>NC_083404.1:2382050-2693050 GCF_020745735.1 Hemiscyllium ocellatum | reverse complement strand
CTCTGGAGGCAGGAAACATGTTTCTGCTGATGGGTGAGTGCCGAACCAGAGGACACAGCTTAAAAATACGGGGTAGACCATTTAGGACAGAGATGAGGAGAAACTTCTTCACCCAGAGAGTGGTGGCTGTGTGGAATGCTCTGCCCCAGAGGGCAGTGGAGGCCCAGTCTCTGGATTCATTTAAGAAATAGATGGATAGAGCTCTCAAGGATAGTGGAATCAAGGGTTATGGAAATAAGGCAGGAACAGGATACTGATTAAGGATGATCAGCCATGATCATATTGAATGGTGGTGCAGGCTTGAAGGGAAGAATGGCCTGCTCTTGCACCTATTGTCTACTGTCAGAGGGGACGAGGCATGAAGCAATCGTAGGTCAGAGATAAGGTTACCGTATTCATTGATAAGCACAGCTTCCTCACTAGGAATGTTTGATCATGGAATTATTCTTTAGATCTCAAAGCACATTCCAATAAACTTTTTCATCTCCTTGTTTTATGAAAATAAAATGACTTTGAACCTCATTTGCTCATTTTAATAAAAGCATGTATTAAACGTTAGATGCCTGTGCTCTGGGTCAGTAAAGGTATTAAAGGGTGAAATTACTTCCAGCACCTCCCTTGTGTCGTCACTTCCCCTGGATCTATTTCCTGATGAGCTGCTAGAACTTTGATAGACAACACAAATTCCAGAGAAAGCATCATCCGTGTTCGTCTGAGATTTTCCAAAATCGTGGATAATGACCGGGAAAAAACCTGCAGAAATACTGAGGGTGAAAAGGTCTCTGACTCCAGCTTAACTAGGGCCACTTGATGCATGACATGCTGAGAGATGTAGGCTACTGCTCGTCACTGATTAACCTGCTGTCAGCCCAGACACAAAATGCCTGTGACTTTAATATTTACATGCATTTGTGAGCTCAGTTAGATCTCTCAATGCTATGTTACCCACATCTGAGTTTCTACGAGGGATAACACATCTGTAAAGATACCCTGCTGGGGCTAAAAGGCACATTAGCATAATTCAGTGCCCCCTAGATCCGTGACCTCGTCCAGCCCAACAAATCGCTGAAATCTCTGCGCTCCTCTAACTCTACCCTCTCATGCATTCTACGTTTCACTATTAATGGCTCTCCCTTCAGCTGCCACAGTCATATGTTCTGGAATGCCCTCCCTAAACCTTTCCATCAGTGGTGCTGGATATAATACAATACTGTAGAATAAATACAATTCAAATTGTGCTCCGATTTCCTCCCATGGTGTAAGAGCGTGCAGATTAGGTGAATTAGTTATGTTAAACTGCCCATAGTGTTCAAGCATGTTTAGGTTAGGTGCATTAGTCAGGGGAATTGTAGAGTAATAGTGTAGGGGAATGAGTCTGTTTGGGATACTCGCCAGAGAGTTGATGTGGACCTGTTGGGCCGTTTCCACACTGTAGGGATTCTATGATTCTATAATTCAATAACTGGCACAGGAACAGGCCCTTCAGCCCACAAAGCATGCGCCAATTCCTGATCCTCATTTAACCTGCTTTTTATTGCCCATATGCGGTTTCTATCCCTCTATTCTCCTCCCATTCATGTATCCAACAAGATGCACCTTAAACAGGACCTTGGTGAGGCCACACCTTGAGGATTGTGTGCAGTTTTGGTTTCCTAGTCTGAGGAAGGGTAATCTTGCTCCTGAAGGAGTCCAGTGAGGATTCACCAGACCGATCCCCGGGATGGCAGGGCTGAAGACGAGAAAAAAACTGAACCATCTGGGCTTTACTAGCTGCAATTTAGGAGAATGAGACGGGAATCCATGGAAACATGTAGAATCCTGATGAACTGGACAGGAAAGATGGGGGAAGAATGTCCCCAATGTTGGGGAGGTACAGAAGCAGAGGTCACAGTCTAAGAATAAGGGGTAAGCCATTCAGGACTGAGATGAGGAAGAATTTCTTCACTCGGAGAGTTGTGGACCTGTGGAAGTCTCTCCGACAGGAAGCTGTTGGGGCCAGTTTGTTAGACATATCCAAGAGGGAGCTGGATGCGGCCTTTTTGGCTAAAGGAATAAAAGGGGTATGGGAGAGGGTGGGAATGGGATACTGAGACTGCATGATCAGCCATGATCGTATTGAATAGTGGCGCAGGGCCAAATGGCCTACTCCTGCACATATTTTCTATGTTTCCTAGTCACATCCTCGCTTAACTTGGATAAACAATCCATATTTTCATTTCTGCTCATTCAAAATCTTAAAACTATCCATCCAACAATGGAAGTATTTTCAGTGACTGCAGTAGTTTGAAGAAAATGGCTCATCACCTGTTTCTAAAGGACAAGTACGAATGGGTAACAAATGCTGGCCATACCAGCTGTACCCACATTCCAAGGAGAAAGTGAGGACTGCAGATGCTGGAGATCAGAGCTAAAAATGTGTGGCTGGAAAGGCGCAGCAGGTCAGGCAGCATCCAAGGAACAGGAGAATCGACGTTTCAGGCATGAGCCCTGCTTCAGGAATGAGTAAGGTGTGCAAAGCAGGCTAAAATAAAAGGTAGGGAGGGGGGACTTGGGGGAAGGGCATTGGAAATGCGATAGGTGGAAGGAGGTTAAGGTGAGGGTGATAGGCCAGAGACGGGGTGGGGGCGGAGAGGTCAGGAAGTAGATTGCAGGTTAGGAAGGTGGTGCTGAGTTCGAGGGTTGGGACTGAGACAAGGTGGGGGGAGGGGAAATGAGGAAACTGGAGAAATCTGAGTTCATCCCTTGTGGTTGGAGGGTTCCTAGGCGGAAGATGAGGCGCTCTTCCTCCCAGCCTCCACATGTCCTTGGCAGAGTGGGAGGGAGAGTTGAAGTGTTGAGCCACGGGGTGGTTGGGTTGGTTGGTCCGGGTGTCCCAGAGGTGTTCTCTGAAACGTTCAGCAAGTAGGCGGCCTGTCTCCCCAATATAGAGGCCACATCGGGTGCAGCGGATGCAGTAAATGATGTGTGTGGAGGTGCAGGTGAATTTGTGATGGATATGGAAGGATCTCTTGGGGCCTTGGAGAGAAGTAAGGGAGGTGGTGTGGGCGCAAGTTTTGCATTTCTTGCGGTTGCAGGGGAAGGTGCCGGGAGTGGAGGTTGGATTGGTGGGGGGGGGGTGTGGACCTGACAAGGGAGTCATGGAGGGAGTGGCCTTTTCGGAACGATGATAGGAGAGGGGAAGGAAATATATCCTTGGTGGTGGGGTCCGTTTGGAGGTGGCGGAAATGACGACAGATGATGTGATGTATATGGATGCTGGTGGGGTGGTAGGTGAGGACCAGTGGGGTTCTGTCCTGGTGGCGATTGGAGGGGCGGGACTCAATGGCAGAGGAGCGGGAAGTGGAGGAGATGCGGTGGAGGGCATCGCCGATCATGTATGGGGGGAATCTGCGGTCCTTGAAGGAGGAGGCCATCTGGGCTATACGGTATTGGAACTGGTCCTCCTGGGAGCAGATGCGGCGGAGACGAAGGAATTGGGAACATGGGATGGCGTTTTTACAGGGGACAGGGTGGGAGGAGATATTGTCTAGGTAGCTGTGGGAGTCGGACGGTTTATAGTAAATGTCCGAGTTGATTCGGTCGCCCGTGATAGAAATGGAGAGGTCTAGGAAGGGGAAGGAGGAGTCTGAGACGGTCCAGGTAAATTTGAGGTCGGGGTGGAAGGTTTTGGTAAAGTGGATGAACTGTTCAACCTCCTTGTGGGAGTACGAGGCTGCGCCGATTGGGTCATCGATGTAGCGGAGGAAAAGGTGGGGGGTGGTGCCAGTGTCGCCGCGGAAGATGGACTGTTCCACATATCCTACGAAGAGACAGGCATAGATGGGGCCCATGCGGGTGCCCATGGCTACTTCTTTGGTTTGGAGGAAGTGGGAGGATTGGAAAGAGAAGTTGTTCAGGGTGAGGACCAGTTCAGTCAGTCGAAGGAAGGTGTCAGTGGAAGGGTACTGGTTGGTACGGCGGAAAAGGAAGAACGCCACCTCCAAACGGACCCCACCACCAGGGATATATTTCTCTCCCCTCCCCTCCCCTATCAGAGTTCCGAAAAGACCACTCCCTCCGTGAACACCCCCCACCAACCCAACCTCCACTCCCGGCACCTTCCCCTGCAACCACAAGAAATGTAAAACTTGCGCCCACACCTCCCCCCTTACTTCCCTCCAAGGCCCCAAGGGATCCTTCCATATCCGCCACAAATTCACCTGCACCTCCACACACATCATTTACTGCATCCGCTACACCCGATGTGGCCTCCTCTACATTGGGGAGACAGGCTGCCTACTTGCTGAACGTTTCAGAGAACGCCTCCAGGATACCCGCACCAACCAACCCAACCACCCCGTGGCTCAACACTTCTACTCCCCCTCCCACTCCACTAAGCAGGTCCTTGGACTCCTCCATCACCACACCATAGCAACACGACGGCTGGAGGAAGAGCGCCTCATCTTCCGCCTAGGAACCCTCCAACCACAAGGGATGAACTCAGATTTCTCCAGTTTCCTCATTTCCCCTTCCCCCACCTTGTCTCAGTCCCAATTCTCAAACTCAGCACCACCTTCCTAACCTGCAATCTTCTTCCTGACCTCTCCGCTCCCACCCCACTCCGGCCTATCACCCTCACCTTAACCTCCTTCCACCTAGCACATTTCCAATGCCCCTCCCCCAAGTCCCTCCTCCCTACCTTTTATCTTAGCCTGCTGGGCACACTCTCCTCATTCCTGAAGAAGGGCTCATGCCCGAAACGTCGATTCTCTTGCTCCTTGAATGCTGCCTGACCTGCTCCGCCTTTCCAGCAACACATTTTCAGCCCACATTCCAAGGCCTAACACTTCCAAAAAGTGGAATTTCCCCCATGCAAGTGGGCCCTTGAAAGAAAATGAACCAGGTATACAATCTGTGAATTGATTTTTCACTCAAATTATGTATAAACAATGTGAGGTAAAACATAACCTGCTACAAACTAAGTAGGAAACAAATGGTACTATAAGTGATCTACACATTGCTCTATGCATTTTCCCTGCACATAGCTAAGGGTAACAAAGACCTGGCAAAAGCACAAGGATAGGTGTCTAATAGATTACCACCAAATCAGAGAATGGATAGAATATTGGGAAGCTATTCAGCTCACTGTTTCATGGTGGGTCTCCCAGTGAAACATCAGCTAGACCTATTCTCCTGCCCCTTCCCCAGAGCTTTGTAAGTGTTTTCTTTCCCCAGATGATCACCCAATTGCCTTTGGAAAGCCATGGTTGAAACTGTCTCCATTACACTCCAGATGCAAATTGTATGCTATGTAAAAAGGTTTCTTTTGTGTCACTGCTAGTGACTTTACCCTGCACCAATTAGAACAGTTGTTCTCTGTCCATCTGTCCTGACCCTTGTAGTTTTGAGCGCTTTGATCAAATCTCCCCTCATCATTCTTTTCTCTAAGAGAATTACTGCTTCACCATCTATTCATATTGTCCTGACACCTGGCTCTCAAACTTTTGTTTCTGCACACTCCCCAATGCTTTTACATCTTTCTGAAAGCTGGGTTCCAAAATTGGATTTTATTTTTTAAAACTGTACCAGGAGATAGTATATAACAAAGTTAAATCAACAGCATGTGAAGCAGTACCAATGATTTCATCATTTGTCTAGGTGGACATGGGTTGTGATGGGTTATATTTTAAAAATCAGGACTGTGAACCCTGTCAGATAGACAACTCTACCATTGGAACTGAAAAAGTGATGGGGCTGGGCTTAGGAAAAGGAAGAGGCATAATATCAAACGTAGACAAACAAGGTTTGGAAAGACTGCAAAGATGAAATGTGGTGGAAATTGTCTAAACAATGAATATTATAATGAATGGCAAAGAGTTACACAGGAAATGCTGGAACTAACTAACAGCCTCATCACGAGCAAACAATAACTGAGTGCAGAATACCTTCCAATCTGCACAAAAGAATCCATAACTACAATAGCAACCAATTCGCTCCTGCATATTTCCAGCATTTATTATAGGGTCATAGAGATATAGAGCAGAGAAATAGACCCTTCGGTCCAACCCATCCATGCCAACCAGATGTCCCAACCTAATCTAGTCCCATTTGCCAGCACCGGCCCATATACCTCCAAACTCTTCCTATTCATATACCCATCCAAATATCTTTTAAAATGCTGCAATTGTACCAGCCTCCACCACTTCCTCGGTCAGCTTATTTCATACACGCACCACCCTCAGTGTGAAAAAGTTGCCCCTTAGGTCTCTTTTACATCTTTTCCCTCTCACCCTAAACCAATGCCCTCTAGTTCTGGACTTCCCCACCCCAGGGAAAAGACTTTGCCTACTTATATTTTTCAAGCCCCTCATGATTTTATAACCCTCTATAAGATCACCCCTCAGCCTCCGATGCGCCAGGGAAAAAAGTCCCAGCCTGTTCAACCCTCTAACTCACATCCTCTAATCCTGGCAACATTCTTGTAAATCTTTTCTGAACCCTTTCAGATTTCATAACATCTTTCCAATCGGAAGGAGATCAGAATTGTCCGCAATATTCCAACAGTGGCCTAACCAAAGTCCTGTACAGCCGCAACATGACCTCCCAACTCCTGTACTCAATACTCTGACCAACAAAGAAAGGCATACCAAATGCCTTCTTCACTATCCTATCTACCTGCGACTCCACTTTCAAGGAGCTATGAGTCTGCACTTCAAGGGCACTTTGTTCAGCAACTCCTCAGGACCTTACCATTAACTCCTGTTCTGATCTGTTTTTCCTAAACTCTATAGCAATACCACCTAAGACATTGAATCTATGTTTCATGAATGATAAACTGTATGAAAGTAGCATTAAACTCCAAAGTCTCAAATTTTAGTTATGAAATTGTTCCAAGAATGTTCAAGGTTACAATCCACATAAACAATTGGGTGGCACAGTGGCTGGCACTGTTGCCTCACAGCGCCAGGGACTCGGGTTCAATTCCAGCCTTGGACGACTGTGCAAACTCCAGAGAGACAGTCTCCCCACGTCAGTGAGAGTTTCCTTCGGGTGCTCTGGTTTCCTCCTACAATCCAAAGCTGCACTGGTTAGGTGAACTGGCCGTGCTAAATTGTCCATAGTGTTCAGGAATGTATAAGTTACGTGTATTAATCAGGGGTAAATATAGGATAATTGGTGGAGGTGGGGGAGAATGGGCCTGGGTGGGCTACTCTTTGAAGTGTCAGTGTGGACTTGTTGGACCGAAGGGCCCTTTCCCACACTGTAGGGATTCTATGGTTCTACTCGCTATGAATTATTATGGATTTTCATTTTGATTTGGTACAGTCTTGTGAAACTTGCCTTAAATAATTGCCAGAAAAAGGTTTTCAGCAACAAAATTAAGCTTTGGCCTTGTTGTCTGCTCTAGTTTTCAGTTTGCTGAGCATTCTTCTTGGACAACTCATATGCTTTGGTTAGTTTTTCTCCAAACCTTGACACACATCAGAAGCATAGCTTTTGAGCAATTCAGAATCCCTGAGTGAAACCTACCTTGATAGATTTTTTTAATTATGTGCCGCTTGTTTGATGTAATGGTTAATCTACTTTTATAAATGGAAGAACAAAGTTTACTACATTCAGAAGGAAAAAAACACAAACTATTTCAAATCATTCTTGTATAATGGATCTTATTACAAGTATCAAAAAATATTCAACCGTATTACCCTCAACAATAACCTTACAGATACTCAAACCTCAGTCTATTTTTCAATTCTCCCATTAGTGTCTTTTCATGTGAGCCTTAAACGAAATAGCTCAAATACAATTTTATGTCTTAGAGCCAGCTGTTAGCACAGCTTGCAAGAGACATGCTCATTATACCAATATCGCCTTACAGCATATGAGCTTAGTCTATAAACATTTCAGGCTCTTTAACACAGACCATGAAGCACGACATGCTGATGGAAGCATTTACTCTATAATCAAATAGCTTGTCAGTCAGACACAGGTGTGCTTGTAAATATCAAATATGTTTACATTACTGAGCAATAATAAATATCTGCTGGATCTTTCAATACCACATTATCCACATCTAATTCCTTTGTGACAAGGCACATCAGAAGCATTGCTGCATCAGGTAAAGATATCCTGGAGGCAAAACCACATCGCTAACTCCTTAACTCATACATTCAACAGCCTTGTAGGAGATCTTCCTCAAATTCCTTCAAGACTTCAGATTCTAAAGCTTTTCTCTTACTAACCTCCAAGCCGCCGAGGACATCTTTTTTTCTACCTTAACTATTGTGGAGGCTGCTAAACTAAGTTGTTGCTGGTAAAGGTCTTTTCGCTCTGAATGCCTGCTTCTCCCAAAGTAACCTTCTGGATGGTTCGGTTTTACTGGATAAAACTTCTCTGTCACTGCATAAAACATATTCTCAATCTTTCTCTCTTTTACTGTTTTCTAAAGCACTATTCAACACAAGGAAACCTGAAGTAAATGCATTTCCAACTGACCAGGATCATTTTCTCAAGACACAAATTAAACTATGTCCCTCGATTCTTGTGGAGGTGCTGGTGTTGGACTGAGGTGGACAAGGTCAGGAGTCACACATCAGATTATAATCCAGCAGGTTTATTTGAAATCACAAGCTCTCGGAGTGTCCTTTGTCAGGTGAAGAGAAGAAAAGCACAAAGACACAGAATTAATAGGCAGAGAAATCAAAAGATCATACAAATAGTGTGAGTGGAGTGTTGACAGGCTGAATAGCAAGTGAAGGGACAACCTATAATCCAATTAATTGAGGCAGACTGATAATTCCAACAAATCAAAAGATGGTGCTGAAGACAAACTAAATGGCTGGAATAACATGATAGGCATAAGTGCCATATATCAATGGTCTAACAAAAGTAACAACTAATCTAAAACTACAAATTAATTAAGTAGAGAGATAAGTTATCAAGGTGGTGTCAAAACAGGACAGTAAGCAAAGTTTTACAGATACAGAACAGTATGGTGAGATTACATGTATCGTGACATGAACCCAAGGTCACACTTGGGGCTGTCTTCACTGGTATGGAACTCGGCCATCAGTTTCTGCTTGGTGATTCTGTGCGCGCTTGTGTGCGTGTATCTCAAAGGCCGCCTTGGAGAACACCTACCCAGAATTGGAGGTGGAATGTCCAGTTCCACTGAAATGTCCCCCAGCTGGGAGGGAACACTGCTGTCTGGTCATTGTCCCATGCACCCCATCGTCTGCAGGGCTTGTCGAAAGGGGATGACAAAGCAAATGGGGTTAGATTTATTTAGGATATCTGGTCGGCATGACTCTATGTCTAGGGTGGGACCTAGAGAAATGCATAGGATCTGCTCAGATGAGGAAGAATGCAATGGACAACTAAAGATGCTGAAAGGTGCCCTCATAAGAATGGGATAGCATGCTCAACTCATCGACCAACTGCTCAGATGTGCCACAGTAATGACCTCCTCAAAAGACAGACACAGGACATAACTGATCGAGTACCCTTCATTGTCCAGTACTTCGCTAGCACAGAGAAACTACACCAAGTTCTTTGCAGTCTTCAACATATCATTGATGATGCTGAGCATCTCGCCAAGATCATTGCTACACCCCACTTCCTGCCTTCAAGCAACAGCCAAACCTGAAAGAGACCATTGTCCACAGCAAATATCCAGCCTTCAGGACAATATCAAACACAATGTCACACAACCCTGCCATGGCAACCTCTGCAAGAAATACCCAACTATCAACACAAAAATTACCATCATATGTGGGAATACCACCCACCAACTACACGGCAGATACTCATGTGACCCAGCCAATGGAGTCTCTCTCATACTCTGCAGGCAAGGATGCCCAGAGAGATGGTATATTGGCGAGACCATGAAGATACTACGACAATGAATGAATGGACACAGCACAACAATCACTGGACAGCAATGTTCCCTCCCAGTTGGGAAATGTTTCAGTGGTCAAGGGCATTCAGGCTCAAATCTTCAGGTAAGCGTACTCCAAGGCATTGAGATACACAATGCAGAATCGCCAAGCACAAACTGTAGCCTGGTTCTGTACTCATGAAGGTGACCTCAGTTGTGATCTTGGGTTCATGACTCGCTACGTGTAACCTCACCAAACTGTGCTGTACTTGTTAAACATTCCTTACATGAGTTGAAAAGTGTGGTGCTGGAAAAGCGCAGCAGGCCAAGCCAGGCAGCCTCTAAGGAGCAGGAGAATCGATGTTTTAGGCATAAGCCCTTCTTCAGCAATGAGGCTGGTGTGCCAAGCGGGCTGAGATAAAAGGTGGGGGGTGGCCTTCCCCAAATTTATCCCCCTCCCCCCACCTTTACCTTTTATATTAGACCGCTTGGCACACCAGCCTCATTCCTGAAGAAGGGCTTATGCCCGAAACATTGATTCTCCTGCTCCTCAGATGCTGCCTGGCTTGGCCTGCCGCGCTTTTCCAGCACCACACTTTTAAACTCTGGTCTCCAGCATCTGCAGTCCTCACTTTCTCCCAAACATTCCTTACTGTCCAGTTTTGACACCATCACCTTGACAACTGGTTACGATCTCTCTACCTTCATTTGTACAGTTTTGGATTACCTATGACTGTAGTTGGGCTCTCAGGATGCAACTCATACCTTTAAGTGTTGTTCCAACCATTTGGTTTGTTCCAGCACCACATTTTTAATTTTTCGTAATTACCGCTCTGCCTCATTTAATCGGATTGTCAGTCATGCCTCACTTGCTATTCAGCTATTGACACTTTACTCACACCATTTGATACTTCTGATCACCGGCAGTGACTTATTACTCAACCTGCTGACATGCCATTCACAAAATTTGTATGATCGTCTGATCGCTCTGCTGATTAATTATGTGCCTATGCGCTTTGCTTCACTTCATCTGACGAAGGAGCAGTGCCACAAAAGCTTGTGATTTCAAATATACCTGTTGGACTCTAATCTGGTGCCATGTGACTTCTGACCGCTCTTCGTAATCCACAAGGTATAGAAATACAAATCAAACTTAAAGTTAGATATGATTTGCTCCAAAGTAAATATACAAGTTTGGATTCAAATCATAATTTTAGATGTGATATTACTTATTTCAGATAGTTAAATTGTGACAAAATTACTCAAATTCCACCCATATAATTTTTTTTTACAGAATGGAAATGAATATTGCTATCCACTATTACTACTGAACCATGCGTTTTTTAATGTATTTGGTTAGGAAATGATTGTAATGAATTTTCTCTAGTTCACTAAACTGTCTCTACAAAGGACAAATAATGGTTTACTATATTACTTCCAAACTTGACACACGGCATGGTTAGAGTGGTGCTGGGAAAGCACAGCAGGTCAGGCAACACCAGAGGAGCAGAAAAGTCAATGTTTCAGGCAAAAGCCCTTCATCAAGAATCCGGTTGACACAAGGGGTGCTGACAAGGGACACGAACACAAGATGGCCATTGAGCCATTACATGGAAAAGTACAGCGAAGCAAACACAGATACTGCCTGAGACTAACAGGATACCAGCACAATTGACACAGAACACATAATTAATTAGTTTAAGGCAAGTGGAGAGGATATAAATCAGTAACGTCTACTGCCCGAAGTGTCAGAGTCCAGCCACCACCTTCAGTAGAAATATCTGAGACTAAGTTTAATACCTTGGATTTGCAGTAATGGAAAACAATCTTCCTTCTCAGAAAGAACTATCACGACCAATTACTGCAGCAATGGACTTCTGCGTAGCTGCTGAAACTGACAATGATTCTAACATTCCTCTGAAACTGCCAATGACTGTAATGTTTTCTGTAAACAAACCAGGCTGCGCAAACAACGCCTCGATATCCGGACCATTATTCCATGAAATGTATAAAATATCGCGACGTGCTCAGAGGTGAGAGAAAGTTCACAGTCGGACATCTCGCTCTCTCTCCCCAGAGCTCAGGTTTCTTTGTACAATAAACTCGGTCGTTGAATCCCGATTCTGACTCTGAGACTGGTGATTTTCCCCACAACAACAGACAAGCATGAAACTGTCTTTAAACAAATGAAACTATATTGGAAATACTAATATACTGCATACTTGTGGGCAGAAAACAGGCTTAACATTTCAGGTCGCTGATCTTACTTTAACTTTTTTCTGTCCATACCTGCTGCCTGACCTTTCAAAGTGCAATAAACTAGTGAAATGATTACATTGTCTTTATATTGCACTGATAATAGAAGTTTCATTAAAAGTTTCCAATTATTTCAACAGACTTCTGTCATAAGAAAACACAGCTAGCTGGAAAACATTTGTACCTGGACAGATCAGAAGTGAAAACAATGGCAATATAAAGATGTACACTAATCATTCCATGACAAAACACATGAAGGTCATAATACTTGATTAATTATGTATCTTATATGCATGACTCTCAATCAAAACTTTACATTTATACTTGTATAAATCAGAGGTTGCATTCACCTGCACTCCCAATTCATCCTCTTCTGGTGGAGATGGAGGTGGGGTTTTGTCCATGTCTGAATTTTCAGGGGAAGATTCATGTTTCCTTTTGCCTTTTTTCTTTCCAACAGTTGATTCCGGGGTACTTTTCTTGTTGCTACAAAACATGAACATCTATTAATATACAGGAGGCCAAAAACCAAAACCATTCCTATCCAAAATCCAAAAGAACCCATCAACTCTTTTTGAGAGTGTTTTCTCCCCCAAAATAAGAGCACAACGAACAGGTGAAATTAGAATCCTTTGCATTACAGTTTCAAATTTAATCGTACTTAATTTAACACACAATTCTCAAATAAATTGGATCACTCACTATAGATGTATTCCACCAATTCTTCAAATTCATAGCAAGACCACAACAACCAATCTACATTGAGTTTCTTTAAACATATCTGAGCTATTCAATGGCTGATATATATAAACTTGTCTTTCCCCACTGCACACCTTCCATGGTCCCTCTACAGTCAACTAACTTGCGTAGTTATATACTTTGACAAAATGAAGTTGGCTGGTACCATGGGTTGAGGAAAAGGTGGGCATGATGAAAGCAGTGAAGGAGGTATCAGCCAAGAGCGGCAAGAGGAGGAGAAAGTCAAAGTCAAAAAGTTACTTCATGAACATCTAGAAAAAAAAACGATAAAGCAGGTTCACCTCGATACTGACACCTCCTCCAAGACCATGCACATCATGTACTCATTCATCTATGATATTTCTGAGTGATCACGGTAGAGGCTTCCCACCTGGCCAATTACAAGTGCAGCACTACCAGTTCCTGTGAGATCCAGGCCACCGTGCACCTGCTGCTGCGTGGGGAGCTGGCCAAGTACACCAGCTCCAAGTGAAACACCATACTGTAGTGAAATAATATCCATGGATTTGCACTAAGTTAATTACCATTGCTGAGCAATGAACAGAACGCCCCAAAAACCAAAGGATCCTACTTAAAATGCCTGGTGTCTGACCGAGTTGGTTTAATAATTTTAGCCTTTATTGACTACGACTGGAAGAAGAAACTGCCATTGACCTGGCTATTCAAAAGCTCCTGCTGCAAAAACATGCATGGGTGTGGACAGGCAACTTAACATCATTGGGCTATTTACCAGCTTCATGGTTCATTACCTAAGGCCAATCATTTGTGCAAAGTATAAAACAGTAAGCCAGTGATTCAAGCAAAATATCTGGGAATAGGGGTTCAAATCCCATCATGGCAATTGGTGGAACTTGAATTCAATTAATAAATTAGGAGTTAAAAGTTAGTCTGCTGCAAGCA
Organism: Hemiscyllium ocellatum; assembly: GCF_020745735.1. Taxonomy (NCBI): domain Eukaryota; kingdom Metazoa; phylum Chordata; class Chondrichthyes; order Orectolobiformes; family Hemiscylliidae; genus Hemiscyllium; species Hemiscyllium ocellatum. The sequence continues at coordinate 2,679,282 of NC_083404.1, read as the reverse complement.
CAAAGCCCACTGCTGATTGTGAATATGACAAAAACCCATTGGTCCTTCTTTGGGGAAGGATATCTGCTGTCCTTACCCGCTGCTGTACTGACTTCGGACCCGCAAGGTGGTTAATTCTTAAAGGGCCTTTGAGATGGCCTCACAAGATAAGTGGTTATACCAAATCATTATGAAATTTGAAGAAATGAATGGAACCAGATGGACCACCTGACAATGACCCAGGCAAAGAAAGGAGGGCATCAAACTCCACCCAATTGGCCTTACAAACTATTCCTGGGCTTTTCATTGTCAGTTTTTACAGCATTGAAAGAGACACTTTGGCTCATCATGTCTGCACTGGTCATCAAACATTCATCCATTTTAATCCCATATCCAGCACTTAATCCACAGCCTTATATACTACTGTGCTTAAAGAGCTAACCGATTGAGCTCTGATTGTATTGAAATGGTGGAGTAGGCTTGAGGGGCTGAATGACCTACTCCTCTTCCTATTGGCTTCGTTCTTAAATGTCTCTACCACCATTTCAGGCAATGAGTTCTATATTATCTGTAACTCTCTGGGTGAAAAAAAATTCCCCTCAAATTGCCTCTAAACCTCCTGCCCCTTACCTTAAAACTGTGCCCTTTGGCAGTGATCTGTCACCTAAGGGGAAAGGTTTCTCCCTGTCTCCCCTGTCGATGTCCCTCAACCATGTCCCCTTTTAGCTTTCTCTGCTCTAAATGGAACAGCCCCAGCTCATCTTGCCTCTCTTCACAGCATACGCAGTTCAGCCTGGACAACATCCTGTTGGGGGAAAAGAAAGAACTGCAAATGTTGTAATCAGAAATTGCTGGAAAAGCTCAGGTCTGGCAGCAGCTGAGAGAAATCAGTTAACGTTTTGGGTCAAGTGACCCTTCCTCAGAACTGATGGTAGCTAGGATCATTTGACCAAAAACATTAGCTGATTTCTCTCCACAGATGTTGCCAGATCTACTGAGCTTTTCCAGTAATTTCAGTTTTTGTAACATCCTGTTGAATCTCTTCACTGTCTCTCATGCAATCATGCCTTTTTATAGTGCAGTGACCAGTACTACACACACTATTCCAATTGTGCTCTAACTAACGTTGTATACAGCTCATCACACCCTCCAGAATGTGAAATTATAATGTCTTGACTGATTGACTGTCCTGCCCCACCAAAAGAAAAAGCCATCAGAGGTGGCAGAGTGACATACAATTGTTTTGAAGTTATAGGTGTTCTGTACCTTTAAGAGAGTGTGAAAACTGGCAAGGACTTGAGAAAATTGACAGCCCAGGAACAGGCTCTTCGGCCCTCCAAGCTTGGGTCGATTCAAATGTACTGTCGAAACCTGACACTCAATTCCTAAGCATCTGTATCCCTCTGCTCCCCACCTACTCATGCATCCGTCCAGATACTTCTTAAATGAAGCTACTGTGCCTGCCTCCACCACCTCAGCTGGTAACGCGTTGCAGGCACCTACCACCCTCTGTGTAAAGTACTTGCCACGTTTATCTCCCTTCAACTTTTCACTTCTCACCTTGAAAGCATGACCTCATTATTGAATCCTTCACCCTGGGAAAAAGCTTATCTCTACCTACATTGTCTATATCCTTCGTAATTTTGTAGACCTCAATCAGGACCCCCTCAATCTCCTTTTTTCGAATGAAAACAAACCTAACCTATTCAACCTCTCTTCATAGCTAGCACCTTCCATACCAGGCAACATCCGTGTAAACCTTCTCTGCACCCTCTCCAAAGCGTCCACATCCTTTTGGTAATGTGGCGACCAGAACTGTACACAGTATTCTAAATGCAGTTGAACCAATGTCTTGTACAATTTTAACATGACCTCCCAGCTGTTATACTCAATACCCTGTCTGATGAAGGCAAGCATACTATATGCCTTCTTGACCACTCTATCCACCTGTGCAGCAACCTTCAGGGTACAATTGACTTGAACTCCAAGATCTCTCTGCTCATCAACTTTTTCCAAGGCGCTTCGGTTTACTGTATAATTCACTCTAGAATTGGACTTGCCAAAATGCATCACCTCACATTTGCCTGGATCAAACTCCATCTGCCAATTCTCTGCCCAATTCTCCAGTCTATCTATATTCTCCTGTATTCTTTGACAGTACCCTATGCTTTCTGTGACTCCAACGATCTTCGGATCATCTGCAAACTTGATCATACCAACAATGCATTTTTCCATTAATGTATATTACAAACAACAGTGGCCCCAGCACTGTTCCCTGTGGAACATGACTGGTCACTTTTCTCCATTTCAAGAAACTCCCTTCAACTACTACTGTCTCCTATTGCTCAACCAGTTCTTTATCCATCTAGCTAAAGCACCCAGCACACCTTATGACTTCACTTTCTCCATTAGTTTACCATGGGGTACTTTATCAAATGCCTTACTAAAGTCCATGTATATGACATCTACAGTTCATCCTTCATCTATCAACTTTGTCACTTCCACAAAGTACTCTAAGTTGGGACGGCATGATCTCCCCCGCACAAAACCATGTTGCCTATCACTGATAATTGTTATTTAAGAACTTACCTCGACGCCAACGAACTTTTCGCATCAGAGAGCAGCGGGAGCTGGGCAGAAGTGAAGGCAAAGCACAAAGCCGGTCGGGAAGGTTAAGTGATTGTTATTTGAGTGGGTGTGTTCTAGACCCTAGGTCCTACAAAGTAGGGCCTCCCTCCCTCCCTCCTCCTCTAACCTAAATTAAAAATCCACAGACTTGCCCCAAAAAGAGGGTCCAAGGAGGTTCCTGTGGAGTGAAGAGTGAGGCTTTAGCTCAGGAGTCTTTGACAAGGAGGTTGAGTGAAGTGATTACGCCACAGTTGAAGAGGGTGAAGACATGACTGCCCAGCTGGTTCAGTGGGCTACGTGCTTGAAGTGGGAGGTCAACGACTCCGGTGTGTCTGGTTCGTATAAGTGTGGAAAGTGTGTGCATGTTCAGCTACTGACAGAGCATATTGCAGCACTGACGAAAGAACTCGAGGACCTTAGGCTCATCTGAGAGAACGAGATCTTTCTGGACAAGACCTTCAGCAAAGTTATTACATCAATCGTACCAGAAAAGAGAAGAGAGCAGACGATGAGGAAGGCAGAAAGGAGACAGATGCAAGAGACCCCGGGGGAAGTACATGTCAGGAGCAAGTTAAATCTTTTGGAAACAGTAGAGACTGATGACACTGCCAGTCCGCGAGGCGGCCAGGTCTGTCAATCAAAGGTTGGCGTGGAGACAGAGCGGAAGAGTTCGACATCGCACAGAGCCGCGGGAATAGGGAACTCCATCGTGAGAGGAACTGACCGGGGTTTTTGTGGCAGCAGACGGGACTTAAGGATGGTGTGTTGCCTTCCTGGTGCCAGGGTGAAAGACATCACAGAGTGCAGGACATCCTCAAGGACCAAGGCGAAGAGCCAGAGGTGGTGGTACATGTCGGCACAAATGATGTCGGGAAGAAGAGGAACAGCTGGATTTCAGAGAACTAGGAAGAAGGCTGAAAAGCAGAGCGTCCAAGGTGGTTATCTCCGGTTTGCTTCCAGTTCCTCGGGCTGGTGAGGCCAGAAACAGGGAGATAATGGACTTGAACGTGTGGCTGGGGAACTGGTGCAGGAAGCAAGGATTTAAATCATTGGACTACTGGGGTATGTTTTGTGGTAAGCATAACTTCTACAAGAGACACGGTTTGCACCTGCATAGGTTATGAACCAGCATTCTGGCAGGCAGGTTTGCTACTGCATCACAGCTACGTTTAAATGGGGGGGGGGGGGGGGGAGGGAGGAAAGAGGAGGAGGAGGAAGAAAGGGGACAGACTGGATGTTTAAGGAGGAAATTGGAGGGAAAGTTAGAACAAGGGAAGTCAAGAAAGAGGGGAAATGAGGAAACTGGAGAAATCTGAGTTCATTTCCCCTCCCCCCACCTTGTCTCAGTCGGTTCCCTCAACTCAGCACCGCCCTCCTAACCTGCAATCTTCTTCCTAATCTCTCCGCCCCCACCCCACTCCGGCCTATCACCCTCACCTTGACCTCCTTCCACCTATCACATCTCCATCGCCCCTCCCCCAAGTCCCTCCTCCCTACCTTTTATCTTAACCTGCCTGGCACCCTCTCCTCATTCCTGATGAAGGGCTTATGCCCGAAACGTCGAATTTCCTATTCCTTGGATGCTGCCTGACCTGCTATGCTTTAACCAGCAACACATTTTCACCCCCACTCTCATCTTTGTCTACGAGTATTCTAAAACTTACAGAATTGTCATCATTTGAGATGCTGGTGTTGGACTGAGGTGTACAAAGTTAAAAATCACACAACACCAGGTTATAGTCCAAAAGGTTTAAATGGAAGCACTAGCTTTCAGAGCATTGATGAAGGAACAGTGCTCCAAAAGCTAGTGTTTCCAGTTAAACCTGTTGGACTATAACCTGGAGTTGTGAGATTTTTAATTTTACACAATTGTGGTCACTGTTCCCAAAGAAAACCCCCACTGCAACTCCTACCACCTGGCCTGGCTCATTCCCCAACACCAATATAGGCCCTTCCCTCATTGGACTGCTGACACACTGCTCTAGAAAGCTTGCCTGAATGCTTCTTATAAATTCTAACACTAAGTGTATCCCGGTCAATGTTGGGAAAATTAAAGTCTCCTATCACCACTCCCCTATTGCCTCTATATCTTTCCATAATCTGTTTACCTACTTGTTCTTCTGCCTCATGCTCACTGTTGGGAGACATGTATTACAGCTTCAACAATGTAACTGCACCCTTAAGCACAGAATGTGAGAAAAAATTTCAAAATGCAACACTTGGCTGTGAAACAAATAGCTGAACTGCTGCTATGGTGCACAACAATCCAATCAAGTTTCAATTTTAGTGTTTTGATGACATCAAACCAATGAGACTGATTGTTTGGGGTATAAAAATTGGGCATTTTGAACCATTTGTCAGAGCAGCAAAGAGTGCCAACAAACAGACTGCCTACAGCACTGCTCTCTGAAAGGTACCTGTCCTTATGAAATCTGTGCAGCAGAAGACTGAAGAAAAGACCCAGAAAAATCTACAGAGGAAGAGTCATAGGAGAATCCATCATGGCTCACAGGTTTTGAAATTTGAATATTTTGTAAATCTTAATCGGGTGGTTTTATCAGGTAAGTATAGTGTTGCAGAGTGGGATGTAGATAAATAGATCGGACAAAAGAGGCTTACAGTGCAGATAATTGTTGTTTATTTTTTTCTTGGAGTTAAGGAATAAGTTGTTAATTTTTTCTTTAAATGATGGGATTTGATAGCTCTTAGTCATTCATACTTTTACAGATTACAAAGGCGAGGTGAGCTTTTCTGAGTCTGGTTTAAGTTAGAAGGGTTTGCCCCATGTCATAACACAAGTGGGGGAATGGCCAATTCCTCGATGTTGATTCAGAATCCAATGAAGTTTCCCAGCAACGGATCAAATATATGCAAAAAGATCTCTTGTTAATCACAAACTATTGCAGAATTTCCCACCCAGCTGATGAAACCGTACTCCATGTTGAATACTAGTTGGAAGGAGTACTAAGGATGGCAGGGGCACTGAATGTACTTTGGAGGGGGCTTCAATGCCCACTTCAAAGAGTCACTTCGTAATACTACTACGGAGCAAGCTGGCTGAGTCCAAACGGACAAAGCTGCCTGATTGGATCTGGGGCAAATGAAGAGATATCCCAAAAAGTGGGAAAAACATATTTGACTTAATCATCAATCTACCTGTCACAGATGAAATCTGTCCATGATAGCATTGTAGGAGTGATGACTGCACAGTCCAAGTGGAGACAAAGTTCTGTCTTCACGTGAAGAATAATCTCAATTATGTTGTGCAGCATACAAATGGGATAAATTTTAAATTGATTTATCAACTCAAAACTGGGAATGTATATACATTATGGGCATCAAGCAGCAGAATGGCATTCAGCCACCATCGCAAACTCGTGACTAGGTATTATGCTCAGTCAGCCATTACCACTGAGCTGGGGATGAGCCTTGATTGCTTAAGATTGAAGGCAGACATGCAGGAGCAGCTCCAAACATGCTCAAAAATGGTCAACTGGTGAAGCTACAAGATAGAACTATTTGCATATAACATCATGGAAACAGCACGTGAAAGACAGAGTTAAAACAATTGCACAAATAATAAATCAGTTCTAAACTCTGCAGTCTTGCCACATTCAAATGTAAATGACTATGGACAACTAAACAGAAGGAGGCTCCACAAGCATCCTCAGTAGCTCCAATGGGGAGCCCAATACAACAGTGCAAATGATGAGGCATTTGTAAAAATCTTTATCCAGAAGTAGTGAGTTGATGTTTCATTTTTGCCCCCCCCCACCTCCTTCCAGGGTACCCAGCATTACAGAAGAGATCAGCTAATTCAATTCATTGCATGAGATGCATAGAAATGGCATACAGTGCCCTAGTTCCTCACTGCAGAGATTTTGAAATTGGCCTGTTTAAAAAAGTGTTGAGACACTTCGGAGCAGGTGGGACTTGAATCCAGACCTAATGTCTCAGAGGCAGGAACAGTACCACTGAGTCACAAAAGCTTCCATTCATACTTAAGACTTTTTTTCCCCAAATCGCAGAAGGCATCCCATTTAAAAGCAGAAAATTTGGTGTGTCAGCTTAGAAGTATTGGAGGGTGCAAAAAGCTTGTTATGGACATAAGGAAGCCAAACCAAGTCATGATGATGTACTGTCGTCACTGAAGCACAGGATTTAAACTTGAAGTATAATCATTCCTTTTTCAAACTAAAGTCATTCAGTCAGCTCAGGAATTAAGAATGTGCTATTTCTAAGACAGTTTTAATACACTATCAATTTTCAAGGGTTGAAAGAACTTTACAAATTAAAAGGTGCAACTTCCATGGATCCTCATTGTTAAAACTTATGGACATACATTCAGTGAGATTTACAAAATAAGGACATCAGCTCTATTGGCCTGTGTTTATAAATGTTCACAAACAGAGCCTGCTATGAATCAGTTGCTTCTATTGTCGAGAAAATAAAGAATCAATCCTACATTGCATTAAGTCAAATCATCAGGCAGATGAAAAACAGTACAAGAGGCCCAGTCAGTGATAGTTCTTCCCTAGCAGCTTTCATGGGCCTTTCCCACATCCCTGCAACATTTCATTCAAGTATTCATCCAATACTCTTTTGAACGTTAAGGTTGAATCAAATACCAAAATCTTGAGGCACTGTAATTCGAATCCTAACCATTTATTGCATGCAAAGCATTTCCCTTGTGTCACCTCCACTTGAAATTGGTTATCAAAACAAATTATCCATAACCAGTTATGCTTTCGGTAACATGAAGACCCATCATACATATCTTTTGCCCCTCCATTTTAATATTCTCCTCTGTCTTCACTCAGCCCCCATCCTGAGTTTATCATGAAGACATGCCCCTTAGCCTTGCACATGGAATCCTCACTCACCAATTTTGCAATCCCTGGAATTCTATGGTCTTGGTCCCTTGTATTCTTTGCTAACCACCTCATCACTCTCAAATCTGTCTTTAATATCATCTCATTAACTACAATGCAACATACTATGATTGTGAAACCAAGTGTCCAATTTAACCACCATATGCAACATAGAAAAAGTTAAACCAGAGATTTTATGCATCTACAAGTCTGTAATGCTCATTCCCAAAAGCCCCTGGCAGAAATTATATGTTATTAGATCAATGATGCTCTTTTTGCTCCACCTTCTGCCTGCTTTCTTTTGCCAGAATGGTAGGGCTCTGCAGAGCAAGGAGCTACTGACAGCTGCAGACTACATCTGACTCGTGAGAAAACTGAAGGCCTTAGCAGCTTCCATTGCAGTCAATCATTCTCCCTTCCACTTCTTTGCACTCAGGTCCCTTTTCTCCCTCCACTCATCTCTCTATCTCATTTCTAAAACCCTATTTTAAAATATAAAACGTTTAAGCAAATAAAGTCTAGCAAATTAAGATGAGGAAAGACCCTCTTGCTCAGTCTTAATATTTTAGCTATTAGAAAGATAACAATTTCTAATAGTTGTTGCAAACAAAGCAAAACTTTGTTAAACTATATTTTGAGTTTGCGTGTGAAGGGGAAGAAGTAGTTCATCAGTTTTAAGGTTTTAATTGGAGTGCTTTGGGTAATGATGTGAGAAGTATGGAAACGTGTGATGTTTGAGAAGATTTGTAGCTCAGATCGAGGCTCACGTTGTGAAAAAAAAACTATTTCGGTGTGGTTTCATGCTCTCGTCCTGACCTGGAAAAATTCATAAACTTCGCTTCCAGTTTCCACCCCTCCATCACCTTCGCCTGGTCCATCCCCAACCCTTGCCTTCCCTTCCTTGACCTTACTATCTCCATTTCTGGCAATAATCTATCCACTATTATCCATTACAAGCCCTCCCAGAACAAGGATAGGGTCCCTCTTGTTCTCACCTTTCAGCCCACCAGCCTTCACATGCAAAGAATAATCCTTCGCTATTTTCGCCAACTCCAACACGACACCACCACTAAACAAATCTTCCCTTCCCTCCCACTGTCTGCATTCCACAGGGATCATTCCTTCCGGGACAACCTAGTCCACTCCTCCATCGCACCCGGCTCCTCTCCCATGCAATCGCAGAAGGTGCAACACCTGCCCCTTCACCTCTTCCATGCTCACCAAACACTCGTTTCACATTAAGCAGCGTTTCACTTATACCTCTTTCAATTTGGTCTATTGCATTCGTTGTTCCCAATGTGTTCTCCTCTCTATCGAGACACAAAATGCCGACTGGGTGATCGCTTTGCTGAGCGCCTTCAGTCTGTACGCAATCAAGTCCCGGACCTTCCCGTGGCTTGACACTTCAACACCCGATCCTGCTCCCATGGCCACATGTCTGTCCTTGGCCTGCTGCAATGTTCCAGTGAAGCTCAACGCAAACTGGAGGAAAAGCATCTCATCTTTCAATTTGGTACGTTACAGCCTGCCGGTCTCAACATTTAATTCAACAACTTCAGATGATTATCCCATCTCGACCCCTCTGTTTTCATTCTGCTCCATAATTGTATTTCATTTATTTTTTTTATCCTTGCATAAAATTTTTTTTCACTGTTCTATACCTCTTATTTCTTGATTGTCTCTCTTTCTCCCTCTCCCCACACTCTCATCACCTTTTCCCTCTCCTCTTCCCCCTTTACTACCCTCCTGTCCGGTTTTCCATTTTGCCTCTGCTTCACCCATCCCCCACATATTTCGTCACATAGCACCGGCTTCAGCCGTGGTCATTCACAGCTCCTAATCTCCCTATAATCTCTATGCACTGTCATTATCACCCCTTTATTGCTATCTTTGCTTCTGGAGCCATGACTCCCCTTCTCTCAGCCTAGTATAAATACCTCCCTATTTCTCCCTTTTTTTAAAGCTTTGACAAAGGGTCAGTTAGACTCGAAACGTCAGCTCTTTTCTCTCCTTACAGATGGTGCCAGGTCTGCTGAGATTTTCCAGCATTTTCTCTTTTGGGCTCAGGTTGTAAGTTTGCTTGCTGAGGTAGTAGCTTTGTTCTGAGAAAACGGTTTTGTTTTCATGCATCTTAATAAGCATTTGCAATCTTGACGCTAACTGGCTGTTTAACAGCTCAGTGCATTAAATAAACCTGCATCATTGTCTATTGATAGCAGTCCAGTGAAACAAAATAAATCGACAAAGTCAATCAGCATGGTATATATGAGAAAATGAAGGACTGCTCGTCAATGGGTTTAGGGGACTCATGGTGTTGTTCCAAAATAAAACATGGAGTTTAATTAGCAGTTTAAGTGTCTCAGGGAGAAGTCTGGAGCTCGGTGATCAGTGGTATTCCACAAGGATTAGTGCTGGGACCCCTGCTATTTGTAATGTCTGAGAATGATTTGGATGAAAATATAAATGGCCTGATTGGCAAGTTTGCAGCCGACACAAAAATTGGGGTTGTGGATAGTGAGGAAGATTATCAAAGGTTGGGCAGAGAAATGGCAGTTAGAGCTTAATCCAGACAGGAGTGAGGTGATGCATTTTGGGAGATCAACTGCATGAGGAATGTATAGAGTAAATGGCTGGACTCCACGAGTATCAAAAAAAAGACACCTTGGGATACAAGTCCATAGCTCCCTGAAAGTGGCAACTCAAGTCAACAAAGATGGTAACAGTGGGAATATGGCATGCTTGCCTTCATCAATCAGGGCACTGAGTATAAAAGTTGGCAAGTCATGTTGTAGGTGCAGAAGACTTTAGTCGGGCCACATTTGGAGTAGTGTGGAGTTCTGGTTGCCACATTATAGGGAAGATATGGAGACTTCTGATAGGGTGCAGAATACATTTAGCAGAATGTTGCCTAGATTGAAAGGTATGACCTTTAAGAAGAGGTTGCACAAACTTGGATTACTTTTGCTAGACCTTCAGAGGCTGACCTATAGAAGCATATAAAACTTTGGAGAGGAAAAGATAGAATGAGTGTCCGAGTTTTTTCCCCCTAAGGTAGAAATGTCAAATCCTAGGGGGCACAACTTTAACATTACAGTGGTAAGTTTAAAGGAGATGTGAGAGAAAAGTCGGGAACAGAATTTACTGTTTAAATATAAAATAAAGCTGGGATCGAATGAGCCAGGCTTCAATCTGGGATCTGGTATGTCCAGAATTTACATTAGGTGGATCATAAAAATCCACATGATTCCAAAGTTGTCACAAAACTTCATTTTTTTGGAAAAATGAACTCTAATGAGGACAAAAACAAACACTTCCACAATTTAATGCTTTCTAAGGTGTACAAAATCAAAATGGTGCTACACAAACCTTTTGTTTTCAGAAATTCTAAACGTCCTTTGTACTAAGAATATTTCAACTACATACCAATCACTAAAACAATCTCTTAACAACCACACAATTGTCCAACTCCTCCACTGCCTGACATCACGTTGCAGTAATTCGTCTCTCTGGCATTGCTATTTCTAAACTTAGGTAAAAACAATTTCTATCTCGGGCGACCGACTCAACACAGACATCTATTATAAACCGACTGACTCCCACAGCTACCTGGACTACACCTCCTCCCACCCTGCCCCCTGTAAAAACGCCATCCCATATTCCCAATTCCTTCGTCTCCGCCGCATCTGCTCCCAGGAGGACCAATTCCAACACCGCACAACCCAGATGGCCTCCTTCTTCAAGGACCGCAGATTCCCCCCAGACGTGATCGACGATGCCCTCCACCGCATCTCCTCCACTTCCCGCTCCTCCGCCCTTGAGCCCCGCTCCTCCAACCGCCACCAAGACAGAACCCCACTGGTTCTCACCTACCACCCCACCAACCTGCGCATACAACGTATTATCCGCCGCCATTTCCGCCACCTCCAAACGGACCCCACCACCAAGGATATATTTCCCTCCCCTCCCCTATCAGCGTTCCGCAAGGACCACTCCCTTCGTGACTCCCTTGTCAGATCCACACCCCCCACCAACCCAACCTCCACCCCCGGCACCTTCCCCTGCAACCGCAGGAAATGTAAAACTTGCGCCCACACCTCCACACTCACTTCCCTCCAAGGCCCCAAGGGATCCTTCCATATCCGCCACAAGTTCACCTGTACCTCCACACACATCATCTATTGCATCCGCTGCACCCGATGTGGCCTCCTCTATATTGGTGAGACAGGCCGCTTACTTGCGGAACGCTTCAGAGAACACCTCTGGGCCGCCCGAACCAACCAACCCAATCACCCCGTGGCTCAACACTTTAACTCCCCCTCCCACTCCACCGAGGACATGCAGGTCCTTGGACTCCTCCACCGGCAGAACACAACTACACGACGGCTGGAGGAGGAGCGCCTCATCTTCCGCCTGGGAACCCTCCAACCACAAGGTATGAATTCAGATTTCTCCAGTTTCCTCATTTCCCCTCCCCCCACCTTGTCTCAGTCGGTTCCCTTAACTCAGCACCGCCCTCCTAACCTGCAATCCTCTTCCTGACCTCTCCGCCCCCCCCCCACACCGGCCTATCACCCTCACCTTGACCTCCTTCCACCTATCCCACCTCCATCGCCCCTCCCCCTAGTCCCTCCTCCCTACCTTTTATCTCAGCCTGCTTGGCTCTCTCTCTCTTATTCCTGATGAAGGGCTTATGCTCGAAACGTCGAATTCTCTATTCCTGAGATGCTGCCTAACCTGCTGTGCTTTGACCAGCAACACATTTGCAGCTGTGATCTCCAGCATCTGCAGACCTCATTTTTTACACTAAAAACAATGACTACAGATGCTGGAAACCAGATTCTGGATCAGTGGTGCTGGAAGAGCACAGCAGTTCAGGCAGCATCCAAAGTGCAGCGAAATCGACGCGTCGGGCAAAAGCCTTTCATCAGGAATAAAGGCAGTGAGCCTGAAGTGTGGAGATAAACTAGAAGAGGGTGGGGGTGGAGAGAAAGTAGCATAGAGTACAATGGGTGAGTGGGGGAGGAGATGAAGGTGATAGGTCAGGGAGGAGAGGGTGGAGTGGATAGGTGGAAAAAGGAGCTAGACACATCAGACAAGTCCGGACAAGTCATGGGGACAGTGCTGAGCTGGAAGTTTGGAATGCGGGTGAGATGGGGGAAGGGGAAATGAGGAACCTATTGAAGTCGACATTGATGCCCTGGGGTTGAAGTGTTCTGAGGCGGAAGATGAGGCATTCTTCCTCCAGGCATCTGGTGACGAGGGAGCAGCGGTGAAGGAGGCCCAGGACCTCCATGTCCTCGGCAGAGTGGGAGGGGGTGTTGAAATGTTGGGCCACAGGGCGGTGTAGTTGATTGATGAGTGTGTCCCGGAGATGTTCCTTAAAGCACTCTGCTAGGAGGCGCCCAGTCTCCCCAATGGACTGAAGACCGCATCGGGAGCAATGGATACAATAAATGATATTAGTGGATGTGCAGGTAAAACTTTGATGGATGTGGAAGGCTCCTTTAGGATCTTGGATAGAGGTGAGGGAGGTGGTGTGGGCACAGGTTTTACAGTTCCTGCAGTGGCAGGGGGAAGGGCCAGGATGGGAGGGTGGGTTGTGGGGGGGGGCGTGGACCTGACCAGGTAGTCACAGAGGGAATGGTCTTTGCGGAAGGCGGAAACGGGTGGGGAGGGAAATATATCCCTGGTGGTGGGGTCTTTTTGGAGGTGGCAGAAATGTCAGAGGATGATTTGGTTTATGTGAAGGTTTGTAGGGTGGAAGGTGAGCACCAGCAGCATTCTGTCCTTGTTACAGTTGGAGGGGTAGGGTCTGAGGGCAGAGGTGCGGGATGTGGACGAGATGCGTTGGAGGGCATCTTTAACCACGTGGGAAGGGAAATTGCGGTCTCTAAAGAAGGAGGCCATCTGGTGTGTTATATGGTGGAACTGGTCCTCCTGGGAGCAGATACGGCGGAGGCGGAGGAATTGGGAATATGGGATGGCATTTTTGCAGGAGGTAGGGTGGGAAGAGGTGTAATCCAGGTAGCTGTGGGAGTCGGTGGGTTTGTAAAAAATGTCAGTGTCAAGTCAGTCGTCATTAATGGAGATGGAAAGGTCGAGGAAGGGGAGGGAGGTGTCAGAGCTCAGGATGGAATGTGTTGGTCAAGTTGATGAATTGCTCAACCTCCTCGCGAGAGCACAAGGTGGCACCAATGCAGTCATCAATGTAGCGGAGGAAGAGGTGGGGAGTGGTGCCGATGTAATTACGGAAGATCAACTGTTCTATGTAGCCAACAAAGAGACAGGCATAGCTGAGGCCCATACGTGTGCCCATGGCCTACCCCTTTGGTCTGGAGGAAGTGGGAGGATTCAAAGGAGAAATTGTTAAGGGTGAGGACCAGTTCGGCCAAACGAATGAGAGTGTCGGTGGAAGGGTACTGTTGGGGATGGCTGGAGAGGACAAAACGGAAGGCTTGGAGGCCCAGGTCATGGCGGATGGAGGTGTAGAGGGATTGGATATCCATGGTGAAGATGAGGTGTTGGGGGCCGGGGAAACGGAAGTCTTGGAGGTGGAGGGCATGGGTGGTGTCTCGAATGTATGTGGGGAGTTCCTGGACTAGGGGAGATAGGACAGTGTCGAGGTAGGTAGACATGAGTTCAGTGGGGCAAGAGCATGCTGAGACAATGGGTCGGCCAGGGTTTTATTCTTTATTCAACTAAAAGCAAAATATTGTGCTATCTGGAACTCCAAAACAAACGGAGAATGCTGGAGATCAGAAGTGAAGATGATCATACCAGAATCAGAACATTAGCACCATTTCTCTCTCTATGAATGCAATATGATACTGAACTTGATGAGTTTCCCTAGCATCTCTGCATTTGTTTTAATTATTCTTTACCACATTCCAGACTTTATCCTCTGTGCCCAAGTCCTTTTTTGCACAAAATCCTTTTCACTTTGGATCTCTGTACTCACTGATCTACATCAGTCCCTGTGCAAGAAGCACTTCAGGTTTATAATTAGGAGTAATAGAGATGTACAGCATGGAAACAGACCCTTCAGTGCAACCCATCCATACTGACCAGATATCCCAACCCAATCTAGTCCCACCTGCCAGTACCCTGCCCATATCCCACCAAACCCTTCCTATTCATATACCCATCCAAACGTCTCTTAAATGTTGCAATTGTACCAGCCTCCACCACATTCTTTGGTAGTTCATTCCATACACATACCACCCTCTGCGTGAAAAAGTTGCCCCTTAGGCCTCTTTAATATCTTTGCCCTCTCATCCTAAACCTATGCCCTCTAGTTCTGGACCCCAGGGAAAAGACGTTGTCTATTCATCTTATCCATGCCCCTCATAATTTTGTAAACCTCTATAAGGTCACCCCTCAGCCTCCAACGCTCCAGGGAAAACAGCCCCAGCCTGTCCAGCCTCTCCCTGTAGCCTAGATCCTCCAACTCTGGCAACATCCTTGTAAATCTTTTCTTAACCCTTTCAAGTTTCACAATATCTTTCCGATAGGAAGGAGACCAGAATTGCACGCAATATTCCAACAGTGACCTGACCAATGTCCTGTACAGCCGCAACATGACCTCCCAACTCCTGTACTCAACACTTTGACTAATAAAGGAAAGCTTACCAAATGCCTTCATCACTATCCTATCTACCTGCAACTCCACTTTCAAGGAGCTATGAACCTGCACTCCAAGGTGTCTTTGTTCAGCAACACTCCCTAGGACCTTACCATGAAGTATATAAGTCCTGCTAAGATTTTCTTTCCCAAAATGCAGTACCTTGCATTTATCTGAACTAAACTCTATCTGCCACCTCTCAGCCCATTGGCCCATCTGGTCCAGATCCTGTTGTAAACTGAGGTAACCCTCTTCGCTGTCCACTACACCTCCAATTTTGGTGTCATCTGCAAACTTGCGAACTGTACCATTTATGCTTACATCCAAATCATTTATGTAAATGACAAAAGTAGAGGGCCCAGCACCGATCCTTGTGGTACTCCACTGGTCACAGGCCTCCAAGTCTGAAAAACAACCCTCCACCACCACCCTCTGACTTCTACCTTTGAGCCAGTTCTGGATCCAAATGGTTAGTTCTCCCTGTATTCCATGAGGTCTAACCTTGCTAATCAGTCTCCCATGGGGAACCTTGTCGAACGCCTTACTGAAGTCCATATAGATCACATCTACTGCTCTGCCCTCAATCTTCTTTGATACTTCTTCAAAAAGCTCAATCAAGTTTGTGAGACATGATTTCCCACGCACAAAGCCATGTTGACTATCCCTAATCAGTCCTTGCCTTTCCAAATACATGTACATCCTTGTCCCTCAGGATTCCCTCCAACAACTTGCTCACCACCGAGGTCAGGCTCACTGAGCTATAGTTTCCTGGCTTGTCTTTACCGCCCTTCTTAAACAGTGGCACCACGTTTGCCAACCTCCAGTCTTCCGGCACGTCACCTGCGACTACCGATGATATAAATATCTCACCAAGAGGCCCAGCAATCACTTCTCTAGCTACCCACAGTGTTCTCGGGTACCTGAGCAGGTCCTGGGGATTTATCCACCTTTAACCGTTTGAAGACATCCAGCACTTCCTCCTCTGTAGTCTGGACATTTTGCAAAATGTCACCATCTATTTCCCTACAGTCTATATCTTCCATATCCTTTTCCACAGTAAATACTCATGCAAAATATTCATTTAGTATCTCCCCCATTTTCTGTGACTCCACACAAAGGCTGCCTTGCTGGTCTTTGAGGGACCCTATTCTCTCCCTAGTTACCCTTTTATCCTTAATATATTTCCAAAAACCCTTTGGATTCTCCTTAATTCTATTTGCCAAAGCTATCTCATGTCCCCGTTTTGCCCTCCTGATATCCCTCTTCAGTATACTCCTATTGCCTTTATACTCTTCTAAGGATTCACTCGATCTATCCTGTCTATACCTGGCATATGCTTTCTTCTTTTTCTTAACCAAACCCTCAATTTCTTTAGTCATCCAGCATTCCTTATACCTACCAGCCTTCCCTTTCACCCTGACAGGAACCTACTTTCTCAGGATCCTTGTTATCTCATTTCTGAAGGCTTCCCATTTTCCAGCCGTTACTTTACCTGCAAACATCTGCCTCCAATCAGCTTTCAAAAGTTCTTGCCTGATGCAGTCAAAATTGGCCTGTCTCCAATTTAGAATTTCAACTTTTAGATCTGGTCTATCCTTTTCCATCACGATTTTAAAATGAATAGAATTATGGTCGCTGGCCCCAAAGTGCTCCCCTACTGACACCTCAGTCACCTGCCCTGCCTTATTTCTCCAAGAGAAGGTCAAGTTTTTGCACCTTCTCTAATAGGTACATCTACATACTGAATCAGAAAATTGTCTTGTACACACTTAAGAAATTCTTCTCCATCTAAACCTTTAACACTATGGCAGTCTCAGTCGATGTTTGGAAAGTTAAAATCCCCTACCATAACTACCGTATTATTCTTACAGATAGCTGAGATCTCCTTACAAGTTTGTTTCTCAATTTCCCTCTGACTATTGGGGGGTCAATAATACAATCCCAATAAGATGATCATCCCTTTCTTATTTTTCAGTTCCACCCAAATAACTTCCCTGGATGTATTTCCGGAAATATCCTCCCTCAGCACAGCTGTAATGCTATCCCTTATTAAAAATGCCACTCCCCCTCCTCTCTTGCCTCCCTTTCTATCCTTCCTGTAGCATTTGTATCCTGGAACATTAAGCTGCCAGTCCTGCCCATCCCTGAGCCATGTTTCTGGAATTGCTATGATATCCCAGTCCCATGTTCCTAACCATGCCCGGAGTTCATCTCCCTTCCCTGTTAGGCCCCTTGCATTGAAATAAATGCAGTTTAATTTATTGTCCTACCTTGTCCCTGCCTGCTTGACTCACTTCTGTTCTCAGCTGTACCCATCTCAGATCGATCTCTTTCCTCACTGTCTCCCTGGGTCCCACCCTCCCACCTGACTAGTTTAAATCCTCCCAACCAGTTCAAGCAAATCTCCCAGCCAGTATATTAGTCCCCTTCCAATTTAGGTGCAATCCATCCTTCTTGTACAGGTCACTTCTACCCCAAAAAAAATTCCAATGATCCAAAAATGTGAATCCTTCTCCCGTACACCAGCTCCTCAGCCATGTATTCATGTGCCCTATCCTCCTATTCCTGCCCTCACTAGCTCATAGCACTGGGAGTAATGCAGATATTACTACTCTTGAGGATCTCCTTTATAAATTTCTGCCTAACTCTCTAATCTCCCTTCAGAATCTCAACCTTTTCCCTTCCTATGTCGTTCGTTCCAATGTGGACAATGACCTCCTGCTGGCCCCTCTCCCCCTCGAGAACATTCTGCACCCTCTCTGAGACATTCTTGATCCTGGCTCTAGGGGAACAACATACCATTCTGCTTTTTCTCTGCTGGCCACAGAAATGTCTGTCTGTACCTCGGACTACAGAATCCCCTAACACAATTGACCTCTTGGAAGCCGATGTACCTCTCGTTGTATTAGAGCCAGTCTCAATAGCAGAAACTTGGCTGATCATGCTACGTTCCCCTGAGAATCCACCACCCCCTACATTTTCCAAAACAGCATACCTGTTTGAAATGGGTATATCCACAAAAGACTCCTGCACTAGATGCCTACCTCTCTTACCCTTCCTGGAGTTAACCCATCTATGTGACTGGATCTGAGACTTTTCCCCCTTCCTATAACTGCCATCCATCACATATTTCTTACATTTTTTTCAATCCCTCTAGAATCCCACAGATTTCCAACACTAATCTCTTACAGACATACAGCACTCAAATATCTGCACTCACCTCTAATTCTGGCCCGTTAAACACCTGGTCCATTCTTGGGGCCATGTCTTCAGTGTCTACTCTATAAATTCCTGAATTTCTTCCTTTAACTTCTCTCATTCTCTGATACTCTTTTCCCATTTAAAACCCTTCTTCAAATATACTACTTTGATCAATATTGCAACAGATGGCCAAATTATCACCATACGGGGCCTGTTGCCCAATTTTGCTTCATACTGCCTCAGTGAAGTGCCTTGCTATGATTAATTACTTTAAACAATAAGCATATAAATAAATGTTGTTGAAAAAGCATCCAAGATCTTCTCTCTAGCTATCAAACATTTTCTCCACTTGCTTGTTGCCATTTCAAACCCAAGATTTTACTTTTCATTCTTTTGTGCACTGAGTCTTTACACTTAACTCATTAATGCCATTTTCAGCTCCTCCTTTTCTATCGTAACCATCCCTCCCACCAAAACCTACTCATCAACATCCCTTCTCCTTCCACAGGCCCAGGATCATATCCCTAGACAATTTTACAGTTTTTTTTTTATTATCTCCTCTCAGCTTTTATCACACCTATCATGGCAATTATTCATAGATCCCTCAGAATTGTAACCCTAGTTATCCAATCCTCCAATTTCTTCCCCATTATGATTGCTTTCTCAATTATGGTCCAATTCAGTCAGATCTCAATTACAGCCTCTCTCATATTGTTACTTTCAAATAAAGCTCTTTTCCACTCAACCTCACAAGAAACCATTCTAGATTGCACTTGGTGAAAGTGGGTCAGTTAGCTGAATGACTGGTTTGGAATACAAAAGGATGCCAATAGGATGGGTTCAATTCCCATACTGACTGAAGTTACCATGAAGGACTCTCCTTCTCAACCCTTCTCCTGGTTTGAGGCTGGGTGATCCTCAGGTTAAACTATTTGTCTATCTCTAATAAGAATATGATAACTTTACAATTACTCAGTTATAGAATTGCTGCAGTGCAGATAGAAACCATTCAGTCCATCGAGTGCACCAACCTTCCAAGACCATCCCACCCAGAACCAACCCTGAACCCCAAGCATTGACCATGGCTATTTCACTTCGTCTATAAATCCCTGGACACTACAGGGAATTTAGCATGTCCAATCCATCTAATTTGCAGATCTTTGGGCAGTGGGAGGAAACCAGAACACAGTTTAATATTTCACAAAAGCAAAATAGTGCAGATGTTGGAAATCTGAAAAACAGAAAATCCTAGAATATTCTGTAGGCCTGGCAGCATCTGTGAAGAGAGAATAGTGAGCAAACCTTTCAGGAAAGCTCTGATGAAAGGTCACAGCTCGGAAACATCCATTCTTTTTCTCTTTCCACAGATGCTACCAAGTCTGTTGAGTATTTCCAATACATTTCCTATCCATGCCCCACTAAAAAGACCTTACTTGCTTTCTCTAGAGTCCATTGGTAGTAGTTCCGCATCTTTAATGCTGCAATGAGTAAATAACACCCAAAATTCCTCTGCTACACCGCAGCATGGTCTATCCTTGGTATATGTATCACATCCATCAGCTAGAATTATTGTAAGCTAATAGATTTCATAGCAAAGGATATTTCCTGCACTTTTGCATATTTCTCCAATTTATCTAAGTCAGCTTGTTTCCTGTAATATCTAAAGTCTATTACCTGAATCACTGACATTAAAAAGACCCATTGAAATCAACTGAATCTATTCCTCCTAGCCAAAGCGTAATTTAGCATAAAGAACAATACCGCTAACAAGAAACTCCCAAATCTCACTGTGTTTTGGGTCTCTGCTCGTGAACATGTCATAGCATTAATAAATTTAGCATGGCCAATCCACCTTACTGGCACATCTGACTGTGGAAGGAAACTGGAGTACCTAGAGAAAACCCACACAGACATAGGAAGAATGTGCAAACTCCATGCAGACAGTTGCTCGACACCAGAATTGAACCTGGGTCCCTGACGCTGAGAGGCAGCAGTGCTAACTACTGAGCATTGTGCCATCCCATTTTATGCTCTTTACACACAGAGCAATCTTGAGCACAATGAATATGACTTCACATTCCCTTGCATGAAATGAAACACTTGCACAACTTTTAACACTATTCCCTTAAAACAGAGTTGTGCCTCAAATGCAACCAATGGCAACCCAGTGTTCACTTTGTATAATAGTCACCTCAAGCCACAACCTTCCTCAGTACAGCACTTTATCAGAAGTCTTTTGTAAATCAAAATACACAATATTCAGCAGGGTACACCCCATTTATAGAGGAAGGACTTCTAAAAAAACATCTTTTGATCTTTGATGTCATTTGTTGGCACCTGAACAAAAAAAACTGCTCGTTCTGATCTCATATCTGATTTTCACATTTATCTTAATGGGTAAGGAGTACTACTTTCAGTACCTTTTAGGAACATATTTGCTCTTCAATGTTTGAAAATGTCACCTATGTAGGACATCAAGTTGTTAGTCCAACCTATCTATATACACTTTAATATATTCTACACAAATAATTTGAATATTTATTAAAAAATGGATGAACAACTCTTACTTCACAGGAACATTGTTGAAACACAATTCTGCTTTAAGGAAATAGTATTAGAAAGTTGTACAAGTGTTTCATCTCGTGCAAGGGCATGTGATGTCATTTTCATTGTGCTCAAGATTGCTCTCGGTGTAAAGAACATAAAACAGGGTAGCACGTTGGCTAGCGCTGTTGCCTCTCAGCACCCAGGTTCAATTCCCATCTCGGGCAACTGTCTGTGTGAAGGTTGAACATTCTCCCAGTGTCTGTGTGGGTTTTGTCCAGGTACTCTGGTTACCTCCCACAGTCCAAAGAGGACTGTGCAGGTTAGGTGGTTTTGACATGCTAAGTTGCCTATAGTGCCCAGGGAAGTGTATTAGCGATGGGACGTGCAGGGTTGCAGGGATAGAGTGGGATGCTCTTTGAAGGGTTGGTGTGGACTTGTTAGGTCAAATGGCTTGTTTCCATACTGTAGGGATTCTATTCCAGGGTGATTTTAAAATGTGCGTATAACAAGTGTTCAGTGTCAAGCAACAATATAGTCATGATGATGATGATGGTATCAGATTATATTTTGCACAATAAATAAAGTTAATTAAATAGAAACCAAAATTGTTCCAAGAAATCCAGCAGGTCTGTGGAGACAGAAACAGAGTTAATATTTCAAGTTTAACATAGCTCGTTAAAACTCATGCTATTTATTTCAACCTTCCCATTTCAGACACTTCATTCTGCCCAACATCTCGTCAAACATTTGTCATATATCGAGAGGGATGTTAATATGGCAGGGTCTGCTGATTGATCAGGCTGGTATATCTTTAACAGGTTAGTATATGCTTGAAGATTTGTGGAACCGTCCTACTTTAAAGACTGCTTTCTTCAAAGTATAATTTACGTGGTGTAATTGTAAAATCACCCTATTTAAGTTGGTGATTTTTATGTGATTTTCATAGATAAGTTTCATAAATCAAATCACAACCAAATATTGGGATTCAGAAGACTTGGCCAATATCCTATATTTGGAAGCTTACTGAAATTTGAACTCATTACCCATTCATATTTGGAAAATTAATCTCCAAAGTATTAAAAAATGGTGAATCAATACAAGCCTAATACTTAGGAATTCTACTTGATTTATATAATGGGTCATAATGTGTAAAATGGCTTGCATTGTACTAACTTACGAGGAATGCTCTCATGTTTTCATTTCATTTTAAATAACATGAGTGCAAACCCTCCCTTTCATCAATTTGAAGAGAGAAACATTCCAAACTCCAAAGTTCAAAGTATCATGTGTATGAATAACAAAAGCAAACCCAATATCATCAAATTCTACAGGCTAAGAAATGGGACATGAAGGGTGCTCCAATCAATTCAAACTAAAATCTAATCAGTCCAAAGTATTGAGAACATGATTCTGTTTGGATCATTACAGTGTATCATTTGGCATCCATGTGGTCAAGAGAGCTGCAAATTCTCACTAAAAGTTTCAGACGAGCAAAGTTATTTTTTACAATGGTTTCTTGAATTTTTATGCGTTAGTTAATTTTCTGCAATTGATTAATCAAGTTGCAAACAATTCAGTGTGAACTGAACAGAACCAGTCAGAAAATGCACTTAACAGATTTGAACTTGCTGTTTACTGAATGGAAGTATTGGACCACAAGATACAGGAGTAGAATTAGGTCATTCTGCCAATAGAGTCTGCTCCACCATCTGATCGTGGCCGATAATTTTCTCAATCCCTTCCTCCTGTCTTCTCGCCATTACCCTTGATCCCCTTACCAATCAAGAACTGACTGTCTGAAAGATATTCAATGACTTGGCCTCCACAGTTCCACAGATTCACCAACCTCTGTTCAAATTCCTCATCTCAGTTCTAAAGAGTACAGACCCAAAGTCCTGAACCACTCCTCATATGACAAGCCTTCATCCTCAGGAACATTCTAACAAACCTTTTCTGGATCCTCTCCAAAGGCAACACATCCTTCCTTAGATACAGTGCCTTAAACTGCTCACAGTATTCAAATACAATCTGAGCAGAGCATTACACAGCCTCAGCAGTACATTTCTACTCTTCTAATCTAGATCTCTTGAAGTGAATGCTAACACTGCATTTGACTTCCTAACTGCATTCATGAATTAATGCCACTCATACAAAAATTGATTTGGATATTCATCCTTTACTTTAGAAACTAAAAATGCAAGTGCTCAGAAAGATACACTATTAATATTCCCACATTCAAATGATCTACAATACATTAAAGCTAAAATGAAGCTAGCAAACTGTACCGCCATATTAAATATTAACGGTTTTGCATTCCATAGAGGTGCGAGTTTCTCAACCCCTCAATATTTTGATGCAAGTTAATTTTTCTGCTTGCATCTTCTGGCATGTGAACTCGAAGTCAACTGTGATGGTGGTGGTTTCTGACATACTAACTAAGCTAACTTTATCAATACTGGTACACAAAAGGAAACAAAAAGAATCAATTGATTAACCATTGTTTCCTGTAAAGTGGACACTCAACACAATTGGGTAGTATCATCAAACAAAACACAAGTGACCTGGAATGCATTGTACTCCATAGGAAAAGAAGATTTTAAACTGCAAACAATATTAAAGGAACTCTGGGTTTTTTTTAAACTGTTATGAAATGCTAGAGCCTAATGACAAAGATTGACAAAAAGGCATGCTCATGTGTACATCAATCTCTGACACAGCCAAAACCCACTTTATGTCATGCTCAGCACTATTTCCACACCAATTACTTTAGTATTTACTAAACACTGCCATCAGCTTCTCTTGCCATGAGACTCAGTTTCCAGCATTTATTTCCGCTCTAACTGCCACAAATTATACAACACTACAGCTGAATACTGGGGCCCTGCTCCTTTCATCTAGATGCCAAGAGCAACCCAATTGCCCTGGTAACCAGCAGTCACGTGACCAGCACCTGCTCCTTTGGCTTGCTGCCACTGTGTAAAGCCATCTGCTTCGCTCAGTCAGCCAGCTATGTTCACAACACCTGCACTGCAGCATTCTCAGGCTGCTTCTTACCAAATCACTGCAAAAGGTGTTCAAAAACATTCAGCATTTCTCACATTTGTATAAGTCAAAAAGACAATGGCAAACACCTTGATTCCATGCCAAGACCCTGTTCGGAGTACTCACTGATTCTTTCCAAACCACTAAATTTACACTGGTCTAACAGCACAAAGTAGGATAAAGTCAATTCTGAAATGCACATTTTGTAAAACAAAGTTGAGACATGGTTGAGATTGTGCAAAAAACATTGCCATGACTGAACCTGCACAATTAGCCAGTTTAATGTTTTCAGTTTAGTATCAGTTTAATAGCACAAACCAAATGGCATCAAGATTCTTCACTGTCATTTAAAAAAATACACACACACCAACTAAATGGAGCATGCTTTCACCACACAACAAAAAGCTCAAATATACAATCAATGTACACTATCCTCAAGCTGGTGCTATATTGCCGAGTTAACATCTAATCAAGTAATACATAACCGTGCTTGCACAAGTCAAGATGTATTTATTGATTTCAGATTTTCATTTCTTTGTGCCTTTACCAAAATCAGCGCAGATTCATCCAACCAGTAATGTTTCCTTGGTAACAGTACCAGAGTCCCATTTGATTGCACAGCAAATCAGACATTATTTTCTTCCCCCTCCTCATACTAGAGCTCTTTTCCTAGAGATAAATTTGGTACTTAAAGCCTTGCTCTGCCAAAAAGTCACACCCTCACATTGTCTTCAGACTTACTTGTATCTGTTACTTTAAATGCAAAAAAATTAAATGCTTTGCATCGTAAGGATCGTACTCTTTGCCATACTGAGATATTCTTTGAGCCCATACATAATTTTGTGCTCACTCAAATAAAAGGACAGAGGAATAAGAATTTGTTGCATGATAAAAGAACAGGACCAAAGGTTGACTATACAAATAAAACCTCTCAAACGTTCAAGCAAAATCAACTGAGTCTTTAAAAAGTCATTTTGGATCACCCTTTACAGGCTTCTTCTGAGATTCCATCACCATAAGTACTAGTGCCACATGTTTCAATCCACATAACAAACAACTGAACAGAATGGAAATGGTAATAATTGGAGATCCTGTCAACACAACAGCTGTCATGAAGACCAATGTTAGCAACCTATCAAATGTTGCAATTCTCACATTGTTACCACAGTGGCATCAGCCCAACAATAAAAGCAACTTTGGCACTTATATAACACTTTAAACCTGGAAATGATTTGCATGGTATTGCTAAGAGCATTTAACAAAACAATGAGCGAGAGCAGCAGTTACCAGAGGATGACAGCAAAGTAGAAGAGTAGGAATTGAGGGAGGGAATTCCTTTGCTTTGGCTCAGACAGCTGAAGACATAGACACCTCTGATGGGCTGACAGGAGTGGGGAACACACAAGAGACTAAAGGATTGTAGAGTTCTTTGAAGGGTACAGAAGTTCAGAGATTTGGTGCCCTGGTCATAAAGGAATTCAGACTTAGAATCAGAGTGCAGAACAGGACCTTCAACTAAATGACTACTCGCCTTGAATGTTGTGACATTTCAAGTACTCAGCCAAGTACTTTTTAAATGTTGTGAGGTTTCCTGCCTCAAGTACCTTCCCAGGCAGTGCATTCCAGATCCCCACCACCCTCTGGATGAAAAAGCTTTTCCTCAAATTCCCTTTAAACCTCTAGTCATTCATCTTAAAATTACATCCCCTTGTCAATGACCCATCCATCCACAATAGAGTAAAATATTAATGTTGAGACTCTCTAACGCAGAGTCAACGCAGGTCCGTTATCTGAGGGTGGTAGGTAAACTGAATTTGATACAGGATTGATTATAGGCAGTTCCATTGACATTAAATCGAAGGAAGCTAACAAAAAGAACAATCAACTCCAAACGTGTCAAGGTGTGGAGGGGGGCTTTGGCAATGAATAGACTGAGGCAGAGACAGGGATAGTTGATACTATTCAGGTGCAGTTGGACAACTTTTGTGCTAGAGAGCATTTCAGTTTGGAAGCCAGCATCAAAAACAACACTACGATTGTAAACAGCCTGATTCAACCAAGGAAGAGAGTTCGTTTGTGTGGAGGTTGAAAACTTATGCTTCAATTATCTTAATGTTTAACTGAAGGTACACTGTAGTTCATTCAGTACTGGGTGTTGGTAAAACCAGCTACAAACAGTGCAAATGAAGGTTCAAGAGATCTGAAAGACAGGCAGTGTATAGAACTGGACTTGATTTTTGAGTTTTACAATAATTCATACTTTTAGAATGTGTGCATTTGAACTGGTACAAATAAGTGTTATTTTATTTCGAAGCTTATGAAAAATATGAATAAACAAGGTAATAAACAATGAAGTGGGCTTGGGTAGTGCTTTTGCCACCTGATTCAGCACTCACTCTCTCCATCCCAGCTACAAATGAACATGCATGGCAACTCATCAGTTCACTAGCAGCAATCTCTACCACAAAGAGAATGACAGACATATAAAAGATCTTTGCTTCCAAGTTACATAGCATCCTGAGCCTCCATACTTGACCCAAAGGTGATTGAATAGCCAACAGCTTCTAATTCCCTACTTATTTACACCATTGTGGGAGTAGGTTACAGCGCTTCAAATGTCAAAGCAGGAAATCATTTCAGGAGTGATTTCACCGAAACCACCCAGCGAATTTGAACAGATATTCTGCAAAAAATGGAGAAGAAAAGTCTTACAAGATTATTTCTTTAGCTCCTTTAAGATATACACTCCGAAAACAGAGCTTCATTCATCACAAACAGCTGCTAATAACTACTGTTCTATTTACATATAACAACACTACAGAACTAAAATACTTCCTGACAATTGCTCAGATACAATCCATTGCCATACTGGTCAAAGACTGTAGTTTAATGTAAGGCGTGTGAAGGTTTGTAGCTCAGGTTGAGGTTTAGGGTGTAGGTTTGCTCGCTGAGCTGCAGGTTTGATATCCAGACGTTTCATTACCTGGCTCGGTAACATCATCAGTGGCGACCTCCAAGTGAAGCGAAGCTGTTGTCTCCTGCTTTCTATTTATATCTTTCTCCTGGATGGGGTTCCTGGGGTTTATTGTATTTAATACCTGAAAATTCCTCACACCTACTCAGACATTCCACCATTCAGTTATTTGGTTTCTATTTTATGATACAAACCACTTTAAGTTTGCTGTCTAATTTGCTATGTTTCTTCATACGAAATTAAAATATAAAATCAAATAATGTTGGCATCAATTTAAGCACAGACTTAAAAAAAAATGAAGTGCAATTACTGCGAAAGAAAACTTCACATTTGTAAACCAATAACAGCAAAAAATGCTTTACATTTTGCTTTGCTTTGGTGCCCTTGTAACTCTTAAGAATTGATGGAAACAACATTAATGCAATCTACAATATGCCTTTGAGAAGATTTGTAGCTCAGGTTGAGGTTCTGGATATAGGCTTGTTCGCTGAGCTGGAAGGTTCATTTTCAAGTGTTGTCATGTAACCTTGAGCTAACTCCCCCCCCAAAATACTAAGAATGAGTGGTTTGGGAATTTTTCATTCCATGCATAAGGAGGTAGGTTGACATAAAAATAAAGAGTGCCTAACTCACCTATAAAGTTAAAAATCACACAACACTAGGTTATAGTCCAACAGGTTTAATTGGAAGCACACTAGCTTTCGGAGCGACGCTCCTTCATCAAGTAATAGTGGAGGGCTCGATCATGATACAGAATTTATAGCAAAAATTTAGTGCTGAAATTATACATTGAAAAATTGATGGTCTGTTAAGCCTTTCATCTGTAAATCACAAAACCTTTTTTTAAAGTTGCATTCTCGGATTAGCTGTTAACAATAGTGATAGCTAGACAATATGTTGAAGGTGTTCGCCCCTTGTGTTCTCTCGGAGAAAGTGAGGATTGCAGATGCTGGAGATCAGAGCTGAAAATGTGTTGCTGGATTCCTGAAGAAGGGCTCATGCCCGAAACGTCGATTCTCCTGCTCCTTGGATGCTGCCTGACCTGCTGCGCTTTTCCAGCAACACATTTTCACCCGTGTTCTCTGTCTATGCCATGATGTTTAGATTGATTCGAATCTAAAAAGTGAGATAACAGAGTTTTACATAAATTCATGCAGTTTTTGAGCTCAAAGTTCTACATGAATGTATGCAGTTTTTGAGCAAAGTACAATGTAACTCTGCAAGTACAAATTCACCCCACAAAATGTGTGCGCATGGGGGTCTTTGTCTGTGTGTGCGTGTGTGGGTGTGTCTGTCTGTCTGGAGTGGTGGTGGTGAGAGAGAATGTGTATATGTGTGTGTGTGTGTGTGTGTGTGTGTGTGTGTGTGTTTTTTTGAGAGAAAGTGTGCGAGTGAGTGAGTGCAAAGTGTCTTAAATCTGTGAGGGGGTGCATGTGGGAGTGAGAGAGTCTATAAGGGTGTGTGGGGGTGTCTCAACTTCTGCCCCACCACCAAAACGGACCTATTGGTTCTGGCAGAGGAGTTCATCAGACAAATGAGACTCCGGAAATTCTTTCAAGGTGCCGGCAGTGAGCCTACTGATGAACTGGAACAGTCATCACAGGGAGGATGTAGAGGAGCGACCAAGGAAGGTGTCAACATGGACCCCATCGGAGGGCTGCTGCCCTGGACTTGACGTGTGTATGCTCAAACTGTCAGGAAATAAAAAAATGCCAGATTCATCAGCCGTACCCACAAGGTAGAGCAAAACCCATTCACAACGCAATGCCATCCAGGCTCTCAAAACCAATCACAACATTGTCATCAAATCAGCAGATAAAGGAGGAGCCATCGTCATTCAGAATAGAACAGATTACTGCAAGGAAGTGTACCAATAACTGAACAACCAGGAACACTACAGGCAACTACCAGCTGATCCAACCACAGAATACACTCGAGAATTAAACACACTGATCAGAACTTTGGATCCAGTCCTTCAGAGTTCCCTACGCACCCTCATCCCACGTACTTCTCGGTGTAGGCGACTTCTACTGCCTTCCAACGATACACAAAGCCAACACACCAGGACGTCCCATCATGTCGGGCAATGGGACCCTATGTGAGAATCTCTCCAGCTATGTGGAAGGCATCTTGAAACCTATAGTACAGGGGATCTCCAGCTTCTGTCGCGACACTATGGATTTCTTACAGAAACTCAACACCCACAGACCAGTCGAACTGGGAACATTCCTCGTCACAATGGACATTTCCGTACTCTACACCAGCACCCCCCACAAGAATGGCATCGCAGCAACAGCCTCAGTACTCAACACCAACAACTGCCAATCTCCAAACACCATCCCACAACTCATCTGCTTTATCCTCAATTACAACGTCTTCACCTTTGACAACCAGTTCTTCATCCAGACACACAGAACAGCCATGGGGACCAAATTTGCACCCCAAAATGCCAACATTTTTATGCACAGGTTCGAACAAGACTTCTTCTCTATGCAGGATCTCCAACCAATATTGTACACCAGGTACATTGATGACATTTTCTTCCTCTGGACCCATGGCGAGGAGTCACTGATAAAACTACACAGTGACATCAACAAGTTTCATCCCACCAAACTCACCATGGACTACTCTCGACTATCTGTCTCATTCTTGGACACGTGCGTCTCCATCAAGGGTGGAGACCTCAGCACCACACTCTACCGCAAACCCACAGACAACCTCACAATGCTACACTTCTTCAGCTTCCACTTAAAACATATTAAAACAGCCATTCCCTATTGACAAGCCCGACACATACACCGGATCTGCTCAGATGAGGAGGAAAGTGACGGACACCTGGAAGTACTCAGGGATGCCCTCACAAGAACGAGGTACGATGCTCAATTCATCGACCGCCAGTTCCTACGTGCCACAGCAAGGAACCGTAATTACCTCCTCAGGAGACAGACATGTGCTGCAACTGACAGGGTACCCTTCGTTGTTCAGTACTTCCCAGGAGTTGAAAAATTATGCCATGTTCTTCGTAACCTGCAACACATCATCAATGAGGATGAGCACCTCACCAAGACCTTCCCCACACCTCCACTACTTGCCTTTAAACAACCGCCAAACCTCAAACAGATCATTGTTCGTAGCAAACTGCCCGGCTCTCAGGACAACTCCATACAACACTGTCACGGTGGACGCTGCAAGACGTGTCAGATTGTGAACATAGATACCACTATTACGCATGGGAACACCTCCCACCTTGTACTCATGTGACTCAGCCAACGTTGTCTATCTTATACGTTGCAGGCAAGGATGCCCGGAGGCATGGTACATTGGGGAAACCGAGCAAAGGCTACGACAACGGATGAATGGGCACCACACAACAATCAACAGACAGGAGGGTTCCCTCCCAGTTGGGGAACACTTCAGTGATCCAGGACATTCAGCCTCGGGCCTTCGGGAGACCATCCTCCACGGTGGACTTCAGGACAGGCAGCAGAGAAAAGTGGCCGAGCAGAGGCTGATAGCTACGTTCGGTACCCGTAGGGAGGGCCTCAACTGGGACCTTGGGTTCATGTCACATTACAGGTGATCACCATTGCACTACACATACACACGGACACAGGTACACACCGATGTGCACACAGACACCCACACATACCCTTATAGGCACACACACTCCCACACGCACCCCCTCACAGACTTAAGACACTCTGCACTCACTACACACACACACACACACTCACTACACACACACACACACTTTCTCACACTCAACCCCCACCCCAGACAGACAGATACACAAACACACAGACACAGACAGACAAAGCCCCACACGCGCACACATATTTTGTGGGGTGAATTAGTACTTGCAGAGTTACATTGTACTTTGCTCAAAAACTGCATGCATTCATGTAGAACCCTGAGCTCAAAAACTGTATGAATTTATGTAAAACGCCATTATCTCACTTTTTAGATTCGAATCAATCTAAACATCATGGCATAGACAGAGAACACAGGGGGCCAACACCTTCAACATATTGTCTAGCTATCACCATTGTTAACAGCTAACCCGAGAATGCAACTTTTAAAAAAAAGGTTGAGAGATTTACACGTGGAAGAAGTGAAACTGTCACTGGATTCTAACAGATGAAAGGCTTAACAGAACCAATTTTTCAATGTATAATTTCAGTTACATCACACTGTAAATATTTGCTATAAATTCTGTGTTACGATCGAGCCCTCCACTATCACCTGATGAAGGAGCGTCGCTCCGAAAACTAGTGTGCTTCCAAATAAACCTGTGGGACTATTACCTGGTGTTGTGTGATTTTTAACTTTGTACACCCCAGTCCAACACCGGCATCTCCAAATCATAATTCACCCGTAGACTGATAATCTAAGTCACAAATATCACAGCACTGATGCAGAATTTAAAAATGATATATTAAAACAAGCTTCATCAGGTGAGAGGACTGGTTATATAAGGACTTTGACCTTTGAGACAAAACTTCAGACTGAATTTTGAAAAACAAGTTCATCATTCTTTCATTTGTTCATCCTGTGCATATACCATGGAAACTAACAGCTATTTTTTAAATTTCAAAAACCATCAACTTCAAGCAACATGGAGCACAGTAATTGTGAGCGCCTCTTCTTAAACTGCTAAACTTATAATTCCTTGCAAAAGATTATCAACTGCTTCATGAGCCTTGGGAGGGAAATTGTGAAAAAAAAGCCAGAGCTGAGACTCGAACATATGTGCAGGCATCTTGAGATCTGAAATGATTAACTGTGAAACAAATGGATATAGTTTCTCCCCTGAGTTCTCACTTGCAATTTGGTAGGAAGGTGGTGATAGAGTATATGGTAGATAGATATGGAAGCATGTGTTATGTCCTCCTTAACTACATCCCTTCCAGCAATTGTTTTTTGGCTTAGTCTGATGAAAACTAGAGACTTTCCTACAACTAGATCATCTTTACAACTGCCCACAAGACCTTTAGGTATAACTTTAAGATTACAGGATATTTTCAGCAGGATATTCAGTAATTAGCTTACAAGGGAGTGCTAATCACAGAAAATACAACATCTTGTCAGTGGGCCACTATTATTCGTGTTGGTATTGGTACCTGGACGTAATGCAAGGCTGCCCAGAGGTTTAAATTATAAATGATGGTACAGCAACCAAATCTGGGTGCCACATGCACCAACAGTTGAAGTGTTAACTGCAAGTAAAACCTTTTACCTTACCTTTTGCATAGAGTTGCTTGGACTCCATTTTAGAAAAAAAACTGAAAACCGTCCCCTGTAAACAAAACTAGCTGCTTTTGCCTGGAAAACAAATATGTTAACAGGTGACTATATGGCCCAATGGATGTCTGAGGAACAGAGTGGAACACTATCTAATTGATTTTCACTCACACAGTATTTTCACTATGGAATATTGCGTGCAATTCTGGTCTCCCTCCTATAGGAAGCATGTTGTGAAACTTGAAAAGGTTCAGAAAAGATTTAGAAGAGCGTTGTCAGGGTTGGAGAGCTTGAGCCATAGGGAGCAGCTGACTAGGCCGGGGCTATTTTCCCTGGAACATTGGAGGCTGAGGGGTGACCTTTCAGAGGTTTTAAATTCATGTGGGGCATGAATAGGGTAAATAGACATGGTCTAAAGATGAGAAGGGAAAAGATATAAAAGGGAACTAAGGGGCAACTTTTTCCACACAGAGGGTGGTGCATGCATGGAAGGAACAGCTAAAAGAAGTGGTAGAGGCTGGACGATTATTTTAAAGGCATCTGGATAGGTATATGAATAGGAAGGATTGAGAGGGATATGGGCCAAATACCCGCAAATGGGACTAGATTTATATAGGATATCAGATCAGCATGAACAAGGTGAATGGAAGGGTGTGTTTTTGTGCTGTATATCTCTATGACTCTAACCTTGGGATAATCCTAATCACTTTGCAGCCAATTGGTTTTTAATGAACTTAGCCGAGGAATAAATGTTGGGCAGAAGGCTCGTTGCACTGCCCCTACTTCTGGGCGAGGAGGCCTGGGCTCACGTTCCACCTGCTTCAGCTATGCCATAATATCTCTAAACAGAGAGATTAGAAAATACATTTTAAAAAAATTTAGCAGGACACTGGATGAATCCACTCAACTTTTTTGATTAACATCATGGATGGCTTCAGGCTAATATGAGAGGTCAGGCAGCCATTTTAGCAATTCATTTGAAAGATTATCCTACTCTATGATAGTCCCTCATAATGGGGATGATGTCTTCCAGGTTTTATGTGCCTTCATGTAACTCAATAGGCTAACACTGCAGCCATAGCTCTTTGAATGGGACAAAAGTTGCTGACAAAAATAGAGGTTCTCAATGAAAGGTTCTGTTTTCTCTCCTTCCTCTTTTGTCACGACTGCACAAAGTGTCAGTGTGGTTAGGGTCCAATGGTGCAACAGCTTCTCCCAGTGATTGTCTAACTGCTCTGAGTGTTAGTCAGTTCACTTGGCTGGATGGCTGATTTGTGATCCAAAATGAATGCATCTATATGGGTTCAATTACTACCTACCGACTGAGGTTACCATGAATGTCTCACCCTCTCCGCTTGCCTGACACATGGTGACCCTCAGGTTAACTCGCTAGTCATCTCTCTCCACTGTGGTCCTGTGGGACTATGCAATTTTACTTTTAGCTATACTGTAGAGGTTGCATTACACCATGCTTTCATTAAGCTGTTACAATGTTTTAGTCCTTGAAACCTGAAGAAAATTTTAGTCAGCTTCTATCCCAAACTGCAATTCACCATCCAATTATTGAACTGCACAAGCCCCAATATACTAGATAATTCTTCTGTCAGCTTTGTGATTTCTCACCACCAGCTTTAAATCACCAGCCTTACAATGTAGTGATATAAAAATTGAGTCAGTTAAACTTGGAAATTGTTTTTAAAAAGGTGTTATGGTATAGAAAGGAGAAGTGCGCTCAGTGCAGTAAAACGAAAGAAGAGGCCATTTCCTTTTAAAACATTCAGACTTCCACAGATGTAGCTGCAGAAATATAAACAATGCTACAGAGAAGCCCAATGGTTCTACAGAGAAAGTTATCCTAGAAACAGATGGAACCTAGGAACAGAATCTCAGAAACTGCCTGGCAAACAAGTTATCCTCAATAAGCTGGTCTTTGAAGCACCTATAGAAAAGAACTTTTCCAAACTATTGCCTTTTCTATCTGTAGGTCTCATAGATAAGATCATACATTTACAGTTTCTTTGAAACAAGATGATCACAGATTCAAATCAATCAACATAAAAATATCTTGAAAATAAACAGTTGAAAATTAGTTTGTTGTATTGAATTAAGGTGAACTATATGAATGAAGGGAAGAAGGGACTGGGGGAATTCTAGCGAAGTTTGCCGATGATACAAAGTTAGGTGGACAGGCAGGTAGTACTGAGGAAGTGGGGAGGCTACAGAAGGATCTAGACAGTTTGGGGGAGTGGTCCAGGAAATGGCTGATGGAATTCAATGTGAGCAAATGCGAGGCCTTGCACTTTGGAAAAAAGAATACAAGCATGGACTACTTTCTAAACGGTGAGAAAATTCATAAAGCCAAAGTACAAAGGGATCTGGGAGTGCTAGTCGAGGATTCTCTAAAAGTAAACATGCAGGTCGAGTCCGTGATTAAGAAAGCGAAAGCAATGTTGTCATTCATCTCAAGAGGGTTGGAATATAAAAGCACCATTGTGCTACTGAGATTTTATAAAGCTCTAGCTAGGCCCCATTTGGAGTACTGTGTCCAGTCTTGGTCCCCACACCTCAGGAAGGACATACTGGTACTGGAACGTGTCCAGCAGAGATTCACATGGATGATCCCTGGAATGGTAGGTCTAACATACAAGGAACG
This sequence comes from Hemiscyllium ocellatum, assembly GCF_020745735.1. Taxonomy (NCBI): domain Eukaryota; kingdom Metazoa; phylum Chordata; class Chondrichthyes; order Orectolobiformes; family Hemiscylliidae; genus Hemiscyllium; species Hemiscyllium ocellatum. The sequence continues at coordinate 2,644,525 of NC_083404.1, read as the reverse complement.
ACTGAGGATCCTGGGATTGTATTCATTGGAGTTTAGAAGATTGAGGGGAGATCTAATAGAGACATACAAGATAATACATGGCTTGGAAAGGGTGGACGTTAGGAAATTGTTTCCATTAGGCAAGGAGACTAGGACCTGTGGACACAGCCTTAGAATTAGAGGGGGCAAATTCAGAACAAAAATTGGGAGACATTTTTTCAGCCAGAGAGTGGCGGGCCTGTGGAATTCATTGCCGCAGAGTGCAGTGGAGGCCGGGACGCTAAAAGCCTTCAAGGCAGAGATTGATAAATTCTTGATGTCGCAAGGAATTAAGGGCTATGGGGAGATTGCGGGTAAGTGGAGTTGAAAGGCCCATCAGCCATGATTGAATAGCGGAGTGGACTCGATGGGCCGAATGGCCTGCTTCCATTCGTATGTGTTATGGTCTTATATGCTAGTTTGTATTAGTACAGATTCAGAAAGCAAACCAATTCCTTTGGGCAATGCTAGAGGCAACACTGAACAGTGAAACACCCAATTTCTAGTCATGACATGCCACTTTTTCCCATTATGATCTATCCAAACTTCAAAATTGCTGTGACGCACGACAGACTGCACATCTGGAAAGGGGAGAGAGAGAGCGCGCGCGCGCGAGAGAGAGAGAGAGAGAGAGAGAGAGAGAGAGAGAGAGAGAGAGAGAGAGAGCGAGAGAGAGAGCGCGAGAGAGAGAGAGAGCGCGCGAGAGAGAGAGAAGTGAATAGGATGTATAGGAAGTATAGGAGTGATAGCACTGAGAAAAATGGCAAAGGGTTGCTGAGGACTACTAACAAACTTTTCTCACCTGCCCCATTTGCACACGATAACATGCCTAACAAAAAAACCTTTGGTAACCAACCTTGGAGCTGATCCTAGGATTGTCCTATCTAAGTCCCTGCTCCAGAGTTTTATGGTATCTAGGATTCAGCTTCATAACGGATTGTTTATTAACCTAAGGATCACAGCCATTTCTATCTACAACAGTGAATCATAAATATAGAACATAGAAAAATACAGCACAAAACAGACGCTTTGGCCCACGATGTTGTGCAGAGGTTTAATCCTAATGTAAAATATAGTGAACTTATTGCACACCCCTCAACTCACTGCTATCCATGTGCATGTCTAGCACTTGCTTAAATGTCCCCAAAGACTCTGCTTAATTACTAGTTTTTTTCAAAGTTGTAACATTCCAAGGAAATAAAAGTAGAAACCAATTTTGCCTGTGATGCATCTGTGTAGGCAACAAGTTCCCCACTATTCCTTGGTGACTTAGTGCTCTGGGACAGTGCAGAGATTCAAATCATCCTGCAGAAAACAGCAGATGCATGCCTTGTAGTTATGGAGCAATAACAAGTGCCCATATGTCATGTTGTAATTTAAAACCATCCAACATTTTTATTTATTTGGTTATCACTTAGTCGAAAGGGGTGGCATTGATAATGTACCCAACAGAATTAAACCCTAATAGAGGCTCCAACAAACTCAGTAGCTACCAAATTAATGTGTCTTCCCATGTTCTGTTGAAAGGCTGAAGTAAACCAGAAACAGGCTTGCGCTTGTCATGATACTCAATTCCAAGGAATTATAAGTTTATATTCTGGAAATTATCATCCAATATTCGTTTTAGAAAATTACATACATTACAGCTCCTAATACGAAAGCGAATATTGATGAATGTATTGGCCAACACATTAGTAGCAATACTGAATGTCATATACACATCAAGGAGGTTTTAACCTGATACCCTGGGGCTAAAGTTAATACAGCACCTTCCTATCCAGCTGCCTCTACCTGGCAACATAGTGTTCTCTAATAAAATAAAGTTAGTCAACAAAATTAAACTGGAACAAAATATTCAAGTCTGTTGTGGTTCTGTTCGCCGAGCTGGGAATTTGTGTTGCAATCGTTTCGTCCCCTGTCTAGGTGACATCCTCAGTGCTTGGGAGCCTCCTGTGAAGCACTGAGGAGGTCACCTAGACAGGGGACGAAATGTTTGCAACACAAATTCCCAGCTCGGCGAACAGAACCACAACAACGAGCACCCGAGCTACAAATCTTCTCCCAAACATTGAATATTCAAGTCTGAACAAGAAACATCACTTCTGGATACTTGCTAATAGTTGGTTACCGTAACTGCTAAAATTAGATAAGAGTCATTGAGGTGTACAGCATGGAAACAGACCCTTCAGTCCAACCCATCCATGCCGACCAGGTATCCCAATCCAATCTAGTCCCACCTGCTACCACACGGCTCATATCCCTCCAAACCCTTTCTATTCATATACCCATCCAAATGCCTCTTAAATGTTGCAATTGTACCAGCCTCCACCACATCCTCTGGCAGCTCATTCCATACACATACCACCCTCTGCATGAAAAAGTTGCCTCTTGGGTCTCTTTTATGTCTTTCCCCTCTCACCCTAAACTTATGTCCTCTAGTTCTGGGAAAAGACTTTTTCTATTTATCATATCCATGCCCCTCAATTTTGTAAACCTCTATAAAGGTCACCCCTCAGCCTCTGACACTCCAGGGAAAACAGCCCCAGCCTGTTCAGCCTCTCCCTGTAGCTCAGATCCTGCAACCCTGGCAACATCCTTGTAAATCTTTTCTGAACCCTTTCAAGTTTCACAACATCTTTCTGATAGGAAGGAGACCAGAACTACATGCAATATTCCAACAGTGGCCTAACCAATGTCCTGTACAGCCGTAACATGACCTCCCAACTCCTGTACTCAATACTCTGACCAATAAAGAAAAGCATACCAAACACCTTCTTCACTATCCTATCTACCTGCGACTCCACTTTCAAGGAGCTATGAACCTGCACTCCAAGGTCTCTTTGTTCAGCAACACTCCCTAGGATCTTACCACTCAGTGTATAAGTCCTGCTAAGATTTGCTTTCCCAAAATGCAACACCTCTCATTTATCTGAATTAAACTCCATCTACCACTTCTCAGCCCAATGGCCCATCTGGTCCAGATCCTGTTATAATCTGAGGTAACCCTCTTCGCTGTCCACTACACCTCCAATTTTGGTGTCATCTGCAAACTTACCAACTGTACCTCTTATGCTCGCATCCAAATCATTTATGTAAATGACAAAAAGTAGAGGGCCCAGCACCGATCCTTGTGGCACTCCACTGGTCACAGGCCTCCAGTCTGAAAAACAACCCTCCACCACCACCCTCTGTCTTCTACCTTAGTGCCAGTTCTGTATCCAAATGGCTAGTTTTCCCTGTATTTCCATGAGATCTAACCTTGCTAACCAGTCTCCCATGGGGAACCTTGTCCAACGCCTTATTGAAGCCCATGTTTTGGTATTAGCATTATTCACTTACACTGAAACAAAACTGAAAATGCTGCACACATATTACAGGTTGGATTTGTTAATAGCTGACAGCAAAACTTTTCTTTTGCATTAACAAACATTTTCTTTAGACAAAATCTGAAAAAAAAATCTTCCCTTAGGTTACAGTGGTATTATTTCAAAATACGGGAGATGACTGGCAACCATTAGAATATGAAACAACGCACATCTTTGACAAAGAAATGGAGTTTAAATACACCCTGCTGCAAAGTAGTCATTAATATGTTCAAGAACATGTGTCGTAAATACTTGTTAACTATTACCTACAACAACCTGTAGTTACAATCACTGACGGTGCCTGTTGGGAGTTGCCTTAGTTTCAAAATTGACACTGCCTAGCAACACAGAGCCATCTTGTGCCATTAATACAACTTTCACTGCTTAACCAAAGTAAGCAGATAAAGAATCCACCAGCTATATTGATAGTATGTAAATCTATATTTTAAAAAACGAAATTGCTTATGAAAACTCACTTAAGCAACACACCTTCTCACCATCTCCAACTTCATTGTTAAGCTGCAATCAAATTATACTTAGAGAATGCTTTGAATTCAAATATGTCCCCAAAGAGATGGGTGAATAAATTTGTGAATTAGGATTCAAACACAGATCCCTGTGGGTCTCCACTCATCAAAGCCTGCCAATCAGAAAAAGACCCATTGTGCTTACAGCCTGTTTTCTGCCAATTAGCTAATCTTGTATCAAGGCCAACATTTATGCCCAAACCATGAGCTTTCATCTTCCACAATAAACGACAATGTGCATCTTACCAAATACAGCCTGGAAATTCAAATATAGTGCATCCCCAGGTTCCCCTCCCTCTACAGCAGATGTTACTCTTTCAAAATACTCGAATAAATTGAATAAAAATCATTTTCCTTTGACAAAACCTACTGACTCATTCTGATTACTTTGAATTTTTCTAAGTACGCAGTTTAAATTACTGACTGAAGGCAGGGACAAAGGGAGGCAATGGGAACCATTGACACAATCAGTTAGTACTGGATCCAGGGAGGAGAGTTGGATGATCAGGTGGGAAAGGGATCTGGGGAACATTGGATTGCTCACTGGCAAGATGAGCAGTGGTAGGAGCAAGGTGTAATGGACAGAAACGATCCAAGTGTAGATTCCAGATTAAGTGAATGAAAGATTGGGACATGTGGTCAGGGTAGGGAAGAGAAGAAATTGCCTTAGAGTTTGAAGAAGGAGAGAATACCACCGCGAAAATGACAAGTCAAATTCCAACTTTCGAAGTATGAAAACCTGAAATATTTTTCCTTGATCTCCATACCCATTAGGTTTGAGAGATTGGAGATGAGGCCTGACCACAGGGGTGATAAGGATGGGAGACAGGGAGACAAAGGTGACGGTAAGCTTGTTCACAATGTTTCTCAAAATTGAGTTTGATACAGAAGTCATCTGGCCATTTAGACAAATTCCATTTTTTAAAAAAAACTTTTATACATCAATATTTTTCTACATAGGTGATGTACCACACTGCCACCTCAATGATGATGCATCTATTACATTTTTGGGATTCAAGGTTCCAGAAAAAATGCTCTGTACATTGATGGCTTAAAAAAAAAATCAATGTCAGGGGGTCACTGCAAGAATACAAAACTGTCCCTTTAAGAGCATAACAACCAAAATGCTGTGATTAAAACAACTCGCACCAACTAATCAAATTAATCAAGGAATTTCACTCAGTGATGCACATCTTAAAGCCAAAAACCAATACCAGTAATTTAATTACTTATACACATTTCTCCAGATTTAAAGTTAACGTCTCATTATTTACACAAAAATCATAATGCAAAATAACAAAATTGCTCCGTATAAAAACTGCTGACATTAAGACTTAGTCAATAATGTGAAATAATTTGCAGTTATAAGACCAACTCTCCTAATAATCAAGGTTAAGCCAGCTCCAATCCAATCATTAGATAATAATCCAACCAGTTCATTCCCTCTGCTTCCAATGTCAATCACCATTAATCACAGGATTTCAAATAGAATTTTGGTGGGGGGTGGGGAAGAGTGCCGAGATGGATATCATTGCAATGTAACCATGGGACAAAGAAACAGAATAAAACATCAGATTAACAAAAGGGGAAAACAAGGAAGGGATTAGAGTGTTTGGTAGTTGATCAGACTGAAGGAATAATAGATTTACAAAAAGAACCTTACTTCCAATTTGTTTACACATCCAAATTTTCTGCTCATTTCGAACCAGTTTCAAGGAAGTGTTTTTTTGAAAGTTAAACAAAACATCTTTTAAAAATTACACTTTGAACATGTTTAGAAAGAGACAAACACTGAGCAGGTGATGTAGGTGTGTGCAATTTTGAAAAGAGAACTCTGGCTGGATAGATTATTTAAAGTTCCATAAATTCAAAGCAGCACAAAAAAAGTTCAGCAATTATGCCAATCCTACCAGTCCAAAGATGTGCAGGTCAGGTGAATTGGCCATGCCAAACTGCCCACAATGTTAGGTACATTAGTCAGAGGGAAATTGGTCTAGATGGGTTATTCTTCGGAGGGTCAGTGTGGACTTGTTGGACCGAAGGGCCTGTTTCCACACTGCCGGGCCAAAGGGCCCGTTTTCCACACTGTTGGGAATCTAATCTATAAAAACATTAACATGCAAATCAAGCACAATAAGTACACTTCACTGTCAGCGAACTCAAACTGAAACATCGCCTGCAATTCTAATTACAGGTACTTCCTATTAATGCCAACTAGGTGAATATTTTAAGCTCAGAACTTGCCCCCACTACAAAGTGCTGGTAGGAAAGTTTGTGATAATACTTTCAAAATATTCTAGTGAGTCTGCACACTAACGTAGAGAGCAGTACAGCCACCTTAATGGTGATATTCCAATCTCAGTGAGGCCATCTGTTGCAGAACTTTCCCAATAGGAAGGAAGAGAAAAAGATGTGGTCAATTCAATATTAGCACATGCAGGGATCTCCCAGTAAGAAAATATTGTGTTCTGTAGCAGGATATCATTTTGTGTAAAATGTCTATTGTATTTGTGAGAAATATACAAAATATCAACATGAGCATTATTCATTTATTCTTGCATTTAAATTAGTTATAGATAACATGGTGCATAATGAGTAGATTCATAACTAATTTGATTCTGTGATCTATAAAACTCAGACTGTAATCTTAACATAATTACCTAGACAGCAGTCTCAAGATATTATTATTACAAACTAACTTTGTTGAAAATCCATTTTTGTACAAAAAAATTACTTGCAGAAAATACTGCTGCTTATAAATTCAATATGAAACACACTGAAGAATATTACAAGTGGGCAATAATAACCAAAATGCAACCAAGATCCAGACAAGTTTCAATTTTTAGTAGAATTGTCAAAGTAAACTGCTCTGGCCAAAGCTCCTGTTCGTTGTATATCCATGGTAATTGTTTACTTTCAGTCAGGCAAGCATTTTTTTAAAACAATTGCAATTGTTCCTGCCACAAAAGTGTAGGAAAGAGAGGTCAAGTTACATGACTGAGCAGCAATCTCCTGGGATGTGTGTATCAGAGAAGCTGTAAGAGAGATGGGAAGTATATATGGAACCTTGAGAGCCACAGGGTGTGGGCCAGCCTGGAGCAAGGAACGAGAGTAAACTAGCAAACAGGCAAATAAAACACATTTGCAATTAACACTAGGCAAAATACAAACTGGCTACAAATATAGTGGCCGAGAGTTTAAACAAGACCTGGGAGGGTGCCCATTAGGGATACACAATGGCAGATTGTTCAGATGATCGTTTTCTGCATATTGGTTTTGAGATAAGGAGTGGAATTTATCACGTTCACCCTAATGCACTGCTGAGTCCCGGCATATCAGGCAAGACTGTAGTATGCAACCAAGTAATTCAGAGGTTAGTGCTTAAATGTGGGCCAAAATGTCTGCTCTGCCACTTAATGACAACGTAACTGATCTGATTGCACCTCAAATCCATATTTCCACCTCCCCCGATAATCTTTTTTACTCCCTTTCTCAACAAGGAACCATCCTCTTCTGCTTTAAAAATATTCAAAGACTCTGCTTCAGGGAAAGAGTTCCAAAGATTCACAAACCCTCAAGGAAAGAGTTTCGCCTAACCGGTTTTAAATGAACTATTTTTAAAAGCAGTGATATCCGAATTAGTGATTCTCCCATAACAAAACATCCTCTCCTAACAGCCAACCTATCAAAATTTCTCAACACTATTTGATCCAACCAAGCTGTCTCTTTCGCTTCCAAAACTCCAGCAGATTCAAGCCTACCCAGTCTAATCATTCCTCTTAAGGCAAACTGTCCAACGGTTCATCTGGTAAACATTTACTGAATTGCTTCCAATACATTTGCAACCTTCCTTGATGTGGCTTCACCATTTCCCTGTAAATTGGAAGCACAAGTTTGCTATTTTTGTACTCAATCCCTTGCAATAAATTACAGCTTTTGAATTATTTGCAGTATCAGCATGCTAACTTTTTCTGATTAACATACAAGGATACCTATACCCTGCTGCACCTCAGAGCTCTGCAGCCTCTCATCATCTCATTATTTCGTTAAATGAACAATTTCACATCTTCCCATAATCTATTCCATTTGCCATGTCTGTACCAACTCATTTAACCTGTCTTTTTGTAGCCTAATGTTCATTTCATAACTTATTCTTGGACCCTGCACCCAAGTTTTTACATACATTGCAAACTGGTGTGTGCCCAGCCTTGATCCCTATGGCACACCACTTGTTACATTTTGCCAAACACAAAAAGATCCACTTATGAGTCCTCTTTGCTTCCACTGGGGGACAGGATCAAGGAAACCCTAAGACTTTCTATAGGTATACCAGGAATCAGAAAATGACTAGAGTAAGATTAGGGCCAATCAAGGACAGTAGGGGAAGTGGTAAATGAATATTTTTCATCTGTATTCACACTGAAAAAAGACTATACAGTCGAGAACAATACTGAGATACAGGCTACTAGACTAGATGGAATTGAGATACATAAGGAGATGGTGTTAGCAATTCTGGAAAGTGTGAAAATAGATAAGACCCCTTGGCCAGATGGGATTTATCTTGGGATTCTCTGGAAAGCCAGGGAGGAGACTGCCGAACCTTTGGCTTTGATCTTTATATCGTCATTGTCTACAGGAATAGTGCCAGAAGACTGGGAGATAGTAAATATTGTTCCCTTGTTCAAGAAGGGGAGTAAGACAACCCTGGAAATTCTTCGACCTAAGAGCCTTACTTTGGTTATGGGTAAAGTGTTAGAAAGGATAAGAGATAGGATTTATAATCATCTAGAAAGGAATAAGTTAATTAGGGATAGTAAACACAGTTTTGTGAAGGGTAAGTCGTGCTTCACAAACTTTGAGTTCTTTGAGAAGGTGACCAAACAGGTGGATGAGGGTAAAATAGTTGATATGACGTATATGGATTTCAGCAAGGCATTTGATAAGGCTCCCCATGGTCGGCTATTGCACAAAATACAGAGGCATGGGATTGAGGGCGATTTAGCGGTTTGGATCAGAACTTGGCGAGCTGAAAGAAAAAGGGGGTCATGGTTGATGGGAAATATTCATCCTGGAGTTCAGTTACGAGTGGTGTACAGCAACGATCTGTTTTGGGTCCGTTGCTGTTTGTCATTTTTATAAGTGACCTGGAAAAGTGCATAGAAGGATGGGTTAGTAAATTTGCAGATGACACTAAAGTCGGTGGAGTTGTGGAGAGTGATGAAGGATGTTGTAATTTAGAGCGATATACATAAGCTGCAGAGCTGGGCTGAGGTGGCAAATAGAGTTTAATGCAAAAAAAGTGTGAAGTGATTCACTTTGGAAGGACTAACAGGAATGCAGAATACTTGGTGAATGGTAAGATTAGTGGTAGCGTAGATAAGCAGAGATCTCGGTGTCCAGGTACATTGATCCTTCAAAGTTGCCACGCAGGTTGATAGGGTTAAGGCGGCATATGGTGTGTGTTAGCTTTTATTGGTAGAGGGATTGAGTTTTGGAACCATGAGATCATGCTGCACCTGTACTAAACTCTGGTGCAGTCACATTTTGAATATTGCAAACAGCTCTGATCACCACATTATAGGAAGGAGATGGAAGCTTTGGAAAGGGTTCAGAGGAGATTTATGAGAAAATTGCCTGGTATGGAGGGAAGGTATTATGAGGAAAGATTGAGGAACAAGAGACTGTTTTCATTAGAGAGAAAAAGGTTGAGAGGTGACTTAATTGAGACATAAGATAATCAGAGAGTTAGATAGGGTGGACAGTGAGAGCCTTTTTCCTCGGATAGCCATGGCTAGCTCATGGGGAGATAGCTTTAAGTTGACGAGTGATAGATATAGGACAGATGTCGAGGTGGTTTCTCTACTCAGTAGTTGGGAGAATGGAACACACTGCCTGCAACAGTAGTAGGCTCGTTAACTGTGAGGGCCTTTAAATGGTCATTAGATAGGCATATGGATGAGAATGGAGTATCGAGTAGGTTAGATGGGCTTCAGATTGTTGCGCCAATCTGTGGAACCATTGAGGGCCAAAGGGACTGTACTGCATTGTAATTTTCTATGTTCCATATTAGAATGCTATCCTTTTCACCTTAAGTATTTATGATAATAAACTTTGATGTGGGCAGTCTCTCAAATGCCTTCTGGAAATTTACATATAGTACATCTATCTGGTTCCTTTTATCAACAGCACAACACTTCCACATTAGATGGCTTTATGAAGGAAAAATAATGTTAAAGCCATGGCGACTCTGCCCTAATACCTTGAACTTACCAAGTGCAAATAGTTGTCTGGTAATACAGATCTTGAATATTGATTAAATAACATTTTCTTGAAACTTTTCCTCTTGTACTCATTACGGAAATTCACAAGAAATATGAAAATCAGGGGGAAATTTAAAAAAAAACTGAATGAAAGAAGAGTGTTGATTATTGACAAATGGCCTCAGATTGGTAGGTGCATTGCCATGGAGAATGCACCAATTAATCATGACTGACACTTTCATATTTATCAGTACTGAAATTTTAAAATAATTTAGAATTTCACAATGTAAATTATTAACTTATTTAATAAATTAGGTGATGGCGTCGTGGTATTATCACTGCACTATTAATCCAGACATTCAGGTCACGGTCTGGGGACCTAGGTTCAAATCCCACCATGGCAGATGGTGGAATTTGAATTAGAGTCACAGCAATACTAATCTGGAAATAAAAGTCTACTGATGACCATGAAACCATTGTTGATTGTCAGGAAAAACCCATCTGATTCACCAATGTCCTCCAAGGAAGGAAATTGCCATCCTTACCTTGTCTGACCTACATGCGACTCCAGACCCACAGCGAAGCAGTTGATTTATTGTTTCCTTGTGGGTAATGAGGAATTGGTAATAAATGCTGACCTAGCTAGAAGTGCCCACATCCCATAAATGACTAATAACAGCTTATAACATTTTCTCTGTAACAGATGGCTAGCTAACTGGTCTCTTCAGTTGCCGGATTTCCTTCCCTCCATTGGTGAATAAAGTAGTTGTGGTTGCAATTTCACAATCTAATGGAACCTTCCCAAAATCATGGGAACTTTAAATAATAAAAACCAACTTAACAACTGACTAATTTTTTTAAGATCCCAGAACTAGGGCTATCAGGACATAGATTCTTGTCAGCTCATAGCTCCAACAATCCACTCATTAGTCCACTGCAGTTATTTTCTTGAGTCCCTCCCTTCCTCCCATTTCACAATTTATTGCTGCTTCTACAATGTTACTTATATCCTTTATAGAGAAAACCAATGCAAAAATACTTGTTCAATTAATTTTTCATCTCTTTATTTTCCATCATTATTTCTCCACACACTTTCTATAGCACCAATGCCCACTTTGTTAACTTCTCAAGTATTTCTAGAAATACATATTACCTATTTTTGTAGCTCTGGCCAATTTTTTCACTAAGTTTTTCTTCTTACTAATTTAAGTAATTTTTGCTGTTTTTATTTTCTGTCCAGCCACCTGTCTTTGCACATTCAAAAAAGTCTGATATTATCTTTAACCTTTCTCATTAACATAGATGATGGATCCAACCCTTTGGAATTCATCTACTGTGTATTCAGAAATACCTCTTTAAACAGTCTCTATTGGCCAATGCTTTCACAAAACCAGCCAAACCATTCTAACAAGTTCTGCTTTCATGCCCTCATAACTGCCCTTAGTTAATTTTTATTTTTTTTAAAAAAAGTGTGTTTTGGACGCACTCCTCTCTCCAAACCAATTGGAGCATTCAATCATATTATGGTCATTGCTACCTCAGGGACACCTTTACTGAGGTCATATCTTGTTACACAATAGCAAGTCGAGTATAACCTGCTGTTGGGCTCCAGAACAAGTGTTTCTCAGGAACTTTCCCCAAAACATTCAATGAATTCATCTGGGCTACTTTTGCCCAACTGACCTTTCCAATCAATGAGGTTAAAATTTCCCAAGATTATCACCTTTTTGCATGTTCTCATTATTTCGTCCCTTCTGCTCCAATCTGCCATGTTAGGTTACTGTTAGGTGCCTGTACAGCACTCCAACAAACAACCTCCTGTTTTTATAATTTCTCACCTTTACCCAAACCATTTTTACTCCTTGGTCTCCGAAACTTAGTTTATCCTTCTCTACTGGGACAACAGTATTTGCAAACAGAATTACACTTCTACCTTTTCCTAGCTTCCTGTTCTTTATGGAATGCACAGTACAATTAAACTTTCAGGCCCAATTACTTATCAGTTTATAGCCATGTCTCTGCAATTGCTAGCACATCACACTTTCCTATTCTAATTGTAATTCTCAGTTAATCAGTTTTGTTTCAAGTTCTATATGCATGCTATGTGTGATTTTATCCTTTTTTGGAACATATCTGTAATTTTAGTCTTAGATTTGAATTTGTTAAACAGAATACTCAAGGAAGGTTGATCATTTCCTGCATTAGTCTCTATGGTCTTGGCTCTACTCTTTAATCCTAAGTTTGACCCTTTGCGCCAGTGTTTTGTTTAAAAATCCTCCCTATTTCATGATTTTGCAGCACCATTATAGTTCGTTTGGAGACCATCGCATTGATACTGAATCCACAGCTTGCCCAGTACCACGGCCAGTGTCCCATGATCTGGAACCTATCTTGCACCTTTGAGCAACATATTCATGTCGTTAATCCAATTTACATTATCTCAGTTTGCACATTACTATGGTAATAATTAAAGATTGTGATCTTTGAAGTCCTTGTTTTTACTCTGGCATCTGACTTCTCATCCTAACTATGCACAACCTTTTCCTTTGTCCTGCAGATGATGTAGCTACTTACACGGACGATGACAACTGAATACTCCCCTTCCCTCAGCACGCTCCTCTCCAGCCTTGAGCAGATCTCTGAAACCCTGGCATCAAGCTGTAACATTACCATCTGGATTCAGACTTTGCTGTCGGCAGCAGTGTCAATCTACCTGACTGTACTGTCCCTTACTATCATTACATTCCTCCATATGTTCCCTCCATTTGAAGAGTTTCCTGTGCCACAGTGACATTGTCATTTAGCTCATTCACATTGCAGCCCTACTTGCTCATTAAATAGATATTTTTTTGAAAGCACCATCTGTATATTTGGCCAAATTACTTGTAAAAGGGAAGGAAGGGCCCAACTAAATATTAAATTTGCTATAATTTTTTCAATTACATTGAACATTTTCATAGTTTTCAATTTATTGAAGCCATTAGGCATATGCAGTAACCTGTACTAAATCCTATGCAACAAAGCACTTACGCCTTAATTAATTTAGGAAGTTGAGTAATTTCTTTCCCCAATTACATTAGATATCTGATATATCCGACATATCTTTGCTGGCATTGATCCAAGTTAAAGCACTTTATATTCCATGGTAAGAGCTACAGAGGAGGAGCTGGAATAGGCATCAACTGATAACTTGTTTTCAAGATTAGCATCTCAAATGTTCACAACTGCCAAAAAAAGTATGCATTTGATTTTTACAACCTCTTTTAATGTTTTGGATACAAACTTTCTTGAACATTAATTTTAAATAGCAGTTTAGCAAATTCAATGCATTCATTATAATAAATATACTAATTAGAAAAGCATTGAGATATATTTTCCTCAATTTCCGAGCTTCATGCTGGATCTTCAAAGGTCTTGCAGAGGAAAAAAAAAACTAAAGTAAAATTTATTTTCAACAACGAGACATTTAATAACCATGAAAACCATAATTCTGGCCAATTCAAAAACAATTCAATCAAAACTCAAGGATCCAGTTCTGAAAGCTGGAAATATTTCGTTTCATCAAGTAACTCATCTATATTATTACCAATAAAGGTGATCAGTGTGTAAATAAAGCACACAAAGGCAAACAAACTTTCAATCAGATGTTTCAAACTTGCCCTGCATTGCTTCAAGCACAGTAAAATAACTTCGATAAATTTACAAAGCAGAACTACCATGTTTACTGTATACAGTAAGATGGCAAAATTTAACTTCACAGTTAAAATCATTACCTCACTATAAATATTGAAGACAACTGCAGTTGTTCAGAGATTCCATATTTTGAACTTGCAATCCTATATGATTCAACATCAGTGAGCCTAATTTTTACACCATTCTTCCTCAACTATTTGTTGTTTATAGGACATATGTAACAATAGGTTTTATCTATCTTGCTTTATTAAGTATCCAGCATGTTCAGCACCAATATGTGTAGAAGTTGTTATTTACCATAACAATAACTCTCCTGTGTTTTACAAACATTGCCTTACTCTGAACTTTTGACTGGTTCAAGGTTAATTCCGTTTTGGGTATTAAATTTATATTAAAATATTTAGCTTTCCAGAGTTCTGTTGTTTCAGGAGCTTTCATCTCTGGCAACTTTAGGCAATGCTCAATTATTTACATGGGATATTATTTTCCTCTGTCATCTACATTTGCAATAAAATAATCAGCAAGTTGGAGGAATACTCCTCAACGAAACATAAACCAACCTACCTTGAACAGTCTCTGGATAGTTATGACAAAAGTTCAGCATTTCAATATCGACAAAGCAAAAATTCAAAGCTGCCAATTTTGTGATAGAAAAATTACATGTTCCTACCTTGCATTCTTGTTGCTTTTCATTTTAGTTGCTGTTGGTTTGGGCTTTTTTTCCTTGGCTTCTTTGGGCTCCTTGGGGTCTTTCTTTTCTTTTGGTTTTTTCTTCTTTTTCTTTTTCTCATCAGTTGAGCCATCCATTGCAGTGCCCGAGATCACTATTTGATCAATCACCTTGGGAATATTTTGCTCACCACGAGCTTTAGCCTTAGCAATTGCTTCAGCCACAATGCGATTGGCTTTCTCTTGCATCCGCTGCTGATCCAGTGACTTCTGTCGCTCTTCACCACTTGCTAATTGAGAATTTTGTCCACTAATCTGTGTCATGTCTGACTGAGTACTTGAAAGAGGCTAAAAGAAACAAGAAAATAAATTAAGCATTACATTGCTAACAATATTTTTGTTGAAAAGATATGAGAGACACCTAAAAGTGGCAACTTTTTCAAACAGAGGGTGGTACACGTATGGGAGAAGCTGCCAGAGGTAGTGGTGGAGGCTAGTACAACTGAAGCATTTAAAAGTCATCTGGATGGGTATATGATAGGAAGGATTTGCAGGGATATGGCCCGGGTGCTGTCAAGTGGGACTAGATGAGGTGAGGATATCTGGTCAGCATGGACGAGTTGGACCGAAGGGTCTGTTTCTGTGCTGTACATCTCTATGACTATGACTTTACATGACAGAAATTTAACCCTAGTTATTAAATCAGATTAAAATTAATCTTGGGGATAAATGCAACAGACTTAACAAAAATACAACTGGCCCTTAACTGTCCTTTCGTGCAGCACTTCCCATTCAGATGCTCATTTTAAAAATAAAAAACTTACTTGAAAGTAAATATTCTATTCATAACATTTACATAAAATTGAGATTTTAATGACTTTTGATCGGATTTTCATGTGATTTCGTTGTTTGACAGCTGCACTAGGTGTGGTGAATTTTCTTACACTTGTATAATTGGAGCTGGCATATGGACATTTTTTTAAAACAAAACATGGCACTGTGACTTTTTGTGTTCTCTAGTGATGGTCTGACACATCGTGAACTATGGCTCCAAAAGATATCTGCAATCCACTCACAATTCAAGAAGATTCAGAGTAAGAAAAAGCAAGAAACAAACAAATAAATGATTGACTTGCTACCAGTCCCAAACCCAAAGTTAAAATCTCACAGCAAGTTGGGAAAAAGAAATTCAATAAATAATGGAGATAAAATGACCAATTTAACTGGTTCACTGATGTTCACTGGTTCCCTTTAGGGGAGAAATCACCACTCACACCAGCCTTGCCAGATGGGATTCTAATTTCATATCACACAGTAGATATGCTATCAGGGCAACTTGCAGGGGACAGGGAAGAACTCTTATTGGTACCACCCACATTCCAGGAATAAACCCTGGCAAGTTGGAAATTGAAAAGTAGTATACTGGTTGAAGGCAAGAGATGGCACAAGTGTAGTTGCCTTTCAAATAATTATATAGGTATTTATGATTCCAGTACAGCCCCAATGCTTTTTTCATCTCCAAACTTGAACCAGAGAGATCGGCATAATTATATAGAAAGTGTAAAAATACAGGAAGATCCCAATGTGTTTCTTAGAAATTAAAATAAACAGTGGAGATCGATGGAGAAATTCAGAAATGCATATTGAATAATTTGGTTTCACAGTAGGAAACGAGGCAATGTTCTTAAAAAAAGGAAAAAAGTTATAATGTTGAGTTAAGACAGCTGATAGCTCTGCTACAAATATTGGATCAGTGAGATGGCACACAATTAAATGAAAGGTTCATAAGAAAAAAAAATTGGGAGGGCATAAAACCACTTGTACAAGGAAAAAGATTTGAAAATGTGTGTACTTAGCAATGGAGAGTTAATGTATGTGAATTAGAATTTTGTACAGGCGGTGACACAGGTAGCAATGAGAGGTGAGCCTTGGATAGGCAGCCAAAGTAGTGTTAAGAGTAATCAGACCTAGAATTGACAAGAAAAAAAATACCAGATTTTAGGCTTATGGGGAAGGGAGAGATAAAAGAGTGTAGAGATGTCAATAAGGTTTCTTGGTGAAAGCCAATTACAGGCAGAGTTAGAGTTGGACAGAAGGGAAACAGCCATTTCAGTCCAACTTGTCCATGCCAAACAGATATCCTAAATTAATCTAGTCCCATTTGACAACATTTGGCCCATATCCCTCTAAACCCTTCCTATTCGTCTATCCATATGCCTTTTACAATTTTGCAATTGTATCAGCTTCCACCACTTTCTGCAGTCACTAAATTCATACATGCACCACCCTTTGTGAGAAAAAGATGCCCATCAGGTCCTTTTTAAATCTTTCCCCTCTCACTTTAAACCTATGTCCTCTAGTTTTGGTCTTCCCTAATCTGGGAAAAAGACCTGACTATTCATGCTATGCATGACCCTCGAGATTTTATAAATCTCTGTAAGGTCAGCCCTCAGCCTCCGATGCTCCAGGGAAAACAGCCCCAGTCTATTCAGCCTCACCTTACAGATCAAATCCTCCAACCCAGAGCAATATTCTTGAAAATCTTCTCTGGACCCTTTCACATTTAACATGTTTCCAAAGCAAAGAGACCAGAATTGAAAGCAGTATTCCAAAAGATGCCTAACCAATGACCTATACAGTTGCAACATGACCTTCTAACTCCTATACTTAATGCACCAAACAACAAAGGCAAGTGTACCAAATGCCTTCTTCACTACCCTGTCTACCTGCAACTCCACCATCAAGGAATTATGAACCTGCATTCCAAGATCCCTTTGTTCAGCAATACTCCCCAGGTCTTTATAATTAAGTGTATAAATCCTGTTCTGATTTGCCTTCCCAAAATGTAACACCTCTCATTCATCTAAATTAAACTCCATCTGCCACTCCTCTGCCCATCAGCTCACTTGATCAAGGTCCCATTGTACTCTGGGATAACCTTCACTGTCAACTACACCAATTTTGGTGTCACCTACAAACTTATTAATCATTGCTCCGATAATCACATCGCACGGTGGCATAGTGGTTAGTGGGCAGCATGGTGGCACAGTGGTTAGCACTGCTGCCTCACAGCACCAGAGACCCGGGTTCCATTCCCACCTCAGGCAACTGACTGTGTGGAGTTTGCACATTCTCCCAGTGTCTGCATGGGTACCTCCGGGTGCTCTGGTTTCCTCCCAGTCCAAAAATGTGCAGGTTAGGTGAATCGACCATGCTAAATTGACCGCAGTGTTAGGGGCAGGGGTAAATGTAGAGGAATGGGTCTGGGTGGGTTGCACTTCGGCAGATCGGTGAGGACTTATTGGGCCAAACAGCCTGTTTCCACACTAAGTAATCTAATGTAATTAAATCATTTACATAAATGACAAAGCAGTAGTCCCAGCATTGATCCTTGCAGCACATTGCTGGTCACAGGCCTCCGGTCCAAGAAACAACTCTCCTACCATCGAGCCAATTCTACATCAGAACAGGGAGTTCTCCCTGCATTCCATGTGATCTAACCATGTTAACTGCTTTGCTGAAGTCCATATAGATTGCATCCACTGCTGTCCCAGGTTATCTGTTCTTGAGTACACTTGTAAGTTGATTTGTAAGCAAGCCACAACACAATACAAATGCCATTTGTAAGAGCAAACATTTTGATGTCAGATCTTGAATTTTAATTTAATATTGGATCCTTGCGTAAACATCCTTGCATAAAGGCCTGGATTGCATGTACAAACTTGTACCTCAGCTCAGAAATATTTTAACCTTGTATAGGTGGCCCCTGATTTATGAAACTCCAACTTAATACTGCTCATACTTACAAGTGAAATCCCATACAGGGATATTATTAATTCTAAAGCTAACATATCTAGTAAAACAACTCATTCCTTTCCAAACGCCATGCTGCTCCTTGTTAGTTTGTTCATTAGAATTACAGCAGGGAAATCCCTAAATGTTACCAAAGTAATTTCCTGTCTTGGTGGGTATACTCTCAAAGGTTGGTTCAACATCATTTGCTAATATGGTTCATCATGGAACTGAATTAACAGATTACAAGATGAATAATATTCAACTTTGTAATCAAAACAACACGGGGAGGAGAAAAATCACACAGAAGTAAACTTTATCACTAGTAAGCAGCGATTTCCAACAGGCGTCACTCTGAAAATTGCACCTCTCTGTAAAGCATCCCATATCCCTCTAATTGCTAAACTTCAGAAACTGACTGTTATAACTGACTGTTTGGGGAAAGCATGTTGGCTCAGTGGTTAGCACTGCTGCCTCACAGTACAGGGGGTGGGGGTGGGGAAGGAGGGGGTGGGGGAGGGGGAGGAGGGGGTGGGGGTGGAGGGGGTGGAGGTGGGGGTGGATTAAAAAAAATGGGGTGGCATGGTGGCTCAGTGGTTAGCACTGCTGCCTCACAGTACCAGGGTCCCAGCTTCAATTCCAGCCTTGGGTGACACTCTGTGTGGAGTTTGCACGTTCTCCCTGTGTCTGCATGGGTTTTCTCCGGGTGCTCCGGTTTCCTCCCACAGTACAAACATGTGCAGGTTAGGTGAATTGGCCATGCTAAATTGCCCATAGTGTTAGGTGCATTGGTCAGAAGGAAGTGGGCCTGGGTGGGTTAATCCTCAGAGAGCCGGTGGTGGACTTGTTGGGCCAAAGGGCCTGTTTCCACACTGCAGGTAATCTAATCGAAAGGCCAATTTTGACAGTATTAGGCAAGAACTTTCAAAAGCTGATTGGGGGCAGATGTTTGCAGGTAAAGGGACGGCTGCAAAATGGGAAACCTTCAGAAATGAGATAACAAGAATCCAGAGAAAGTATATTCTTGTTAGGGTGAAAGGAAAGCCTAGTAGGTATAGGGAATGCTGGATGGCTAAAGAAATTGAGGTTGAAAATGTGTTGCTGGTTAAAGCACAGCAGGTCAGGCAGCATCCAAGGAACAGGAAATTCAACGTTTCGGGCATAAGCCCTAATTGAGGGTTTGGTTAAGAAAAAAGAAGGAAGCATATGTCAGGTATAGACAGGATAGATCGAGTGAATCCTTAGTCAGAGTATACTTAAGAAGGACATGAGATAGCTTTGGCAAATGGAATTAAGGAGAATCCAAAGGGTTTTTACAAATACATTAAGGACAAAAGGGTAACTAGGGAGAGAATAGGGTCCCTCAAAGATCACCAACGCGGCCTTGGAGTGGAGCCGCAGAATATGGGGGAGATACTGAACAAGTATTTTGCATCAGCATTTACGGTGGAAAAGGAGATGGAAGATATAGAAAGTAGCGAAATAGATGGTGACACCTTGCAAGATCTCCATATCACAGAGGAGGAAGTGCTGGATGTCTTGAAATGCATAAAGGTGGATAATCCCCAGGATCTGATCAGGTGAACTCTAGAGCTCTGTGGGAAGATAGAGAAGTGATTACTGGGCCTCTTGCTGAGATATTTGTATCATCGATAGTCACAGTTGAGGTGCCGGAAGATTGGAGGTTGGCTAACGTGGTGTCATTGTTTAATAAAGGTGGTAAGGACAAGCCAGGGAACTATAGACCAGTGAGCCTGAACTCGGTGGTGGGCAAGTTGTTGGAGAGAATCCTGAGGGACAGGATGTACATGTATTTGGAAACGCAAGGACTGATTAGGGATAATCAACATGGCTTTGTGTGTAGGAAATCATGTCTCACAAACTTGATTGAGTTTTTTTTGAAGAAGTTACAAAGAGGATTGATGAGGGCAGAGCGGTAGATGTGATCTATATGGACTTCAGTGAGGTGTTTGACAAGGCTCCCCATGGGAGACTGATTAGCAAGGTTAGATCTCTCAGAATCCAGGGAGAACTAGCCATTTAGATACAGGACTGGCTCAAAGATAGAAGACAGAGGGAGGTGGTGAAAGGTGTTTTTCAGACTGGAGGCCTGTGACCAGTGGAGTGCCACAAGGATCAGTGCTGGGTCCTCCACTTTTTGTCATTTACATAAATGATTTGGATGTGAGCATAAGGGGTACAGTTAGTAAGTTTGCAAATGACACCAAAATTGGAGGTGTAGTCGACAGCGAAAAGGATTACCTCAGATTACAACAGGATCTTGACTAGATGGGCCAATGGGCCGAGAAGTGGCAGATGGAGTTTAATTCAGGTAACTGCAAGATGCTGCATTTTGGGAAAGCAAATCTTATTAGGACTTCTACACTTAATGATAAGGTCCTAGGGAGTGTTGCTGAACAAAGAGAGTGCAGGTTCATAGCTCCTTGAAAGTGGAGTCACAGGTAGATAGGATAGTGAAGGCGGTATTTGATATGCTTTCCTTTATTGGTCAGAGTATTGAGTACAGGAGTTGGGAGGTCATGTCTCGGCTGTACAGAACATTGGTTAGGCCACTGTTGGAATATTGCATGCAATTCTGGTCTCCTGCCTATTGGAAAGATGTAGTAAAACTTGAAAGGGTTCAGAAAAGATTTACAAGGATGCTGTCAGGGTGAGAGGATTTGAGCTATAGGGAGACGCTGAACAGGCTGGGGCTGTTTTCCCTGGAGCGTCGGAGGCTGAGGGGTGACCTTATAGAAGTTTACAAAATTATGGAGGGGTATGGATAGAACCCAAAGTCTTTTCCTTAGGGTCGGGGAGTCCAGAACTCGAGGGCATAGGTTTAGGGTGAGAGATAAGAGACACCCAAGGGGCAACTTTTTCATGCAGAGGGTGGTACGTGTATAGAGTAGGCTGCCAGAGGAAGTGGTGGAGGCTGGTACAATTGCAACATTTAATAGTCATCTGGATGGGTATATGAATAGGAAGGGTTTGGAGGGATATGGGCCAGGTTCTGGCAGGTGGGACTAAATTGGGTTGGGATAACTGGTTGGCATGGACAGGTTGGACCAAAAGGTCTGTTTCCATGCTGTATATCTCTATGACTCTAAATCCATTAAGAAAACAAACTTTTACAGGAATTGCACCCGAACAGTGAAGCAGAGAATGGGAAAAAAATGGGATTGTTTCCAGGTACCTGGCAGTGACTAGTGCTGGGTCACAGGGTTCAGTGTTTGCCTTCCAGCCATTCACAATGTACTGTATATAAATGACTCAACACATGGCAGATGCAGCATATGATTTGAAAAACAGAAAGGCAGAGTGTATTGTACCTTTAAGAAAGCTAAAAGCTAGCAGAATTACCTGACAGCACCAAGTGTTCTGAACAAGAAAGAATGTAATCTTTTGGTCCAGCAGCTAGTGCAGCTGGTTGCCTGGAGACAAATTAGGCCAATCAGTTTAAATTATACCCCAAAAAAACAAACTCCAATCAAGTTTGAATTGAGTATATTGACAATATTAAAAACCAATGACATAATCGATGCTTTGGGGGTATAAGACCGGGGAAAATTGAACAGTTGAGGGAGAACTGCCAAAAGACCAACAGGTGTAGGCAGCTAGTAAGAAGTCTCTGAGGGGGACCTGTTTGGAGGAGTTTGCGCAGAGAAAAAACATAGACATTTACAGAGGAAGATACAAAGGGAAAAATCAACAGCTGCCCAGCTTTGAAATTTGAATTTTTGGTGAATCTTATTTGGGAGTTTTATCAGACGAATATTATAGAAGGGAAAGTAAAAGTTAGAGGAAGGCGTTGTAAATATGTTAGTTAATTATTCTGTTATGCTTTAAGAAATAAAGTTGCTAATTTTTACTTTAAATAGTTCTTGCTCTGGAATTTTCACAGATTACTGCATGAGATGAATCTTTTCTGTGTTGCTGGTTTAAATTAAGCAGAGGGGATTTACTCAATGACGTAACAACAGCATTATTTTAATGGAGATATCCTAAAGAATGTGGATGTAAAAGGGATCTGGGTGAACTTGTACTGACTTAAATGAAAGTAAACAGGCAGGTGCAGCAAGCAATCAGAAAAACAATTGGTTTATTGGTTTTCATTGCAAGAGGGTGAGTGTTCAGAAGTAAGGATATTGTCCCGCAATAATACAGGGCCTGTGTGTGACCACACCTGAAATGCTTTGTGCAGTTTTGGATGCCCTCCCCAAGGGGGAATATATTTGTCTTAGCAAGTGTGCAAAGGTTCACTCGGTTGATACCAAGAACAGCAGGACTGATATATGAAGAGAGATTGGTTTGGACTATTAAGTAGAAGTTTTGAACGACGAGAGCAGTTCGGATCGAAACAGGGATCGACAGACTACTTGGAAGGAGCATGTTTTTCCCTCACTTGTGAATCTAGAACCAGGAATCAGAGTCTCAGGATAAAGGGTAGGCCTTAGCTCAGGATAAAGGGTAGGCCTTTTAGGACTAAAACGAGAAAACATTTTTCACTTAGTGAGTGGTCAACCATGGAATTTGCTACAGAATGGTGTAGAGGGAAGGTCACTGAATATATTCATGAGTCATGGAATCATAGAGATGTACAGCACGGAAAAAGACCCTTCACCAAATCAATGGGTATGGAGAGAAATTAGGGATATGGCATTGAAGTAGGGGTCAGCCATGATCATGAGGAACGGTGGAGCAGACTCAAAGAGCCCAATGACCCACCCCTGCACCTCGTTTCTATACGAGCAAGAAATTTATATGACAATTACCTCACCATCCATCTAAGTACTTTTAAAAATGACATTCTTATATGACGTCATCTTTGGACCCACCTACAGGCAAAATTGATGATGAAACTAATTACAAAGTGAAAAACAACTATAGGGGTCCAATTCTTTGACCGGCACATACTTCAATTGTAAACGTCAAAAATCCATTCTATTCTTCAATCATAGCAATGAACTAAAAATATTTAACAATTTCCAGACTATATGAATTTTGCTTTAACTCAGACAGGTTAAAATTTAACTTCATATTCTAATGGCTCTGTAGCAGACATATGTGATCACTTTTATCAAGTAACTTTAATAATAACGTTAAAAATCACAACACCAGGTTATAGTCAAACACGTTTAACTAGAAGCACTAGCTTTCAGAGCGCTGCTCCTTCATCAGGTGGTTGAAGGAGTGGTGCTCCGAAAGCTAGTGCTTCCAATTAAACCTGTTGGACTATAACCTGGTGTTGTGATTTTTAACTTTGTACACCCCAGTCCAACACCGGCATCTCCAAATCAAGTTTAAAATAAAAGTTTTAAACTGTGGTGTGGATCAAATTGTACATTTCCATGAACTTAACATAGGATTTGATAAAATCAGACATTGCATTGGGAGGTGATGACCGAGTGGTATCATTAATCCAGAGACCAAGGTAATGTCCTGAGGCACTGGGCTCAAATCCCACCGTGGCACATATTGGAATTTGAATTCAATAAAACTCTGGGATTAAGGGTCTAATGATAACCATGAAATCATTGCTGATTACCAGAAAAATCCATCTGGTTCACTAATGTCGTTAAGGGAAGGAAATCAGCCATCCTTACCTGGTCTGGCCAACATGCGACTCCAGACCGACAGCAATGTGGTTGACTTTCAACTGCCCTCTGAGTAATTAGGAATAAACAAATACTGGCCGGACCAGCAATGTCCACGTTCCATGAATGACCACTAAAGAATTGGCAATTGAAATTTCCTGGCCTTAAATCATCTGTTTTTTCCTGTAGACTTCAACTTAAAAATTGGGGGGAATATCCTTTTTCAATTATTCTAGTGGGATGTTTACAATTCCATAACCAACAGCAGTAAGCAGTATACATGAATGAATTAAATATTACAGCAAGGAAAGTGGCCCTTCGGACTATTGTACCCATGCTGTCCATCTGACACATAACAACTCTCGTCCTATTTCCCATCCCTTGGCCTATCACAGTAAATATTTTCTCATCAACCTGTAACAGAGACGTTATGATGTGACTCTAGAGCAGGTGGGAGTCGAGCTGCTGCCTCCTGGCCTAGAAGTGGGGGGGGGGGGGGGGGGGGTGGTGGTGGTGCTGGTGGACGTTATCTTTGCCCCAACAGAAGCCCACTTTTTCACCAGGTGCTAACACAGAGTCTGCAGTATTATCGCAATCATTTGCCATTGTAGATAATTTCTATCAACCTGCTCAGAAACGTTATAATGTCTTTGGAGCAAGTGGGACTTGAACTTGGACCTTCAGGCTCAGGAGGCTTGAGCAGCAAAGTGGGACAATGCACCTCACTGCACTGATTTTTAAAAGAAAAGACAAAATCAGATTTTATTGGACTGTACTTAATGCTCACTTATAGATAAGCACATTTGTGTTCCAAATTTCAGGCTCCTTAAGGTTTAGAAATATGTTTTCATGGATGCTAAAGTCTTAATTTAGACCCACTTTCCAGTGTTTCTAACATGCGATGCAAGGGGACTGCAGCTGTAGAAAGGACGAACTAATTCATGTTTGCTCATTTATTTGTATATTCAGCCAGCTTCTACCAGCAAAACTAAGTCAAAAATCAGAACGGTTGCTCACTGCATCACAATAAGTCCCTGTCTACAGTTCTCAGGAAATGTTCATACAGAATTGTCTTTATATGGTGAGACAGGCAATGTGTGTTTATTTAATTGGTTATTAGATCAAACAAATCAGGACTGCTTCATAGCCTGAATTAGCTGCTCATGTCATTAATGTTCAGTACTTGGATCAGCACTTGGAACTACGATGTTGTGGCCATAACAGAAACATGGACTTCACAGGGGCACAAATGATTGCAGAATGTACCAAGGTTTAGATTTTTAAAAAGAACAGGGAGGGGGTTAAATGAGGAGGGAGAGCAGCATTGTTAATTAGAGAGGGCATCACAGCTGCAGAAAAGGAGGTTGCTAAGGAGGGTTTGTATGGGTAGGAAAGGAGTTGTCTCTTTATTGGGTGTTTTCTATAGACCCCCCCCAATAGCAGCAGAGAGATGAAAGAATAGGTTGGACAGCAAATCTTGGAAAGGTGCAGATGTATCAACGTTTTTGTTATGGGTGACTTCAACTTCCGTAATATTGATGGGAACCTCCTTAGTGCAGATGGTCTAGATTGAGCCGATTGTGTCAGGTGTGTCCAGGAGGGATTCCTGACTCAATATGTAGACAGGATGACTGGGTCCTGGGAGGCCATAATGGATTTGTTGCCAAGCAATGAGGCAAGCCAGGTATCAGATCTCTCAGTGGGAGAGCATTTTGGCGACAGTGGTGACAACTGCCTCACCTTTACCATAACCTTCAAGTAAAAAATGAGGTCTGCAGATGCTGGAGATCACAGCTGAAAATGTGTTGCTGGTCAAAGCACAGCAGGCCAGGCAGCATCTCAGGAATAGGGAATTCGACGTTTCGAGCATAAGCCCTTCATCATGATGAAGGGCTTACTACTCTCTCTCATTCCTGATGAAGGGCTTATGCTCGAAACGTCAAATTCCCTATTCCTGAGATGCTGCCTAGCCTGCTGTGCTTTGACCAGCAACACATTTTTACCATAACCTTGGAGAGGGACACGAACAGACAGTATGGGGAAGGTACATTAGAGTGGGGCTGGAAAAGCACAGCAGTTCAGGGGGCATCAGAGGAGCAGTAAAATCGACGTTTCGGCAAAAGCCCTTCGTCAGGAATACAGGCAGAGAGCCTGAAGGGTGGAGAGATAAATGAGTGGAGGGTGGGGGTGGGGAGAAAGTAGCATGGAGTACAATAGGTGAGTGGGGGAGGGGATGAAGGTGATAGGTCGGGGAGGAGAGGGTGGAGTGGATAGGTGGAAAAGAAGATAGGCAGGTAGGACAAGTCATGGGGACAGTGCTGAGCTGAAAGTTTGGAGCTGAGGTGAGGTGGGAGAAGGGGAATTGAGGAAACTGTTGAAGTCCATATTGATACCTGGAGGTTGAAGTGTTCCAAGGTTCCAGTGTTCCAGGCGTCTGTTGGTAAGGGAGCGGCGGTGAAGGAGGCTCAGGACCTCCATGCCCTCGGCAGAGTGGAAGGGGGAAGTTGAAATGTTGGGTCACAGGGCGGTGTGGTTGATTGGCATGGGTGCCCCAGAGATGTTCCCTGAAGCACTCTGCTAGGAGGTGTCCAGTCTCCCCAAAGTAGAGGAGACCGCATCGGAAGCAACGGATACAGTAAATGATATTGGTGGACGTGCAGGTAAAACTTTGATGGATGTGGAAGGCTCCTTCAGGGCCTTGGATGGAGGTGAGGGAGGTGGTGTGGGCGCAGGTTTTGCAATTCCTGCGGTGGCAGGGGAAGGTGCCAGGATGGGAGGGTGAGTTGTAGGGGGGCATGCACCTGACCAGGTAGTCACTGAGGGAGCGGTCTTTGCAGAAGACGGAAAGGGGTGGGGAGGGAAATATATCTCCGGTAGTGGGGTCTGTTTGGAGGTGGCGGAAATGTCAGCGGATGATTTGGTTTATGCGAAGGTTGGTAGGGTGGAAGGTAAGCACCAGGGGTGTTCTGTCCTTGTTACAGTTGGAGGGGTGGGGCCTGAGGGCGGAGGTGCGGGATATGGACGAGATGCGTTGGAGGGCATCTTTAACAGCGTGGGAAGGGAAATTGTGGTCTCGGAAGGAGGCGGCCATCTGGTGTATTCTGTGGTGGAACTGGTCCTCCTAGGAGCAGATACGGCGGAGGCAGAGGAATTGGGAATACGGAATGGCATTTTTGCAGGAGGTGGGGTGGTAAGAGGTGTAATCCAGGTAGCTGTGGGAGTCGGTGGGCTTGTAAAAAATGTCAGGGTCAAGTCGGTCGTCATTAATGGAGATGAAAAGGTCCAGGAAGGGGACGGAGGTGTCAGAGGTGGTCCAGGTAAATTTAAGGCCAGGGTGGAATGTGTTGGTGAAGTTGATGAGTTGCTCAACCTCCTCAAGGGAGCACGAGGTGGCACCAATGCAGTCATCAATGTGGAGGAGGAAGAGGAAGAGGTGGGGAGTGGTGCCGGTGTAATTATGGAAGATGGACTGTTCTACGTCGCCACAAAGAGACAGGCATAGCTGGGGCCCATACAGGTGCCCATGGCTACCCCTTTGGTCTGGAGGAAGTGGAGGATTCGAAGGAGAAATTGTTACGGGTGAGGACTAGTTTGGCCAAATGAATGCGTGTGCGTCGGTGGAAGGGTACTGTTGGGGATGTTGGGAGAAGAAGAAACAGAGGGCTTGGAGGCCCTGGTCATGGCGGATGGTGGTGTAGAGGGACTGGATATCCATGGTGAAGATGAGGCGTTGGGGGCCGGGGAAACGGAAATCTTGGTGGAGGTGGAGGGCATGGGTGGTGTCTCGAACATATGTGGGGAGTTCCTGGACTAGGGGGGATAGGACAGTGTCGAGGTAGGTAGAATTCTGAGAGGGAAAAATATACTGTTATTATACAGGAGCTTTGGAGTATAAATTGGGAACAATTGTTCTATGGAAAAAGCACAACAGAAATGTGGAGGCTGTTTAAGGAGTGCTTGTTGCGAGTATTGGATAACTTTGTCCCACTGACGGGCAAGCAATGGCAAGGTGAAGGAGCCTTGGATGACAAGAGAAGAGGAGCTTCTCGTTAAAAGGAAGGAGGAAGCTTGCTTGAATGTTGAGGAAGCAAGGATCTGGCACAGCTTGAGGGGATTACTGGGTAGCTAGGAAAGAACTCAAATGACTGAGAACAGCCAGGAGGGTGCATGAAAAAGCCTTGGTGGGAAGAATTAGGGAAAACCAAAAGCGTTCTACATATACGTGAGCAATAAGAGAATGATCAGAGGGAGGGTAAGGCTGATCAGGGATAGTGGAGGGAACTAGTGCCTGGAGTCTGAAAAGGGTAGGGGAGCCCTAAATGAGTTTTTTGCTTCAGTATTCACTAGAGAGATGGACCTAGTTGATAGTGAGAACACTGTGGACCAGGTTAATAGGCATGAACAGATTGGATGTGCTGGAAATTCTGGGAAGCATCAATATAAACAAGTCCTCAGGGCTGGACTAGATATACCCAAGGTTACTGCGGGAACTCTCTCGAGGTCTTTGAGGATGTGACGAGACAAGTTGATAAGGGTCGAGCAGTGAATGTGGTGTAAATGGATTGGAGTAAGGTATTTGATAAGGTTCCCCACTGTAATCTCATTCAGAAAGCTAGGAGGTATGGGATACAGGGAAATTTAGCTGTCTGGATACAGAATTGGCTGGTCAAAAGACAACAGCAAATGGTAGTAAATGTAAAGTATTCCACCTGGAGGTTGGTGACCAGTGGCATCCCACAGGGATTGGTTCCTGGCCTCTGCTCTTTGTAGTTTTTATAAATGACTCGAATGAAGAAGTGGAAGAGTGGTTTAGTGAATTTGCCAATTATATAGAGGTCGGTGGTGTTGCAGATAGTGTCGAGGGCTGTTGCAGGCTACAACAAGACATTGACAGGATGCAGAGCTGGGCTGAGAAGTGGCAGATGGAGTCCAACCTGGATAAATGTGAAGTGATTCATTTTAGAAGGTTGAATTTGAATGCTGAATACAGGGGTTAAAAACAGGATTTTTTTTGGCAGTGTGGAGGAACAGCAGGATCTTGGTGTCAGTGTACATCAAGTTGATAGGGTTAAGGCAGCATATGGTGTTTTGGTTTTCATTAACGGGGGGATTGAGTTGAAAAGCTGCAAGGCTTTGCTGCAGCTCCATAAAACCCTGGTGAGACCACACTCTGAATATTGTGTCCAGTTCTGGTTGCCTCATTATAGGAAGGATATAGATGCTTTACAGAGGCTGCAAAGGAAATTTACTCGGACACTGCCTGGATTGGAGGGCATATCTTATAGAGAGAGGTTGAGTGACCTAGGGGTTTTCACACCGGAGAAGAGAAGGATGAAAGGTGACTTGGTAAAAGGTATACCACGTAACGAGAGGCATAGATAGCCAGCCAGAGACTTTTCCCCAGGACAGAAATGGCTGTCATGAGGGGTTATAATTTTAAGCTGATTGGAGGAAGGTATAGGGGCGATGTCAGAGGTAGGTTCTTTACAGAGTGATGGGTCTTTGGAATGCACTGCCAGCCGTGGAAGTAGAATCAGAGACATGAGGAACATTTAAGCAACTGCTGGACAAGCACATGGACAGCAGTAAATTGAGGGGGGTGTAGGTTAAGTTGATCTTAAGATGAAGATAAATGCACAGCACAACATCGTGGGCCAAAGGGCCTGTATTGTCCTGTACTGTTCTGTGATCAATGTTCATTATAACACTAGCCTTTGTGAAATTTTTTTTAAAATTGCCTAATACTTAATTCAAAATAAACACAAAGATGTGAAAGTCAATATTGTAATTCGAAACAGGAGACACCTTTCTCCACATTCATACTCATCTTGGTTTCTTCAAATTTAGACTTAAATGCATTAATGCTTAAATAACCCACCCTTTGGGAAACAATGTTGAGTTTCAGGTGCACTTGATTGGAAAACATTGCAAATGAAAATGCAAGGTCAAGTGCAACTTCCTGTAAACAACTGTTTAGACAAAGATAACTGCACTTCAAACTGCAACTGCTCAAAACAGAAGACAAGAATAGTGTTAGGTAAAGTGAAAAAAAACCTGCTTCCTTTTCGTGGTTGAATAATGTAGAGCAAAGCAGCATTGAGGGAAAACAAACTGTCAGGTAGCTGGTAACTGTCATTCAGTCTGAGCATGGCGTACATTCGGAGTCTCAATTTCTGTTATCGGTCTTCATGGGACACACAAGCCATTTCTTGATCCCAAGACCTTTGGGCAGGATGTCCCAGAAGGCAGCGGGATCAGGAGTGGGGCATTTCCTTCCTTTCCTCCCCTTCTCCGCTACCACTTTGCTTCATTACTACAGCTTTGGGATTTTAAAATACAATTTGTGAATTTACATTATTGTTTCAGTCAAAATGATCAACGCTACCAAGATCCAAGGACAGCTTCGTAATGCCTTTGAAGGGTTTGTGTCCACCTTGAAACTGCACAGTCACAGGAGCAATTTCTGAACAACATGGTAATGATGTTAGTGTTACATGATTAAATAGAGAAAGCTGGAAGGGCGCTGGAGCTTTAATCTGTGTGAACAGAGTCTGGATTAAGTTTTAAATAAAAAAGTTCCAAGCAGTATTACTTTGGGAGCTTAAATAATGTAAATCCTACAGCTTTGTCTTTTTATGCTCTTTTTAAAACTTTGGACTGAAAGAAGAAAGAACTGTTTTGAAACACAGGATTTCACTAATTTTGAATGTAAAGAATTTGACAGCTTGAGAACCCTCTCTGGTTATCCGTGGGATCCAGTAACGTACAGAAGATCTGAGGGCAAGGGCTTTATAAATGAAGCTGATTGACAATTGGTTCCTAGTCCACAAATCAATAACAAAAGTCCTCTGCCAAAAAGGTGATTGGTTGTCAGGTATCTGAGCAGCCTGGGCTATGAACAAGACAGAGGGGCTTGGTCAGACCAGAAGAGAAAACAGCAAGTCTGCAAAAGCCAAAGATTTCTCTCAGTTCTCTGCAGTAAACAACTTTAAATCCAAAGAAACCAGCTTATCTTTCCTTCAGCAGATACTATAAATTGTGCCTTTGAATTGAATAGAGATCTTTTATAAGTCAAGCAGCCACCTTATGCTTTGTGCAGACAAGTAAAGCATTCAAAAAAAAAGGAACGTAAAAGAGAAACATTCAGACCCAGAGAAACAGCAAGACCCAAACCAAAAGATCCTCTAAACAAAAGCTATGGAATTGTTCTCATGTTTTTCTCTTCACCCTTTTTTTTTGTTTCCCCGACTCCTGGGTCTAGATGGCAGTTTATAAAAGATTAGATTACCTAAAGTATGGAAACAGGCCTTTCAGCCCAACAAGTCCACACTGACCTTCTGAAGAGTAACCCACGAAATACATTCCCCTACCCTATATTTACCCCTGACTAATGCACCTAATACTGCAGGCCAATTCATCTGACCTGCACATCTTTGGAGGAAACCGGAGCACCCGCAGAAAAGCAATGCAGACAAGGAGACTGTCTCTGTGTGGAGTTTGCACAATCACCCGAGGCAGGAATTGAACCCAGGTCCCTGGTGCTGTGAAGCAGCAATGCTAACCACTGAGCCACCATGCTGCCCCAAATTGAGAGAGTTTACTTAATTTAAATCAATGGTTTAATTGCTAGAATCTAATTACCAATAATAAATAGCAATTGTTGTAAAGTACAAAAACTTGGTCTATGCTTCCTATCAGGAGAAAGTGAGGACTGCAGATGCTGGAGATCAGAGCTGAAAATGTGTTGCTGGAAAAGCGCAGGTCAGGCAGCATCCAAGGAACAGGAGAATCGATATTTCGGGCATGAGCCCTTCTTCAGGAATGAGGAAAGTGTGCCAAGCAGGCTAAGATAAAAAGGTAGGGAGGAGGGACTTGGGGAAGGGGCGCTGGAAATGCGATAGGTGGAAGTCTCAGGTACCTATCCATGCTGCAAGCTCACCTACCTTATTCCAGATACTCCTGGCATTGAAGTAAACACACTTCAAGCCAGCTTGCTGTCTGCCAGCACATTCCTGTGACTGCGAAATCCTGTCCAGGCCCTCCCAACTCTTACCCTCCTGTGCACTGGAACTGCACTTCAGGTTCCCATCTCCCTGCTGAGCTAGTTTAAACCCACCCAAATAGTACCAGCAAATTTCCCACCCAGGATATTAGTACCCCTCTGGTTCAAGGAAGACCATGTGAGATGTTCTTCTGAAAGGACTGAAGCAACAATATATCTTTGAGAGGAAATCCTTAGTGACATGGTGTGAGTAATTTAAAAGGATCAAAGTCAGGATTTTTATTCAAAATCCATAGGACAAGTATGCTGTCATAAGGTGAGCTAATGCCCACCAACTCTGAAGAACTGAACAAGATTGCCACCAGAAACTACTCAACTTGTTTTTCACTTACTGTACTCTTCTACTGATGTTCTGGATTCAACAACATACATCCCCTATGGGATTGCTTTGAGTGTGTAAGGTGTGGCTTTAGATTCAAAGTCAGGAAGTTGTTTGAAGTGTTCGTTCCAGTTTTGACACATGGCATCATCATCCTTGAGGAAAAAGAACAGTGAAGGGGATATTTTCCATTTGAGCGTGACCGATAGACGGCCCTGACAACTTTATAAAGTTTACACATCATGGTGGTCAGCATATTCTTGGATCTCTCTCAGGCTGTCTTCCCACCTAGTTTTTTTATCTCCCGATTGTCTCTGGCTGTCAGTCAAGCTGCTGAAATGCTATCTTTACTTGCAGTCTTGAGCTGTTCTGCCAACGAGGGCTGTTCCAGAAGCACATTTTGTTTTGTTTTCATTAGATCGGACCTGGTGTCAGTGCTCAGATCATTGGTCAAAGAATTGACTTTATTTAATCCTACTGTTCTGAAATGTGTAAAGTGAATGTGTAAAGATTTTCCACATAGGAATTCTAATTACAGTTCAAACCTTAATCTTCAATCCAGCTGCTTTGTGTTGGGACATTGATCCTCTCTTGAGCTTTTCAGCCTTACATAGAAACATATACGGTTGGAGCAGGTGCAGGCCATTTGAACCCTCAAGCCTACTCTGCCATCCAATATTCTCATGGCCGATCATCTGTGTCACTGCGATGTCTTGGTGCTAGATGTGCATTCCATCATCAAACCACAAGAACTAGGAGGAGTAGGCCATCTGGCCTTTCCAGCCTGCTCCGCTTTCAGTAAGATCTTTTTTGGCTTCAGCTCCTCTCACCATAATCCTGAATTCCTTTCCTGTTCAAAAACTTAGCTATCTTAGCTTTAAACACATTCAACGTGGTAGCCTCAACCGCTTCGCTGGGCAGGGAATTCTACAGATTTACAACTCTCTGGATGAGCAAGTTCCTCCTCAATTCAGTCCTAAACCTGCTTCCCCTAATTTTGAGGCTATTTCCTCTTGTGCTAGTTTCACCAGCCAGTGGAAACATCTCTCCACTTCTATCTTATCCATTCCCTTCATAGTTTTATATGTTTCTAGGAGATCGCCCACTCCCACCCCCATTCCTCTAAATTCCAATGAATATAATCCCAGTTTACTCAGTCTCTCCTCATAAGCCAACCCCCTCAATTCCAGAATCAACCTAGTGACCCTCCTCTGCACCCTCTCCATGCCAGTCCATCCTTTCAAGTAAGGAGACCAAAACTGTCCACAGTACTCCAGGTGTGGCCTCACCAAGCAGCCTGCAACATTACTCCCCTGCTTTTAAACGCAAGTCCTGTAGTAATGAAGGCCAAAATTGCATTTCTAAGTTCGGTACCCATGGGGATGGCCTCAACCGGGACCTTTGGTTCATGTCACACTACAGGTGACCCCGTTGCACTACACACACACACACACTCTCCTACAGACCCTCTCTCATGCTCACACCTACACTCTCAGACACACAAGTTTGTGAGGTGAATTTGTACTTGCAGAATTATATTTTATTTTGTTCAAAAACTGCACAAATCCATGTAAGATTCTGTAAATCCTTTTAAGATTAGAATCAGTCTGATCATTGGGACACAGCCTCACACAGGGCAGCTCACATCTTCAATGCATTAACAATGGTCATGTTGGCCCAGATAAAGTTCACTTGAGAATGTAACTTTTTAAAAAGTTTTGCAATTTACATACGAAAGAACTGAAATCAACATGCCCATTCTAAAAGATGAGACTTACAATCCAGGTCTTTTTTCATATATAATTTCAGTTACATCACACTGTAAACTTTTGTTATAAATTCTGCATCTCACACACTTATACTCCTCAACCACCTGAAGGGACAGCACTCCAAAATGCAGGGCTTCCAAATAAACCTGTCGGACTATAACTTGGTGTTGGGTGATTTTTAACTTTGTACACCCCAGTCCAACACCAGCATCTCCAAATCAAAAATTCCATTTGTCACCTTAATTACCTGTTGTACCTGCAGACTAGCCTTCTGTGATTGATGCAACAGGACACCTGGGCCCCTCTGCATAGCAGGGTGCTGCAAGCTCTTACCATTCAAGTAATAGTCCTGTTTACTGTTATAAATGCGTTGCTGGTTAAAGCACAGCAGGTCAGGCAGCATTCAAGGAATAGGAAATTCGACGTTTTGGGCATAAGCCCTTCATCAGGAATGAGGAGAGGGTGGCAGGCAGGTTAAGATAAAAGGTAGGGAGGAGGGACTTGGGGGAGGGGCGATGGAGATGTGATAGGTGGAAGGAGGTCAAGGTGAGGGTGATAGGCCGGAGTGGGGTGGGGGTGGAGAGGTTAGGAAGAAGATTGCAGGTTAGGAGGGCGGTGCTGAGTTGAGGGAACCGACTGAGACAAGGCGGGGGGAGGGGAAATGAGGAAACTGGAGAAATCCGAGTTCATCCCTTGTGTTTGAAGGGTTCCCAGGCGGAAGATGAGGCGTTCTTCCTCCAACCGTCGTGTTGTTATGTTTTGCCAGTGGAGGAGTCCAAGGACCTGCATGTCCTCGGTGGAGTGGGAGGGAGAGTTAAAGTGTTGAGCCACAGGGTGGTTGGGTTGGTTGGTCCGGGCGTCCCTGAGGTGTTCTCTGAAGCATTCCGCAAGTAAGCGGCCCGTCTCCCCAATGTAGAGGAGGCCACATCGGGTGCAGCGGATGCAATAGATGATGTGTGTGGAGGTACAGGTGAACTTGTGGCGGATATGGAAGGATCCCTTGGGGCCTTGGAGGGATGTGAGGGAGGAGGTGTGGGCGCAAGTTTTACATTTCCTGAGGTTGCAGGGGAAGGTGCCGGGAGTGGAGGTTGGGTTGGTGGGGGGTGTGGACCTGACGAGGGAGTCACGAAGGGAGTGGTCTTTGCGGAACGCTGATAGGGGAGGGGAGGGAAATATATCCCTGGTGGTGGGGTCCGTTTGGAGGTGGTGGAAATGATGGCGGATGATACGCTGTATACGGAGGTTGGTGGGGTGGTAGGTGAGAACCAGTGGGGTTCTGTCTTGGTGGCGGTTGGAGGGGCGGGGCTCAAGGGCGGAGGAGCGGGAAGTGGAGGAGATGCGGTGGAGGGCATCGTCGACCACGTTTGGGGGGAATCTGCGGTCCTTGAAGGAGGAGGCCATCTGGGCTGTGCGGTGTTGGAACTGGTCCTCCTGGGAGCAGATGCGGCGGAGACGAAGGAATTGGGAATATGGGATGGAGTTTTTACAGGGGGCAGGGTGGGAGGTGGTGTAATCCAGATAGCTGTGGGAGTCAGTCGGTTTATAGTAGATGTCTGTGTTGAGTCGGTCGCCTGAGATAGAAATGGAAAGGTCTAGGAAGGGGAGGGAGGAGTCTGAGACAGTCCA
This sequence comes from Hemiscyllium ocellatum, assembly GCF_020745735.1. Lineage (NCBI taxonomy): Eukaryota > Metazoa > Chordata > Chondrichthyes > Orectolobiformes > Hemiscylliidae > Hemiscyllium > Hemiscyllium ocellatum. The sequence continues at coordinate 2,608,828 of NC_083404.1, read as the reverse complement.
GGTGAATTTGAGGTCGGGATGGAAGGTGTTAGTAAAGTTGATGAACTGTTCAACCTCCTCGTGGGAGCATGAGGTAGCGCCGATACAGTCATCGATGTGCCTATCAAAATAGATGACTTTGAATTAAATAACATTGTACTCCATCTGCCAGACTTTTGCCCCCTCACTTAAAGTATCTGTCCCTTTACAAAGTTTCATAGTCCTCTGCTCACTTTGCACTACCACTCACCTTAGTGTCATCTGCAAACGTTGACACACTACACGTGGTCTCCAACTCCAAATCATCTGTGTAAATAGGGAACAGTTGTGGTCTCAACACTGATCCCTGAGACACACCACAAGTCATTAATTGCCAACCAGAAAAGCATTCACTTATCCCCACTCTTAACCAGTCAGCATCAGCCTGTGACATAGGTTGAGCAATATAGTTTACTTGCAACTTTTGACTTGAACGCTGACATAAATCAGGAAGTAATACTACTTTGATTCAGAATGCCTGAATGCTTAACCTTCTAGCAGTGCTGAGCGCTGATAATAAGTCATGCTTAGCAGGAAGACACCATTTACATTGCCATTTCCCATCCTGTTTTCCCAGTGGTTCCACTCTGTGCATTGGTACCATGGTCAACTCTGGTTTTAAAGCCCCTTTAATAGAGGATTTATTTACTCTTCTGGATGGCAGTGAAGACTTAGTCAAGGTTAGAATGATACTTTTTCCTCACATCACATTCAACTGTCAGAGCGTACCACTGATAATGGTTGACATTAGTTATGGTTCAAATGTTCATCACAAGTCAACAAAATGGATTTACTCAGCTCAGCTGCAGAGTGTTTAGTAGTGCCTGGATGTTGACAATGGTGAGAGCACAAGCTGCTATGGAGGTGATGAAACCTGGGGTGGACAAGAAAAACAATGTGACCATCCTTTCCACAAAGGTCTGTATCTCAAACACTACGAATGGTTTTGTGGCTGCAACCTTAATGCTGAGTGAAATAATTGAAAGAGAATGTATTGGCGGTAGTGCTGTGGGAGAGAGAGAAAGCTGTGATTGCTTGGTGAAAGAGTTCTCACTCAGGTCTGACCAGAGTTACGCTGTTGTTCATCATCATGTCCTAGTAACACATCAAACCTAGATAGACAACTCTGCTCATGTGTTTTCATTTTTGTTTGAACTGAACAGATCGTTAAATGTTTACAGGTGATGTTTCAGAATCTGTCTCCAGGACAATGTTGACTTCAGCAGCAAGGAGGTATCAAATACAAAAAGTGAGAGAATTTTTGGGCTAAAAGTGAGTTCCTAATTTTACTCAACACTGACCATTATTTGAGTCTATTCTCTAGTTGATCTATAAAGCTAGAACACAAATCTACAAGTTTTTTTAATCAACATAAATCCAAAATCTTGAAACATTCACGTGAGCATTAATTTAGTATCAATAAAAACTTAACAGATGTTGGAAATTTGAAATATAAACAGGAAATGCTGGAAATACTCAGCAGGTTAAGTAGCATCTGAATCCGATGATAGGCTATCAACCTGAAACATTAACATCTTTGTCTCTCCACAGATGTTGCTGAATCTGCTAAGTATTTCCAGCACTTCCTGTTAGTTCTTTGACTTCAGTTTGATCTGGCCTTAATCTGTTTGCACACGTGGTTTTGAGTTAGAAGCTGTAAGATGGAACGACACAACTCACTAGACTTCACAGCAAAACATGAGTCAACATTTCATAGTTTGTATAGGTCTTTATGAAAGAATCCCTACAGTGCAGATACAGCCCATTTGGCCCATCAAGTCTGCATCGACTGTCTTGAGCAGCATCCCAATCTCTCACCCTATCCCTGTAGCCCCACATTTTCCATGGCTAACCTGTCTAGTATACACTTCCCTGGAAACTACGGGGCAATTTAGCATGGCCAATCCACCTAACCTGCACATCTTTGACCTGCGGGAGGAAAACCACACAGGCACGGTGAATGAGCAAATTCCATACAGTCAGTCATCCAAGGCTGGAGTCAAACCCAGGCAGCCATGTTAACCACTGAGCCACTATGAGTTCTGCTGAGGAAACGGAAGAAAAAAATTATTCTACTTAGTGCAAATGGGGAAATTTAACATCTTTGAGTTTTAATTGTTTGAAACCTTCATGTGAAAACAACCTAAACTTCTCAGCTGTTATTACATTGCACTAATCACCTGTGACATGGTTAGAATGTTAAGCTGCCATCTGAGTTTTCATGTGACGATCTGGTCACTGGAGATCACCATCAATTTCGGAATCAGCTGAATGTAGAGTGAAGCTCCCTGCAATACTGTCACAAAAGCTTGTTTAGATAATTGGTTTCAATTTCAATCTTTGGTTTTGAGATGGTCTGGATGGTCAACTGCGTTGAACCTTGCCAGGTGTACCCCAGGATCTTCATGGGGGCCTGGTCGCATCTGTTAATTGCAGGTGAAGCAGTGGTTGATGTATCAGATTTGCTGGCTGGTTTTCGCACTGAGCCCCACTTTTCAGTTAGCTGAGCTTTCTTTGAGCCTTACCTCTTCCATTGCCATTCAAGATAGCCTCCAGAAGTCAAGGTGTTTTGTGAGCATTTCCCTGGGTATCAGTGTCAATATCCACCATCTTCATATCTCATTTGCAGGCATCCTTGGAGCTGAGCTTCAAATGACCAGGACACTGCAATCCAATGGCCAATTTACCATCCAAATAATCTTTTGACCGTAATGTTTTACTTAGCTTGGCTATGACAGAGTAAGCTTTTGCATGAATTGAATCTGTATTAATGTGAATTAGACCTGCTCCCTTTCTTGCCACTGGCCACCCTGCTCCCCATTGACAAATTGTGATTATTATGGAACCTAGAATGATGAAGTGATTTACAACCTCAAGCATCATTTTATCAATACTGATTTATGTCATTACAGCAAAATCTTCATGCTGAGGAACAAGTCATGTATTAGGAAGGGGCTCCTCTGCCTGGAATGCCATTTACAGGATCAGTGGCATTGAGCAATTCTCCTGAGGAGGAATCGGTGGACATCTGTCTCAGATCTTAGCTGGACAAGCGCAGAACCACATTGATTCACCTCCACTATCTAACAGGCATCCTTTGTAGTTGAATGGAAGTCACATGACATCAGCAAAACAAATAAGCTAAATGATCAAGTATCTAAACACAGACTAATGTTTGGCCCACCTTGTCTCAAAGAATTGTGATGTTGCCTATAATAGCTGACCTTGGTGTGATGGAAAGGGTAGATTATGCTGAACAACTTTGGCAGCTAGCCAAGTTTCCTTAGATACAATAAAACTGCCTCTGCTCAGATGCTGAAGAAATTGAAGACAAAATGGGTCATCTTGCCACACAGCTTCTCGTGTAGATGCTGGACTCAAGATCACATCAAATGAAGTTTATCCAATCCTGAACCCAAACTGGTGTTAGCAATAATGCATTCAGCAAAAGATATGCACTCTGACAAAGGCAATTAGGGCAAATACTTTTCTCATGATACTCAGAAGGGCGATGCCTTGATAACGTTTGCAATCATTGTAGCCTCCCTTGTTCTTCTTCCACAGGGTCACGATCTTTTTGGTTACTTGCACTGCAAAAATACCCATTTTAGATCCCAGCCTATAGCATGCGCTTTGCATTGCCTGTTGAAGGCTGTCGTGGGTAGCAAAGGCACCAAATCAGAATTGTCAGAGTTAAAAAATTACACAACACCAGGTTATAGTCCAACAGGTTTAATTGGACTATAACCTGGTGTGATTTTTAAACATTGTACACCACAGTCCAACACCAGCATCTCCAAACCATGAGAATTGTCAAAACACAGGAAGAAGTCAGCATCTTGTGACTGTGCAGGTAACTCAACAAGCCATGCACCATGCCATTCCTCCTCCATATCCTGTACACCTGCATATTCTTCTTTCTCGATAATGATCCACTTCCTTACAAAATGTCTCACTTTGCTTCCATCACACAAAGACAGCGCATTTCAGACCTTAACTGCTCATGGCATGAAAATGTTTCTCATGTTTCTATCGTATTTCTATCCATTGTTTTAAATCTGTGCCATTTAGTTCTTGATTCTTCCACCTGTGGGAGGGGGTTATCCTATACACACTTTATCCAGTCCCCTCAATTTTGCACATCTCTCAACTTGCCCCTATCGGAGGCGCACAGTTCCAACGTCTCCAATCTATTCGTGATGATAGCGATATTAGCATACAGGACAGTCTCCAATCTGTCTTCAACACTGATTCCACAGCCCTGCAATCATCTGAGATTTCTTTCTGCACACTTGAATGGTCTTCACATCCTTCCGAAAGTCTAATGCCCAGGAGGTGCAATACCCTTGCTGAGGCTGAACTAGGTTAAGCATCGCCTCCTTGCTCCTATATCCTGTGCCTATTCATAAAACTTGGGATACTGCATGCTTTATTATCCACATTCTTAACCAGTCCTGCCAGTATAAAAACTGTTGCGTATATTCAACCAGGTCTCAGCACTCCTGCACACCCTTCAGAATGGGCCCTTTCTCCCATATGGTCTCTTCTTGCTGTTCCTACCAAAATGAATCACCACCTATTTCTCCACAGTGCATTTCATTTCCCACTTGCCTGCCCATGCCATCAACTTACCTATTCGTTTATGGAATTCTTCACTTGACCTTCATGGTTCAGAATGCTTCCAGGTTTCATACAACTCTCAAATTTTGAAACTGTGCCCTGCATACCAACATGTATATCATCACTACAAACATTCCTCTCATGCAAAAACATCCAATAATTAGCATTCTGGCTGAGTGACAGGAAACCAGCTTGGAGGCATGCTGTTATTGCACCTTTGATTCCATGAGCTCCAACTTCACCCCTACATTTGTTGTGCATTATACCAAATGCCTTTTGAAAATTGACGTGCACATAACAGAACGGGGTTGAGGACAGAGATAGAGCCATAGAACATAGAACAGTACTGCTCAAAACTGACCCGTCGGCCAATGATGCTGTGCCAAGGATTAATCATAACCGAAAATAAAATAACCTAACCTACGTGCCCCTCAACTCACTGCTATCCATGTGCATGTCCAACAGTTGCTTAAATGTCCCTAATGACTCTGCTTCCACCATGCATCAGCTGGCAATACATTCCATGCATTCACAACACTCTGCGAAAAGAACCTACCTCTGACATCTCCACTGCACCTTCCGACTAACACCTTAAAACAATGACCCCTTGTGCCAGTCAATCCTGCCCTGGGGAAACATCTCCAGCTATTGACTCTATCCATGCCTCTCACTACCTTGTATACTTCAATCAGGTCACCTCCCTTCCTTCCTCCTCTCCAGCGAGAAAAGTCTGAGCTTAGTCAACGTCCCTTTGTAAGACAAGCCCTCCGGTCCCGGCAGCATCCTGGTGAGCCTTCTTTGCACCCTCTCCATAGCCTCCGCATGTTTCCTACAAAGGGCAACCAGAACTGGACACAATATTCCAAGTGTGGTCTCACCAGGGACTTGTAGAGCTGCAGCAAAACCTTGTGGCTCTTAAACTCGATCCCCCATTAATGAAAGCCAAAACATCATATGCTTTTCTTAACAACCCGATCCACTTGGGTGGCAACTTTGAGGGATCTATGCACTTGACTACCAAGATCCCTCTGTTCCTCCACAATGCTAAGAATCCGGTCTTTAATCCTATATTCAGCTTTCAAGTTTGACCTTCCAAAGTGCATCACTTCGCATTTATCCAGGTTGAACTCCATCTGCCGTTTCTCAGCCCAGCTCTGCATCCTGTCAATGTTGCGCTGCAGCCTGCAACAGCCCTCGATACTATCAACGGCACTTCCAACCTTTGTGTCATTTGCAAATTTACGAACCCACCCCTCAACCTTCTCATCCAAGTCATTTATAAAAACTACAAACACAAGAGGCCCAAGAATAGAGCCCTATGGGACACCATCCACCACTAACCTCCAGGCAGAATACTTTCCATCTACAACCATTCTCTGCCTTCAGTCAGCCAGTCAATTCTGAATCCAGATAGCCAAATCTTCCTCTATCCCATACCTCCTGACTTTATGAGTGAGCCTACCATGAGAAACCATATCAAATGCCTTGCTGAAATTCATATACACTACACCCACTGCTCGACCCATCTGTTCACCTCCTCAAAGAACTCAATAAGATCTGTGAGGCATGACCTGCCCCTCACAAAACCATGCTGACGACTTTAAATCACGCTCTGCTTTTCCAAATAGTTATAGATCCTATCCCAAAACCTTGCTGACCACAGACATAAGACTGACTGGTCTGTAATTGCCAGAAATTTCCTTATTCCCCTACTTGGAAAGAGGTGAAAATGTGTTGCTGGTCAAAGCACAGCAGGTCAGGCAGCATCTCAGGAATAGAGAAATCGACGTTTCGAGCATAAGCCCGCATTCCTGATGAAGGGCTTATGCTCGAAACGCCGAATTCTCTATTCCTGAGATGCTGCCTGACCTGCTGTGCTTTGACCAGCAACACATTTTCAGCTGTGATCTCCAGCATCTGCAGACCTCATTTTTTACTTGGAAAGAGGAACAACATTCGCCTCCCTCCAATCCTCCAGTATGACTGCTGTGGAGACTGAGGAAGCAAAGATCTTTGCCAGCAGCTTAGCAACCTCCTTTCTCAATTCCCAGAGCAACCGAGGATAAATCTGGTCTGGCTCTGGGGACTTATCAATCTTAATGATTGATGAAGTTGATGTACTGGAAATTTTGGCAATCTCGATCTCTTCAAGCCTGTCTCCCATTTCCTCTAAGTTCTCATTCACAACAAGATCCCTTTCCTTCGTGAAAATCGAAGCACAAAACTCATATAGGGTTTCCCCATCTGCTCAGACTCCACGCACAAGTACCCAATGCTATCCCTGATCATTTTTTGATTCCTCATGTATGAGTAAAATACCTTTGGGTTCTCACTAATCCTTCTTGCCAAACCTTTTTTGTGCCCCCTCATGGCTCTCCTCAGTTCATTTCTGAGCTCCTTTCTAGTAAGCCTGTAATCCTCTAAAGCTGTGCTAGATCCTTGCTTCCTCCACCTTATGTAAGCTGCCTTCTTCCTTTTGGTGATAAGTTCCTCTGTTCTAGTCATCCAAGGCTCCTTAATCTTGAGTGAAGTGTCCCAAAAACTCAACTAAAAATTCCAATCTCCATATTACTGAGGGGCCCCTCGTTTAATTTTTTTTACCCGATTTGCTGTAAAGAGTAACTGTCAAAATTTGAGTGGACCAATAAGAGGATCGTGCATTCGTTTATAATTGAAGACATACGAGACAAGTTAGCACTAAATGCGTCATCTCCAGGCACTAACAGTTCAACAGGATCAAGCTCCACAGGAATGATTTTATTAAAATGGATGTGTCACATTTTAGTTGAAAACTTAGTTATGTTTCATGCTATATGGCAAATATGCCTGATTGGCAAATATGACTGATGACTGATCTGACACCTCTGTGCTGCCATGCTTTGTGTCCTTAAATGCTCTTCCACATACACACACTCATACACATGGTGGCCCGACATAAACGAAATATCAACTTTCTTCTCTTCAAACCTGTATTCTTTCAGCAGAGTATGGTGGCTACACAAATGGACATGATCTTTAACCGGTAAAAAGACCCTCTTGGGAGTTATCTATAGGCCCTCAAAAGTAGTCTGGATGTCGGATGTAAGTTGAATCAGGAGCTGACATTGGCCTGTGGTAAAGATGTTACTACAGTTGTTATGGGGGATTTTAACATGCAGGTAGACTGGGAGAATCAAGATGGTATTGGACCTCAAGAAAGAGGCTTTGTGGAGTGCCTCCGAGATGGATTCTTAGAACAGTTGATGCTGAAGCCAACCAGGGAGAAGGCTATTCTGGATCTGGTATTCTGCAACGAACCAGAATTGGTCAGGGACTCGAAGTGAAGGAGCCATTGGGAAGTAGTGACCATAATACAATAAGCTTCAATCTGCAATTTGAGAGGGAGAGGGTACAGTCGGAAGTGACAATATTTCTGTTGAATAAAGGGAATTATGGAGTCATGAGGGAGGAGCTGGCCAAAGTTCAATGGTGCAATAGCTTAGCAAGGATGACAGTGGAAGAACAATGGCGGAAAATTCTGTGTACAATGCAGAAGTTGCAGGATCAGTTCATTCCAAAAGGGAAGAAAGATCCCTTTTGGAGGCAGTATGGGTGGCCATGGCTGATGAGGGAAGTTAAGAAACACAAAGTTAAAAGAGAAAAAGTATAACATAGCAAAGATAAGTGGGAAAACGGAGGACTGGGAAGCTTTTAAGGGGCAGAGGATTACTCAGAAGGAAATACGCAGAGAAAAAATGAGGTACGAAGGTAAACTGGACAAAAATATAAAGGACGATAGTAAAAGCTTTTTTTTAGGTATGTGAAAGGCAAAAAAATGGTTAAGACTAAAATTGGGCCCTTGAAGACAGAAACAGGGGAATATATAACGGGGAACAAAGAAATGGCAGAAGAACTGAATTGGTACTTCAGATCTGTGTTCACTGGGGAAACCACAAGCAATCTCCCAGAGGTAACAGTGTCTGAAGAACCTGAACTGAAGGGAATTTATATTTGCCAGGAATTGGTGTTGGAGAGACTGTTAGGTCTGAAGGTTGATAAGTCCCTGGGGCCTGATGGTCTACATCCCAGAGTACTGAAGGTGGTGGTTCGAGAAAGCGTGGATGCATTGGTGATTATTTTCCAGAGTTCGATAGATTCGGGATCAGTTCCTGCAGATTGGAGGGTGGCTAATGTTGTACCACTTTGTAAGAAAGGTGGGAGAGAGAAAACAGGAAATTATAGACCAGTTAGTCTGACCTCAGTGATGGGAAAGATGCTGGAGTCTATTATAAAGGATGAAATTATGACACATCTGGATAGTACTAACAGGATAGGTCAGAGTCAGCATGGATTTATGAAGGGAAAATCATGCTTGACTAAACTTCTGGAATTTGAGGATGTAACTCTGAAGATGGACGAGGGAGACCCAGTAGATGTAGTGTAGCTGGACTTTCAGAAAGCTTTTGATAAAGTGCCACATAGGAGGTTAGTGAGCAAAATTAGGGCAGAAAGTGAGGTCTGCAGATGCGGGAGATCATAATTAAAAATGTGTTGCTGAAGAAGGGCTTATGCCCGAAACGTCGAATCTCCTGTTCCTTGGATGCTCCCTGACCTGCTGCACTTTTCCAGCAACACATTTTCAGCAAAATTAGGGCGCATGGTATTGGGGGCAAAGTACTAACTTGGATTGAAAGTTGGTTGGCTGATTGGAAACAAAGAGTAGTGATAAACGGCTCCATTTCAGAATGGCAGGCAGTGATCAGTGGGGTACTACAGGGATCAGTACTGGGATTGCAGCTTTTTAGAATATATGTTAATGATATCGAAGATGGTATTAGCAATAACATTAGCAAATTTGCGGATGATACTAAGCTGGGTGGCAGGGTGAAATGTGATGAGGGTGTTAGGAGATTACAGGGTGACCTGGACAAGTTAGGTGAGTGGGCAGATGCATGGCAGATGCAGTTTAATGTGGATAAATGTATGGTTATCCACAAGAACAGGAAGGAGGTTTACTACCCAAATTGATTCCATTTAGGTAAAGGGGCAGTACAAAGAGATCTGGGTGTTCTTGTACACCAGTCAATGAAGGTAAGCATGCAGGTACAGCAGGTAGTGTATAAGGCTAATAGCATTCTGGCCTTCATAACAAGAGGGATTGAGTATAGAAACAAAGAGGTTCTTCTGCAGCTGTATATGGCCCTGGTGAGGCCATACCTGGAGTATTGTGTGCAGTACTAATCCCCAAATTTGAGGAAAAACATTCTGGCTATTGAGGGAGTGCAGTGTAGGTTCACGAGGGCAATTCCTAGAATGGCGGGACTACCTTACACTGAAAGACTGGAGTGACTGGGCTTGTATACCCTTGAGGTTAGAAGGCTGAGAGGGGATTTGATTGAGACATATAAGATTATTAAAGGATTGAACACTCTGGAGGCAGGAAACATGTTTCCACTGATGGGTGAGTGCCGAACCAGAGGACACAGCTTAGAAATATGGGGTAGACCATTTAGGACAGAGATGAGGAGAAACTTCTTCACCCAGAGAGTGGTGGCTGTGTGGAATGCCCTGCCCCAGAGGGCAGTGGAGGCCCAGTCTCTGGATTCATTTAAGAAAGAGTTGGATAGTGTTCTCAAGGATAGTGGAATCAAGGGTTATGGAGATAAGGCAAGAACAGGATACTGATTAAGGATGATCAGCCATGATCATGTTGAATGGTGGTGCAGGCTTGAAGGGCAGTTTGGCCTACTCCTGCACCTATTGTCTATTGACTTGCAGCTAACTCAGCTCCTGTTTCTTCCTTCACCGTAAAGCAGGTCTCAGGGCTGCTGTAAGGCCTGGGCCCAGTTGATCTCATTTATTTTCCCCTCCCCCCTTTATGTTCTCTTCAAACCCCTCGCTGAGTGAAACCACAAAGCTGGCAACCAGCAGCAAGCATAAAGGGCACACACTAAAACATTTCACAGTGTCTCCATGGCAAACGCCAATGAAAGTGAGCTGAAACAGCAAGGGCTGATGAGTTGAACCTCACGTGTAGGGGGCTTGATGCTCAGGGAATTGCTTTTTTCTGTTTGCTGGGGAGATCGATCTTATATGAAGGCTATGTTGGCTGCTATTTTCACATTCAGATCTTTGTCAAGAGCAATTTCTATCAGTATCTTTTCTTAATTATGTCGAATCAAGCCTCCAAACCTACTACCCTGCCACCTGATCACAATTGTTGCTGGTCTCCTTTTGTTCTCTATTTTCTTCCACGAAAATTCAGCATTCTTCACAGGAAGTTTCTCGATTAACATCACTGGTTAATAGTTATTGTGGTATCCTGCCAGGTCGATGCAATGAGATTGGCCTTGTTAGCAACCTCGTAAGTAGAGCTTGACCCAGTTGTTCACTGTGCAAGATTAATGCTAAAATTAAAGTCACCATAATCTTTCAGACCATTGGGCTGCACTCAGAGAGAGAGAGAGAGAGAGAGAGAGAGAGAGAGAGAGAGAGAGAGAGATGACTTGTGGTGGTTTAACCTGAGGGTCATCGTGCATCAGGTAGAGACGTTGAGAGGGAGAATCCTGGATGGTAACCTCAGCTGATGCATCAATTGAATACATGCTGTTGGTGTCATTCTGCATTACAAATCAGCCATCTGATCAACTGAGCTAAACCAGCAAAGTTTTTTGTAGTAGCATCAAGCAAGAGGCCTGGGTACAAGTCCCACCAGCGCCAGAGGTGAGCAATAACGTCTCTAAACAGGTTGATTGGAAAAGTAGTCACGTCGTCTCTGAATTTCAGTGCCAACTGATGTTAGATACACATAGGTGATACGTCCCAAAGACAGGCAACAGACCATGTTAACAGCAGGTCCTCTCAGCTGCTCACAACAGGCAAGATACTGACTGCTCCCAACCAGCCACATTTATGCATGGTGACAACAGTCTCTCCAAGATTTGATTTGATTCAGCGATTAGACAACATTTGCTATGTAATACTCAAAAATTTCACTGGTAAATATACCAACCAAAGGATTATCAGTCACGCTCATGGTGTAGTATGTTAGTCTGCACTGGAAGCTACAGATATTAATAACATTTAAACCAAGCTTGACAATCAACTTCTAATCATTAACTGGATCATGGCAACAGCTTGCCCAATGAAAATCCACCTGTCAACCAAGCAATCAGAATTAGATGTTGCGAATTGAAAGGATTCAGAAAAGATTTACAAGGATGTTGCCAGGGTTGGAGGATTTGAGCTCTAGGGAGAGGCTGAATGGGCAGGGGCTGTTTTCCCTGGAGCATCGGAGGCTGAGGGGTGACCTTATTGAGGTTTACAAAATTATGAGGGGCATGGATAGGATAAATAGACAAAGTCTTTTCCCTGTGGTCAGGGAGTCCAGAACTAGAGGGCATAGGTTTAGGATGAGAGGAGAAAGATATAAGAGAGATCTAAGGGACAACTTTTTCAAGCAGAGGGTGGTACATGTATGGAATGAGCTGCCAGAGGGTGTGGTGGAGGCTGGTACAATTGCAACATTTAAGAGGCATTTGGATGGGTATATAAATGGGAAGGGTTTGGAGGGATATGGGCCGGGTACTGGCAGGTGGGACTAGATTGGGTTGGGATATCTGGTCTGCGTGGACAGGTTGGACCGAAGGGTCGGTTTCCAGGCTGTACATCTCTATGACTCTTCTCAGTTAAAAAAAGTGATTTCCCTTTACATGAACTTTTTTGTGAATTGTGATCGAGTGCAAGACTTTTGATACCTTATTCTTCAGCAATACTCCAGTCCAGTAATATCAAACTATTTAAAATACATAAAGTAAATAAAATGAAACTTCACTCCCAGTATTGTAGTCAACTTCAGACAACCATAAGGACCTTGAAATTATTCATCACTTGCCCTCAGTTGATGCAGTAAAGCTTCCTAAACATCTGAAGGACAAGAGAATGAAGCTGACTTTAAAAGTAAAAAGACCCTAAATTGAAAGAGCTGTATCAAAGAGCTAACTCATTAATTCAATCAGAACCAATACCTGAGTGTTATTATTCAAAAGACAAAATCCTAATAATGATGAAAAAGAAATCACCTCATGAAACATTCAAACTGAAATGTCACTCGTTCATCAGGTGACACTTCCACCTGAGTGCTGAAATGTGTGTGGCTTATGAAATTCCAACAGCAGGCAATTTACATATTAGGAGAAAACATGTTTGAATGCTAACAGTCTCATAAAATCGGCAGTAAAGATGTGGTTAGGTTTGGCCAAACATATCAATCATGTCAGCCTCAACCATGAAATAAACCTGCACCTTTAATTTTGACAGCAGCTTTCAAAACACAATTTAGTAAGGCCTTGATAATTTAGGTAGGGGTCCTACACAATCTCTAAGTTGGAAATCAGTATCTTTTAATAATTGGGAATTTTCGACAAAATTTTGAGGAAGTATCATTGTGGTAAATTACTGCAAAAATGGTAGTAGAAAAGTTAGTCAAGAGAACAAAAAAAACAAAAGCGCAGATCAAACTTCTAAAAACTCACCAAGGTACACATTGATCAAAAGGCATTTAAAAATGCTCAAAATTGAAAACTAGTGCAGATAAAAAAGGGCAAAGTTCAGAAATATGCCACTGGAAACAAGCACTGTTACTAGTCTCTGGTGACCTATTAAAATTAAGTTTCACTGGACCGTATCAAATCAAAAAGAAACTCAATGATGTGAATTAGAAGGCCAGTATCGCAGACAAGAGGGAAAACGTCAGGAACTGTGTCATGTTAAAGTAATACAAAGACAAGGAGGATAGCCAGGAGGAAAGTGTACTTACAATGGCAAAAGCAGGGAGTGAAATAAAGATCACAATAATTCAAAATTAATGAGAAATTGAAAATTCAAAAGATAATCGTCCAGTAGATTGGCTAATATGGTACTTGAAAAAATTGGATGGAATATTATGCTATCTCCCAGAAAGCTATGGAAGTGACTTACAAAAACTACTACAGGCTCAAGTCAATTCGTGTAAATAGGTCAGGGAAAACATCTTCGGTTATATATAATGCTAATGCAGGGGATGCCTCACTAATTAACCAACACCCTGAGGGATTCAACCCTAAGAAATTCACCAAAGTGAGAAGCGATCAGGTTTATGATGGACAATAACATTACAGAACAGAGTTACAGTATCCTTAGCTTGCCCATTGTGATGGTGCTGAAACCAGATAGATAACAAAAGACGTTTTTGTAGATCATTACAAAGTCAACATGGCAACAAAGGGAGATTTATATCCAACTTCACAAATGGAGGACTGTATTGAAAAGTGGACAAGCAGAGTTCATTACAAAAGTTGACTTGTTCAGAGGATATTAGTAGGTTCCATTGACTAATACAGTTCAAGAAATATCAGCTTAACAGTGAATGCTCTTCATTAACGAAGTCATGTCATTTGGAATAAAAACTACACCAGCAACATTTCAACGAATAACTAAACGGATCATTGGAGTTTCACGCAACTGCATTGTGTGGATGACTTGGCTCCACTCAGCCAAACTTGGGAGGAACATTTATAATACTTGAGCCAACTGATTGGCTACAAAGACTCAAATTGGTCACACATTTAGATAAAGGTAGTGTCAAACTCAAAGTGACTCATCTGGGTCACATTGTGGGGCAAGACCAAGAAGAAACAAAGGCAAGCAGTATCTTGGGAGTTTCCTATGTCTGAGGCCAAATCAAAATGTTTTGTAGGAGTGAATTTCATCCCAAGGTTGTTCCAAAAATTATAGTCACTCCTTTGACAAGGATGGCAAAAATTCTGAATCGATAAAACAAAGTCTGGGTGCCTCTGACAGCCTGCAAGCTGCAGTGACTTCCACACTGGCTTTAGCAGCAGCAGCAAATAATGATATCCGACTTAAACTAACACTGTTGTCAGTGATCATGTAACTGTAGCGTTGACTTGGCATCAGTGTAGCTTTGTCAAAGGAGGATAAGAATAATGTTGTTACTATCAAAGTGAAATATCAAATAGGTACAGTAATGAGGAAATTGTAAAAGAATAAAGTGCCTCTTGATAATAGTTCTCAATTTAATTCTCAACTCTCTGTAGAAACTAAGTTCGAGAGAAGTTAATATTTTGAAATATGGCTTCTGTAGACAACAGAACTTTAAGTTTGATTTACATTCCTACATAGTACAAGCTAAAAAGGGGGGAAAAATTCCATTTTGGAGTTCTATGAATGATGGAGTGACCTCAAGATGTGTTTATATGGATAAAAATTAGGCCTTTAAAAATCCTGAGGGGTGAATAATTCGGTTTATTAGAAAAAAAACGGGAAAGAAATGTTGCAATTGCCTAACAAATCAGTACTGTATTTAACAAGGAGGTGCAGATAGTTTTAGTTTAGAAAGATAGAACCATTCAGATGGCGAGTGAGGATGCAGGTTCTTTCCAAGAAAAGCAGGTCACATGGGGAGGAAAAACGACCTCTTGTCAGAGCAAGAGTTCAGTTTAGTCCCATCCAGCCCATCAAAAGCTGGAGAAAAAGTTTAATGTCAGCAAGAGAAAGCTCCAGAAGCAGAAGGCTGTGAAGAGTTTAAGGAATTCATGCTTAAAAAAAATAAAAGGAGCTGTGTTAGTAGTTTAAGGATTTCATGGAGATATTAAACTAGTACCAAGTGAATGCATAAAGAGATTGCTGGAAAGAAACAAAGGATAGCTGTGCCAACTGAAAAAGTTTAAAATAGAATCACAGTGACACTTCACTGAGGTCTCAGGGTTTAGAAGGTCGTTGTTGAAAGCAAAAGAATAGAATATTTTTGATATTTGCAATAAAACCCTATCAACCAGTTTTTGTTGAGTGCAAAAACAGATTGCCTTTTCTTCTTGTGCACAACAATCTTTAGTATTCTTTTGTTAAAAATGTACTGGCAGTGCTGGCTTTAAGCTGTAGTCTTGCAGCCACTCCAAGGTTGGTCAGAGATTCCTTCAAGATTCTGTGCATATGACTGGTATCACAAACATACTGAAGCATTGATACCTGACTTCAGAAGTCTCTGTTGTGCACAAGTCTCAGAGGTCCTCATGTACTAAAAAAGGTTTAGACCAAGTATTGATCGGCAGCCTCTGGTAGTTTCAGTGACTGCCCGCCATGGTAATTAAACTTCTGGTCTATCATGGCAGGTTTCGTTCAGGGATCTCACATGCCAGCACTCCCAGCAAACTTGGTTTTAACCAGCACTTTATGAACAGGCAAAACTTATACTGCCAAGTTTACCGTACTAGTCTAATTATATTTTTTAATTTATTTACCTCAATGTAAACAGACTTGTTGTTCAATCCAATAGCCACAATAGCCGTGGGCGGCACGGTGGCACAGTGGTTAGCACTGCTGCCTCACAGCGCCTGTAGACCCGGGTTCAATTCCCGACTCAGGCGACTGACTGTGTGGAGTTTGCACGTTCTCCCCGTGTCTGCGTGGGTTTCCTCCGGGTGCTCCGGTTTCCTCCCACAGTCCAAAGATGTGCGGGTCAGGTGAATTGGCCAAGCTAAATTGCCCGTAGTGTTAGGTAAGGGGTAAATGTAGGGGTATGGGTGGGTTGCGCTTCGGCGGGTCGGTGTGGACTTGTTGGGCCGAAGGGCCTGTTTCCACACTAAGTCTAATCTAAAAAAAAACATCAACAGTTGATTCAACTTTGAGTCAATTTCTACTCAAATACAGCGATCTACCATGATGTTCGAGTTGGCAGCTGAGGGGGCAAGTGAGAATGCGCTCTGCCAATAAGCTTTAAAGGCAAAGTTACAGTATTTTTTTTTAAGTGTCGTCTGCTGTAAATAAAGGGCAACAGTGATGTGTATACCCCCTGTATTAAATTTCTATTACTTACTGTGTTCTTACATTGATTATGTGGACCTCTTGATTATCTGGAATATTTGATCAATTGGCGTGCTCATAGTTCCATAAGTGCCAGTTAATACAAAAGTTTGCTGCAAAACATTTGTTTTTTTTTTAAAAACCTGATACTGAGAGATATATGGACCAAGACAGTCAAATACTTCTGTACAGCAATGTTCCACAATCTCTCTCCATTCAAATAAATACTTTTTAAAATTCTTCGAGAAGCAGAAATATTCACTCAAAAAGTGAACAAGTTCATAATTTTCCATAAGATGGTCTATTTGCCAAATTTGTGCCCATTCACAACCTATCCACATCCCATTGCAGGCTCATGTCCTCTTTGCAACTTACTCTCCTACAAATCATTGTCATTGGCAAATTTCATTATAATATATTCGGCTCCTTCATCCAAGGCATTGATTTCAGTTGTATCTAGTCGAGGCTTCAAGAGTAATCCCCATGGCATCTAGTCATGCAAAAAAAAATCAACCATTTATACCTCCTGGACACTTCCAGTGAGCTAATCAATACTCTTCCTATGATTGCACATTACTCCCTACATGGCTGTCTCTTATTTTGTGAAGTGGTCTTTAGTGTGGTGGCTAGTCAAATGCCTTCTACAAATCTAACCAAACCTGCAACTCCCCTTCAACGAAGTTGCTTGTGACATTGTTGACTAATAAATCAGCCAAAACTCTATTTTACTTCATAAAGTTATATTGACTCTGCCAATTCTGGTCTCCCTCCTATTGGAGGAATGTTGTGAAATTTGAAAGGGTTCAGAAAGGATTTACAAGGACGTCGTCAGGGTTGAAGGGTTTGAGCTACAGGGGGAAGCTGAATAGGTTGGGGCTATTTTCCCTGGAGAATAGGAAGTGGAGGAGTGACTTATTGATGTTTATAAAATCATGAGGGGCATGGGATTGAGCACATAGAAAAGGACTTTTCCAGGGTAAGGGTCCAGAACTAGAGGGCATAGGTTTATGATGAGGAGGAAAATTTAAGGAACCTAAGGGGCAACTTTTTCATGCAGAGGGTGGTGCATATATGGAATAAGCTGTCAGAGGAAGTGGTGGAGGCTACTACACTTACAACACTGAAAAGGCATCTGGATAGGTAGACAGGAAGGGTTCAGAGGGATACAGGCTGACAATTGGGACTAGATTAGTTCAGGATATCTGGTTAGCATGGACGAATTGGATCAAAAAGGTTCTGTTTCTGTTATGTACATCTCTATAACTTTATGACAAACATTAAGCGAAATGATTTAATGCTTCCTGGTTTTTGTTTCCCTCCTTTCTTGAATAGAGGATCTATATTCACTATTTTTGAATCTGATGCCTCATTGGAAAATTCAAACTATTGAAAACTATTTCAGCAGCCTGGATCCCCAGAACTTTAGCAGAGTTACTGTATTAATAGTCTCACAATAATTCCATTAGGCTATCATCTCCCCTTCAGTGTAACACAATCTTTAACTTCCTTAGTTAAGTGTGGCGCTTCGGCGGGTCGGTGTGGACTTGTTGGGCCGAAGGGCCTGTTTCCACACTTAAGTAATCTAATCTAAATACTGGCATTTATAGCCACTGCCCTATTTGGCACATACTTATCAGACGCTGAAAGTGCAGAAATTAACACATATTCAAGTTTTAAACATCTTTTGTTCTTTATCCAAGCAGCTACCTCTGCAGAAGCAAAATAAGTAACAAAGAATATGAAAAAATGCTGTAAATAGACAATACATATCAGCATCTGCAGTCCTCACGGTCTCCTAATACATATCAGATATCAACAGTTTTGCATACCCACACAATCAATCAGATATTTCCAACTTAGAGAATTGTAGGAAGTCATAGCACAGGTGTTAAACCCCTGCTATCTCAGTGATGCAAATTAGCAAGTCTGACTTCACTGCAGCTTTACAAAGCTTTCCTTTCAGGTTCTTATCCAATGCCTTTCTGAAGGTTATGACCGAATCTTCTTGCACTACCACTTGATGCAGTGCATTCTGGATCCCAACAACTCTATTAAAAAAAGATGTTCCTCCTGCTGCTCACGGTTATTTTGCCAATTACTGAAAATGTGTCTTCTGGTTCTCGACTCTTCTGCAAATGGGAACCGTTTCACACCGTCCAGAACACTTAAAACTGTTGAGTTTTCTCTAAGGAAAACAATAGAGATTCTTTGTTCGTTTTTCCTAAAGTCACTCATTCATGGAACTATTCTTATCAATCTTTTCTGTATCCTGTACACGTACACCTGCATGTATTTCCTAAAGTGTGGTGTGAGATCTCGATGGGATACTCCAGAAGAAAGCAAACCAATATCTTCCAAAAGCTTCTTTGCTTCAGACTCTTGCATCTCCTGCAAGTGTTAATCACGGCAAGATTTCATCAGCAACACCACCAATGTTCATCAGGATGTGCCTCTTGTCACAGTCAGCAATGCTGAGAAGACGTAGCAATTGTTATACAAATAATGCAAAACTTTCCCAATTCCTATCTCCATGCAAGGGGAGGGATTTACCTGTACAAATCAACAAAGTGACTAAAAGATCTGATGCAATACCATTGAAACCAAGAAATTCTCTGTAATAACATTTAAAATTAAGTTGTGCATTAAGACCAATGCACAAATAAAGGACATCAAAAATATGAAGGTTCAGGGTCTTTTTTGCAGACAGAATGCAAGCGTTCTGCAAAGTGGTCTACCAGATTACACTTCATTTCCCCAACGTAGACTAGACCAGACCACATTGAGCAAGGAGTGCAGAAGACTAGATTGTCTGAAGTTGTGCGAACTTCAGTTACCTGCCAATTCAACACCACCATGTTCCCTGGTCAACATATCTCAGAATGCTGCAGTACTCCAGCGAAATTCAGCGCAATCAGGAATAACAGCACCTCATTTTTGTGTGACACTGCAGCATTCCAGATTCAATACGGAGTTCAATAACTTTATGGTTTGAACTCTCCCATGTCCTTACACCTACTCCCACACAAATGGCCTTGGTATCAGAGTCTGCTATTACACACAACCCACAGTTAGCCACTAAGAGTCTGCAGTAATAGTGATTCACCCTCCTAGCCAGATCATTATCCACTCTGTCTGCCCAACTGTTGTTCTCTCTCTTTGGGCTGTATCCCCACCTATCATTTACTCTTTACTCCCTCCTCCACCCACTACCTCATCTGTACTAATACCAACATATCCCTAGCCACCATCAGTTCTGAAGGGTCGCGACCTTAAAACATTAATTCTGATTTACTTCACAGATGCGGCCAGACCTGCTGAGTTTTTCCAGCAATTTCTATTCTCATTTCAATTTACAGCATCTACAATTCTTTTGGCTTTTATGATCTAATCTAATATTATCATGCATTTCTAAAAAAAAACTAGTTTTTCATTCAAAAGGTCTAAAGTGAAGCCACAGTTGGCATTAGCAAGTATAGAAAGGAACTTGGGAAATCTCAGACTTTGACAATACAGAAAGATGTATGTAACAGCTTTAAGTGAGAGCTATCCGAATAATCCCACTGCCCTCTTTCCTTTTCAACATTGTCAAATTTAGTTCCTGGAAATTAACAGGAAGCTCACAGCTACTATACAGTAAGTGGAGGAAAGATAGCTACTAATTACCACTACTCATTTTAAATAAAGAAAATTATCCAGCTTCAAAATTTTACAGAAAAGATTTCTGGAATAATTTAAACTCTCAAATCAAGTATCATGCTTACATTTATAGATAGTTAAGAAAGCACAAGTTAAAAGGTAGGTTAGGAATGTAATGCGGAGTCACATCAAGTGCTGCATACAACAAATTTATTAATAAAATTGTACAGAAGAACCAGCAATCAAAACATTCTTATTGCATTAAAGAAACTAATTATGATGGCATTCAGTTAATGTTATTATGCCAAGATTCAAAACAGAAAGAAAATGCCATTTTTTGCTCTTGAACTTGGAATTTACCGCTGAAAGATTTTGATCGGAGTTAATTTGATTTACATGACAGGAGTTCAGCAGTTCCAAGGAAAAGAACTAGCATTCAAAAACAGAAGAACTCATTAATTCAATCTCAGTCGGTATATTTGGGATCTCATTGAAAATCGCAGCTGTTGCCATCAAGTAGCAACATTGATCACCTGCAAGTAGTATAAAGATCACAGCTTTTGATTTCCTTGGCTCTGGACTGTGTACTAAAAGAGGAAGTTTCTTCTTTAAACCACAGATCCAGTGCAATCAGAGATCGGACATTTCCAAAGTGGCAATCCCATGCCACTCCACCTTTCCTTTCTTTTTTAAACAAAAGGAGGAGTTCCATATTTGAGGAGAATCCAATCAAGGCTCCTTCAGAAATGTAAAGCCATACTTCAACACAGAGTTCTGTCAAAGTGCAGATCTGTTGGGGTAAGGCAGCATTCAGTTCCGACAACTAAATATCCAGACAGTTATTTTGCCAGCTGCCGTCAACAATAAGTACGTAACGTAAAGGTGATGTTAGGGTGCCAGCTGGATAGTAGCTAAGGTGTGCCAAAGAGTATTAAGGCAGATGCTGCCTGACCGGCAGTGCCTTTGCAGCACCACACTCTTCGACAGCAGAAAATTCAAGCCAATCCTGCAGCACATTGAGAGTTGGACCCAATATTGCATTTTTCCTGCAACAAATACAAAAGCGACAGCACAAAAGCTTGTGTGGGGACAGTGAACCAGAGAACCACCCAGCCTACAAAGAGAAAGCACTAAAAACAATGTCTCTCTCTCTCTCTCTCTCCGTGGAGACACCAGAAAAGTACTCAGTAACAGATAGCTGTCGAGTAAAAAATGAGGTCTGCAGATGCTGGAGATCACAGCTGCAAATGTGTTGCTGGTCAAAGCACAGCAGGCCAGGCAGCATCTCAGGAATAGAGAATTCGACGTTTCGAGCATAAGCCCTTCATCAGGAATATTCTCTATTCCTGAGATGCTGCCTGGCCTGCTGTGCTTTGACCAGAAACACATTTGCAACAGATAGCCGTCTCCCACTCACAGTTGCAAATCCCACGTTGAAGGGGTATAAATTGCCTTAACAGACAATGAAATAACGAATGCTCAACCAGTAAACAAAAGGTGGCATTAGTATGCAAACAACCTTGTGTCAACATCAAAGAATGAAGAGAAAGACAACTACTCAGCAGAATCTATCATCCAAAACTGGTGCTTTCAGACTGTGCCCTTGCTTTTTTTTTCCGCAGTCGGTGTGTGTATTTGTCTGTTTGTGAAAGGGACAATTTAAGAATATAAGTTCTTGCTTCCTTACTGCCATCGGTTAAAAGCAATCTGTTTGCAATAACTAACTGCTTTCTTGTAAAGTAGAACAACCTGGTAAGTGGTTTCTTTTAACCAGAATTTGTCAGTTAGATAAATTAGGAACTGTGGATTACTGGAGTAATACACTCACATTTGGATTGATTCAAAGAGGAGAAAGGTTTGATTCCAGTACACACTAAGTAACTTGTGACAATAGGATATAGTTTAGGAGGCAAGTTGAGCATTAGAATACAGGTGGAAAGGGCAAAGATAAATCCAAACTAGGGCCCTGTGCTTAAATAAAGGACACTGCAAAAGGATAAGGGAGGACAGTAGACTGGAAGCAAAGACTTTATGGTGGGACAGTAGATGAACAGGGGAGGACTTTCAAAGTAATTTTTCGAAGTGTTCAGCAAAAGTATACACCAGTGAAAAGGAAGGACTGTAAGAAAAGGGACAATCTGTCAGGGGTGTCTAAGGAAGGCAATCAAATTGAAAGAAAAGTCCAAGATCCAGTAGATGTGGGGTATCTAGAGTTGCAAAAGGCATTTGACAAGGTGCTGCACAAAAGATTGTGGCAGAAGATACATGGCACTACGGGCAATCTATTAGCACGGACAGAGGATTAGTTAACTGACAAGAAGCAAAGAGTGGGGAAAAGTGAGTGTGTTTCTGGTTGGCAGTGACTAGTGTCTCAGGGATCAGTGCTGGGACTGCAATCATTCACAATTAAATTAGACAATTTGGAGTTGGGTCGAGGTTAGAGTGGTGCTGGAAAAGCACAGGTCAGGCAGCATCCGAGGAACAGGAAAATCGACATTTCGGGCAAAAGCCCTTCATCAGGAAATAATGAAGGGCTTTTGCCCGATATGCCAATTTTCCTGCTCCTTGGATGTTGCCTGACCTGCTATGCTTTTGCAGTACCACTCTAATCTAGACTCTGATTTCCAGCATCTGCAGTCCTCACCTTTGCCAATTTGGAATTGGGGACCACATGTAGTGTATCAAAGTTGGTAGATAACACTAAGATGAGTGGTAGAGCAAAGTGAGCAGAGGACTGTGAAACTTTGCAAAAGGATAGATACTTTGAGTGGGCAAAGATCTGGCACATGGAATACAATGTTAATAAATATGAAGTCATCCAGTTTGATAGGAACAACAGTAAACAGGACTATTACTTGACTGGTAAGAAATTGCAGCACCCTGCTACGCAGAGGGGCCCAGGTGTCCTGGTGCATGAATCACAGAAGGCTGGTCTGCAGGTACAAGAGGTAATGAAGGCAGCAAATGGAATTTTGTCCTTCATTGCTAAAAGGCTCGAGTTTAAGCTGTACAGGGTGCTTGGTTAGGCCACACATGGAATACTGTGGACAGTTTTGGTCTCCTTAAGAAAGGATGCACTGACACTGGAGGGGGTGCAGAGGAGGTTCTCTAGATTGATTCCGGAGTTGAGGGGGTTGGCTTACGAGGAAACTGAGTAGACTGGAATTATATTCATTGGAATTTAGAAGAATGAGGGGGGAATCTGATAGAAACATAAAATTATGAAGCAAGTAGATAAGATAGAAGTAGTGAGGATGTTTCCACTGGTTGGTGAAACTAGAACAAGAGAACATAGCGTCAAGATTAGGGGAAGCAGATTTAGGACTGAATTGAGGAGGAACTTGCTCATCCAGAGAGTTGTAAATTTGTAGAATTCCCTGCCCAGCGAAGTAGTTGAGGCTACCTCATTTTAAAACTAAAATAGCTAATTTTTTGAACAGTAAAGGAATTAAGGATTATGGTGAGTGAGCAGGTGAGTGGAACGTCAGTCATCTTATTGAAGGTAGAGCAGACTCGAAGGGCCAGATGCCCTACTCCTGCTCCTAGTGTCATCCCGTTTCTGCCCAAGACGAAGCAAAACACGCAAACATAGTATAGTTTTACCTTCACCTTTATTCAGAGCTCTGGAGGGACAGCCCACGTGCACAGAGACAAGAGTTTTACAAGGAGCAGCATCCAGATAAGGCAATATACATATTGATTGGGTGACCGTTACAATTAGTGAGCAACAGTAAAGATTAAGCCATCTGCTGTTACAAAATGAATGTTCTTAACATTGTTAACTGGATTCAATGGATACTTTTCCCCTTATTACATACGGAATGCTCTCTCATCTTGTTAAAAGGCTCTACATAATAGGACTGCTTTTCCAACTTGTTAACCCATTACTCTTGCCTGCAGTTCCCCATTGTTAACTAAGTTCTTATCTGACTCATGCTCAGCCGAACCTCTTGGTTCACAAAACTCTTTCCCTACCTGCTTAAACCTTATACACTTTCTCATTAGTTCTTATGTCCTTATTGATATCTATATAACACTGAATGGCAACAGAAATAAGCAGTTCTGAAACATCAGAAAAGTTACATTTTGATGACTAATGTGAATTTCACCATTTATTTAAAAAACTGATAATTGTAAGATCATTACAGAAGCACACTTCAGTGGATTTCCCATTTGTTCATTATTAGGTACATTGATAGAATTCAAATAATGTATTTGGAAAGACAAGGATTGATCAGGGATAGTCAACATATATTTATGCACGGGAAATCATGTCTCATGAACCAGACTGAAATTTTTGAAGAAATAACAGAGGACTGATGAGGACAGAGCAATGGACATGATCTATATGGACTTCAGTAAGGCGTTCTGCAAGGTTCCTCATAGGAGACTATTTAGCAAGGTTAGATCTCATGGGATACAGGGAGAGCTACCCATTTGGATACAGGAGGTGGAAGCCAGAGGGTGGTGGTGCAGAGTTGCTTTTCCAGACTGGAGGCCTGTGACCAGTAGTGCGCCATGAGGATTGGTGCTGAGTCCACTACTTTTCATCATTTACATAAATTATTTACATGTGAAAGTAGAAGGTACAGTTAGTATGTTTGCAGATGACACCAAAATTGGAGGTGTACCAGACAGCAAAGAAGGTTACCTTTGATTATGAGATTTTCATCAGATGGGCCCATGGGCTGAGGAGTGGCAGATGGAGTTTAATTTAGATAAATGTAAGGTGCTGCATTTTGGAAAGGCAACTCAGAGCAGGACTAATACACTTAATGGTAATGTACTCTAAGGTTCAGCAACCTTCCCCAGGACAGGTTCATAGCTCCTTGAAAGTAGAGTTGGATGGTGCTTAAGTATGCTTTTTTTTCTTGGTCAGAGTATTGAGTACAGGAGTTGGGAGGTCATGTTGCAGCTGCACAGGACATTGGCTAGGCCACTTTTGGGATATTGCATGCAATTCTAGTCTCCTTCATATCGGAAGGATGCTGTGAAACCTGAAAGGGTTCAGGAAAGATTTACAAGAATATTGCCAGGGTTGGAGGATTTGAGCTACAGGGAGAGGTTGAATAGGTTGGGGCTGTTTTCCCTGGAGTGTCAGAGGCTGAGGGGTGACCTTATAGAGGTCTGTAAAATCATGAGGGGCATGGATAGGGTAAATAGACAAAGTCTTTTCCCTGGAGTGGGAGTGTCCAGAACTAGAGGACACAGGTTTAGGGTGAAAGGGGACAGATACAGAGATCCAAGGGTCAGCTTTTTTACAGAGTGGTGCATGTGGGGAATGGGCTGCCAGAGGAATTGGTGAAGGCTGGTACAATTTTAACATTAAAAAGGCATTTGGATGTGTATATGAATATGAAAGGTTTGGAGGGATATGGGCTAGGTGCTGGCAGGTGAGACTAGATTGGGTTGGGATAACTGGTTGGCATGGGCGGGTTGGTCCAAAGGGTCTGTTTCTGTGCTGTACATCTCTATGACCTTACGACTGGAGGGTCAGTCTTATGAAGCAAGGTTGAGGAAGCTAGTGCTTTTCTCATTGGACTGAAGGAGGCTGAGAGGTGACTTGATAGAGATGTACAAGATGATGAGAGGCATAGATAGAGTGGATAGCTAAAGACATTTTCCCAGGGTGGACATGGCTATCATGAGGGGGCATAATTTAAAGGTGATTGGAGAAAGGTTCAGAGCGATGTCAGAGGTAGGTTCTTTACTGAGTGGTGGGTGCGTGGAATGCACTGCCAGCCGTGTTAGTAAAGTCAGATACATTAGGGACATTTAAGTGACTTGGATAGGCACATGGAAGATAGTACAATGAAAGGTATGTAGGTTAGTCTGATCTTAGAGTAGGATAAAAGGTCAGCACAACAGAGGGCTGAAGGGCCTGTACTGTGCTGTACTATTCCATGTTGTATGTTCAAAAATCTACAGATAATAAGTAATGAAATTGATGATCATGAATGAAATTGAGAATTCAAAAAAATCTATGCAAGATTTGAAAATAGCTTCACAATGCTAAATAACGTTGACATACAAAAGTAATTTAATAGACCTGAAGGTCAGAGGGAATCAAGTACAAAAAAAGTATGCGAATGTATTATTTTAGATCCAGCTAAATATCAAAAAAGAATTATGCACCTTCAACCGCTTGGGAAAGTTTAATTTTTCCATGTTTTACACTCAACTATTTGGACAGGTAGAGAAAGCTTCCTTGAAGAGCATTAACAAAACAATGGAGGAGAATATTGTAAACGTTTGTAAATTAACAAAAATGAGGTGATATTTTGTGCAACACCAATTTAAGGGAATCGAATGACTAGCTAAAGAAGCTGTAGCTGAAATGAATAATTTTATACTTGGATTCAACAGAGAGCAGAGTGCCATCTAGTGTAGGAATCTTGGCTGAACTGGAGTATTCAAGAAGGGAACTGGATTAATTTTGGAGGGAAGACATTGGCTTAGAACAGAAATGCAGTCTTTCAAATACGCATTAAACCAAGGCTCATGCTGCTTGCTCCAATAGTTTAAGTAGAACAAAGTTAAGGATATCACTATTTGAACAGAAAGTGAGTTTTCCTGTGGGCCCTATTAAAATTATTAAATGGTCCTTCATTGGAGAGCTGTTACCAGGTCCACAAGCGAGTAAAACATTTCATGTATTTCTCTACTATAGTTACTGCATCTCATAATAACCTGAATGAAAAACATATCTTGTAAAATAGGCTTTGAATGCAAGATTTACTAACAGATCCAAAAACGTTCCTGCATCATTCACTTCAAACCAGTATTATTGGAGTACTGGGAAAGAATAGGGTCAGGTTTCCTGTCAATTTCTCCCGTCACCTGCTGAAACTATTTGCATTCAAACAAAAGAACATGTACTTTTTTTTCCCCATTCGTGGGATGTGGGCATCTCTGGCCAGGCCAGTATTCACTGCCTCTCTCTAATTGCACATAGGCCACCCCATTGCAATGGGTCTGGAGTCACATGTTTGATTTTATTTGTTTGTTATAATGTATCTTGTTACAAACAATGCTGTACAGTGTTACCACTTTCTGGTGCCATCTTATACAGAAAAATAAAGAAAAAGCATCTAACTTTACAGTCCTTGTTAAGAGCTCCGCATTGGCCTGATGGCACAGCACGAGTCTCCTTTATCTCACTGTTGGAATGAAAGTTGCCACTCTTCAGCGACATCTCACCTTCTCTGATGCCCTCGCTACTATGAGACCACTGTGGACCTCGCCAATGCAGATGCAATCAATGCTGCCACCACCACAAACTCGACCCAAACTTGACTCCACTGCTGCCACGAGTCTGCTTCGGGCCCACCTTGCCAGTGCAGCCACTGCTGATACCACCACGTCACGTACTGGACCCAAACTTGGTTCCGCCGCAATAGCCAAGAATTGGTACTAGGACTGCCTCAATGGTGCAGAAACTGCCAGGAACCCAAACTCACTTCTGATGACCTTGCTCAAGACCATGCCACCAGGTCAATGCGCCATGACCAAGCTCTTCACCAAGAGATAAGTAAAATAAAATGAGAGGGGTAAAAAAAAACAAAAAGCAGATGAGTCCCAGGCTCAGAAGCCCTTCTCCACAACCATCTATCAGGAGGAGGAGGAAATGTAAATCATACTAGAAGAGCTAGAGAAACTAGATGCTTTTATTTAAAAAGTCAAAATGGAAAAGCTAGGAGTTTAACATTTCAGAACATAAAGCCAATCTTGCTAAAGAACTTGCCAATAAATCTGCCGCACATTCTGGAATACTAAACTCTTATCTCTTCATCCTGATCGATCTCTGGTTGTGATCAATCAGGATGGCATTTTAGTTGAGCCAATACTCCCAAAATTAGCTGAGAAAATAACCAGCTCAGGCTTCCATTCCACATCTTTACCCAGTCATCCTAGTTGGACAGTATGGATATAGATTCTGGGCAAAAACAGAAGTGAGCTATTCCACTCCCAAAGTTCAGGAGGTTGCTGTCATTCACTGTCTACACTTACACATTTCAAAGCCAGAAGGCAATGAGTAGCCCCCCCATCATTGCAACTACTTTCATGTGACATCTTTCAAAGAAAGGAGTAAATTAGGAGGAAAAAAAAAGTACTTTTAAATACCTGAAGACAGAGCTCATGTTAAGAATGGATAAAGATAGCACTGCAGTAACAATGTCAGCAAAAAAAAAAGGCTTTATTGAATAAATGGTTTCGAAAAGATAATGTCAAATTACTCAAAAATCAAAGAGTGGTTCCAGCACAGCAGTTTACCATTTGGTTCAGTGTGTCTGCATTGCCACACTGTAAGAACTTAAGTTAGCCCCACTCATTTCCCAGAGAGAAACCTCTCTTCTCAGATGCTTACTCAATTCTCTTTTGAAAGCTATAATCGAATCTGCCTCCCCCACACTTCAGGTAGTGTATTCTATATCGTTATCATTCACTGAACAAAAACATTTCTTCACATCATTGGTTTGTTTTGTTTATCATCCATCTTAAATCAGTGGCCACTGGTTCTCAAATCTTGTGCCAATTGGAATAGTTCATGATCTACGTAAGACTTTTCAATTAATTTCACAACATTCTCATACACCTACAAGAACATCTTCCCCATCCCCCCAGGTTTCACTGTTCATCGGCCCCTTCACCATCGTACAGTTCAATTTTTTGTACTTTCTTATTTTTCAAACTAATTTAGAACTTCATTCTTCCTTAAATTTCAACTTCCATGTGTCAGCCTTTTCACCATCAGCATGCCAAAATTAAATTATACTAGTTGCAAAATCTACAGGAATACCTTCCAAATCATCAAAACAAAACCCATCACTCCATCAGGATGTTTTGTTATACAGCAAAGTAAGCGTCCTGAAATTAATAGATTTTTAAGAGACCTTTTTAATAGATGAGACCAGACACCTTTGCAGTTCAACTATAACAGAGAAAGCTATACACACAATAAATGCCAAGGACAAGAGAAGATCAGTTGGTATGCTGAAGCAAGTATTCAACCCAATTTTGAATATCCCTAAACCTGGTTGGATGATAATGTGAAATGTCACCATAATTGGAAGCGCTTGCTATTTTAACTATTAGATTCAAATCTAAAATGTTAACACTTTTGTTCTCTTTTCACTGATGTGGAGTATTTCCAACATTTGATTTCTAACAAGTTTTAAAGTGATATTGAGAATTTCCCTTAAACCTGTTAAGTCTTTACTCAAAATTCTCTCCTTAACTACTGTCTCCCTGGACGGGAGAGGTCAAACCTCTCATTTTTCCCCAAAAATCAAATTATTAAGCTTGCAATCATTCCTGTTAAACTTTCTCGGCACCATCTAATATGTGAAGTGCTTCAGTCGATATCTCACAACCACCATTTTCCCTTCAGAATTTTTAAGCTGCATTAAATCACTGATGAGTTGACTATTAATCAGAAGACCCTTTGATTCACCTGAAGTCAACTCATTTTGTGCTTGGCATAAAAGTATATTTTTAAAATCTACTGTATCTTGCATTTTAGATCGACAACATGCTCATCACTGCTTAAGAATTCAAACTTTACACTAGGTCACTAGAACCTAAGCAGGTACTTCAGTGCAACACGGAAGGAATGCCCATCAGGAGAACTATCCTGTCAATGAGATATTTGAAGCTGACTTGATCTACCTGCCCAAGTGGCTTTGAAAGATCCTGTGACATTATTCAAAGATTTGTAGTGTTTTTGTTCATTGTCCTGAGCAATTCCCTCAATTAATGCAAACTTTGAGACCAGTGACCACAGTTATGCAGAGGGACAAAACTGGCCCACAAGTTCAAGTTCTAAACTAAGGCAAGGCAAATTTTGATGAAACTAGGCAAGAGCTTGCAGGGGTTGATTGTTGTAGTTTGTTTGCAGGCAAAGGGTCCTATGGCAACTAGGAGGCCTTTAAAAATGACATAGCTAGAGTTCAAGGTCTATATCCTGTGGGGGTGAAGGGAAAGGTTGGTAGGAACAGGGAACCTTGGATAACAAGAGATATTGAGACTTTGACCAGAAAAATGAAGGAAGCATGGCTCAAAGTACAGGCACTGGGATCAAGTGAATCTCTGGAGGCATACAGGACTTTACTGAAGATGGATCTCAGGAGGGTGAAAAAGGGGGCAGAGATAGTCTTGGCTGAGAATATTAAGGTGAATCCAGAGTTCTTTAAGAATATTAATGGAAAAAGAATAGTGAGAGAGAGAATAGGACCCCTTAAGGACCATAGTGGACATGTACGTGTGAAACCACATAAGATTGTCAAGGTCCTCAATGAATATTACTCCTCTATGCTTACTATGGAGAAAGAAAAGACTACTTGGGAACTTGGGGAAGTTAGCGGAGATATCTTGGGGACAGTCCATATCACAGTAGAGGTACTGAATGTATTAGAATGTATGAAGATGGATAAGTCTCCTGGTCCTAACCAGATATATCCAACACCACTGCAAGAGGCTAGAGAAGA
The DNA here is from genome assembly GCF_020745735.1 of Hemiscyllium ocellatum. NCBI lineage: Eukaryota > Metazoa > Chordata > Chondrichthyes > Orectolobiformes > Hemiscylliidae > Hemiscyllium > Hemiscyllium ocellatum. The sequence goes on along the minus strand of NC_083404.1, from coordinate 2,578,226 downwards.
AATGCAGGATCCTGGTTGATATTTCTGCATCACCATCAGCCACAGGTGAAGTCCTGGAAGACTAGAGGGTAGCGAATGCTGTGCTCTTACTTAAGCAGGGCTGCAAAGGAAAACCTGGGAACTATAGACCAGTAAACCTAACATCTGTGGTGGGTAAGTTACTTGAGAAGATTCTGAGAGACAAGGTATACATGCAATTGGAAAGACAGGGTTTATAGACAACAGAAACAGGTGCAGGAGTAGGCCATTTGGCCTTTTGAGCGAGCACTACCATTCATTATGATCATGGTTGATCATCCACAATCAGTATCCTACTTCTGCCTTACCCCCATAACCCTCGATTCCACTATCTCTAAGAGCTCTATCCATCTCTTTCTTGAAAGTATCCAGAGACATGGCCTCCACTGCCTTCTGCAGGAGAGTTTGATTTAGAGTAGTTAGCATGGCTTGGTGCATGGGAAACCATGCCTCTCAAATTTGTTGGAGTCCTTTGATGAAGTGACCAGGAAGATTGACGAGTTCAGGGCAGTAGGTGTAGTCTATCTGGATTTCAGGAAGGCCTTTGATAAGATTCAACATGGTAGGCTGGTCTAAAAGATTAGATCACATGGAATCCAAGGGGAGCTGCAAATTGAATATACAATTGTGCTGGTAAATGGGACTAGATTAGTTTAGGATATCTGATTGGCAGGAAGGGGGGTGGAGCAAAGGGTCTGTTTCCATGCTGTACATCTCTATGACTCTAAGCGTGAGGTCTTACATTTTGGAAACTCAAATCAAGGTAGGATTTCGTATGAATGGTAGGGCCTTAAAGGACTGTAGTGGAACAGAGGGGCCTTGGAATTCAGGTACACTGTTCTCTGAAAGTGGAGTTACAGGTAGACAAGGTAGTCATGGTGTTGAGTATAGAAGTCGGGATGTTAACAGTTATACAGGATGTTGGTGGAGTATTGTGTTCAGTTTTGGTCACCTTGCTATAGGGAAGGATGTTATTAAACTGGAAAGCATGCAGAAGATATGTACAAGGACATTTCCAGGACTCAATGGTCTGAGTTGTAGGGAGAAGTTAGACAAGCAAGGACTTTTTTCTTTAGAGCATAGGAGACTGAGGGGGGATCTTATAGACATGTATAAGACCCTGAAGGGCCTGGGTAGAGTGAATGAACTCAGTCTTTTCCTAGGGTTGGGGTATCAAGGACCAGAGGGCATCAGTTTAAGGTCAAAAGGGGAAATAATAAAAGGGAAACTTTTTTTAAAAAAAAACAGAGGGTGGTATGCATATGGAATGAACTGCCACTGGAAGTGGTGGAGGCAGGTACATGAACAACGTTTCAAAGGCTTTTGGACAAATACATGGATAGGAAAGGTTTAAAAGGGTATGAGCCAAGTACAGGGAAATGGGGTTAGTGTGGAAGTACATTTTGGTCGGCATGGACCAGTTTGGGCCAAAGGGCTCGTCTCCAGGCTGTAGGACTCTACATCAACATCCTGGAATGTCATGCTGCGCAGAATACGGTGCTATGCTTGCCTATGCAGAAACTGTGATTGACATGGAGACAGGATAAACTAAATAAATCCAGCAGCTGGCTTTTAAGAATATCATTTTGAACAAATTGGGCTTACTACAATTGCATTTTTTGTCTTAAAGCGCAACCTAATTTGTTTAAGACACGTTGTTCTAAGACAAACTAGATTCTGCTTGAACTAGTCTCAACACTCATCTCACTATAACATACCACGCTTCAGACCAGTTTTTAAATTGGAAGCATGGTGGGAAAGTTTAACTGAGCAACAAACCACAATGGCAAAGACTTGGAGCTTTTAAGAAATCAGAATGGTATTGCTGGATAACTACATATGTACAAGGCCAGATTTGGCCATAATGGACTGGGCAGAAAGACAATTGATGATCAATGGACTGAAGAACCTGTTTCCATACTGCAGGGAATCTAATCTGAACATTGACACACAGTTAAGGAGATACTAAATTCCCTCCAACTAAAATATACTCCAGAGAAAAAGACAGATTGTAAGAGGGAGAAAAAAAAATCTATGGTGAAACAAAGATGTTAAAGAAATAAAAAGACAAAACTCAGGCATTCCATATTGCAAAGCTAAGTGCAGGCTGAAGGACCGGGAAACTTTTAAAGGTTGAAGGGTTACTAAAAAAAACTAATAAAAAGCACAAAAATTAGAATGACTAGCACAAAAATATAAAAATATAAATGCAAAAGCATTTACAAAAGGGAAGAGTAGCTGATATGAATGCTGGTCATTTGGATGATGAGACGGACGAATTAATAATGGGAAACACAAATGGCAGGTGACACTAAATCAATACTTTGCCTCAATTTTCATGGAGGAGAACTCAAACCATCCAAATAGTAACAGATCATGCAGAGATTATAGAAAAGGAGAAACTTAAAGCAATTACCATCCCTAGGAAAAACATGCTGAGCAAACTGTTGGCAAGTTCACAGGGCTTTATGACCTACATCCTAGAGTATTAAATAAAGTGACAGCAGAGATGGGCTTGCATTGGTTATAATTCTCCAAAATTCCTAAATTATGGAAAGGATCCAGTGAATTGGAAAATGCTAATGGAATTCCCTTATTCAATAAAGGCAGGAGACAAAGTAGGAAACTAAGGACGCATTAGTTTAACTGGTATTATTGGAAAATTGAGAGAACCCATTAAGGAAGTAGCAACAAATATTGGGCAAGTCAAAGTGTAATCCAGAGTCAGCTTGGTTTAAGAGTAAATCATGTTTGACTAATTTACTGTAGAACAAAGTTTTCAAAGATAGCCAAGTTGATAATGGGGGTCCTGCAGATGGAGTAGAGATGGAATTCCAAAAGGCATTGGATAAGGTGTCACACAAAAGATTAATACATCATTCAAGATGGCTTGGAGTTAAGGGTAATAATACATTAGCATGAATAGAGGATTAGCTAACGAATAGAAACTAGTGTTTTGTGGTTGATATTCTGTAAATTGTGGGCCCAACAGGGTTTGAACATAAAACATAGAACACTACAGCGCAGTACAGGCCTTTTGGCCCTCAATGGTTTCAAAGGGTGGTGCAACAATCTGAAATTCATCTAACCTACACTATTGCATTCTCGTCCATATGCCTAAGCAATAACCATTTAAATGCCCTTCAAGTTGGTGAGTCTACAACTATTGCAGGCAGTGCATTCCACGCCCGTACTACTCCAAGTAAAGAAACTACCTCTGACATCTGTCCTATATCTATTACCCCTCAATTTAAAGCTATGTCTCCACTTGCTAGCCATCACCATCCGAGGAAAAAGGCTCTCGCTGTCCAGCCTCTCTAATCCTCTGATTAACTTACATGTCTCAATTAACTCACCTCTCTACCTTCTTCTCTCTAATGAAAACAATTTCAAGTCCCTCAACCTTTCCTTATAAGGCTCTCCCTCCATGCCGGACAACAACTTCGTAAATCTCTTCTGTACCCTTTTGAAAGCATCCCCATCCTTCCTATAATGCAGTAACTAGAACTGTATACAATACTCCAAGCGTGGCCACACCAGAGTTTTGTATAGTTGCATAACGACCTCATGGTTCTGAAACTCAATCCCTCCAGTAATAAAAGCTAACACACCGTATGACTTCTTAACAGCTCGATCAACCTGGGTGGCAACTTTGAGGGATCTATGTACATGGACACAGAGATCTCTCTGCTCATCTACACTACCACGAATCTTACCAATCGCCCAGCAATCTTCATTACTGTTACTTGGTACTTAGATTCCAACTATTTACTATTTTTCAACAATCTAGATTAAAGACTTGGATACAGGAGAAAAAAGTATCATCTGCAAATTTGACTGTAGTACAAAGTGGGAAAGTAAGCTGCAATGAAAAACTAAGATATTTATGAACAGATATGGATAACAGATAGGCGAAAATTTGGTAGATGGAGTTTAACATGGTTATCCATTTCAGTTGGACTGACTAATAAGGAGGTTGAGTAGACTGGACCTGGTAAATAAAAGAATAGAGACAGTTTTATTGAACATGTAATATTCTTAGTGGACTTAATAAGGTAGATGTGGAAAGGTAGTTTTCCCTTATGGATGTTTAGGACTAGATGTCATCATCGCAGAATAAGGGGTCACCCATTTAAGACAGAGATAGCGAGGAATTTCTTCTCTCAAAGAATCAAGAATCTGTGGAATACTTTACTGAAGAGATAAAGACTGCATCATTTTAATATATTCAAAGCCGAGGCAATATTTAAGCAGAAAGGGAATCGAGGGTTATGCAGAAAAGACAGCAAGGTGGAGTTGAGGATTGTCAGATTAGCCATGATCGCATTGAGCGGCAGAGCAGACTTGATGGGATGAATAGCCTACTTTGGCTCCTCGTAGATAGATGTTGCATAGTTCCATTAGGTACAAATCAAGAAGTTTGCTAAATCCTGGGAAAGATTTAAAAACATGGGAAGAGGAAATGGAGCTTGATTAATTTACTACCACGACAACTATGCCAGATCTAAATTAGATTTGCAAATCAATTATCTGAAAAGTTTTCTTTTCAAAACAAAACTATTCATTAGTATGGGACAAATGCATTAAGAAAACATTCAAAACTCCATAGTCGATAACTCCATACTCCATCATGCCGAATATCAACTGGAAGTATCAGGACTATTGCATGGACACGGCAAGCATTCGGGGTGGGTGCCTTCAATGTTCATCACCAAATGTGGCTGGGAACATCATTACTGTTCAGTTGGCTAAGTTTTAAATGACATAACTCTGGACTGAGCTGAGAACAGGCGGAGGGGGAAAGGGGGAAGAACTTACTTGACCTTGCCCTTACCTTGCCCAGGTGTTGCAAATGCCTCTGACCGTATTGGTAGGCATGAGAACCGCTCAGCCCTGGTGAAAATAAAGCCCCGTCTTCACATCGAGAGTACGCTCCATTGTATTGTGTGGTATTACCACAATGCTAAATGGGATAAACTTCCAACAGATCTAGCAATTTAAAAACTTAGCATCCACAAGGCACTGTGGGCTGTAAGCAACAACAGAATGGTATTCAATCACAATATGAAAGCCCACTGCCAAAGACAGATCATTACCATCAAGCCAAGAGATCAATCCTGGTTTGAAGATAACTGCAAGAGGGTGTGCCAGGAGCAGCATCAGCATGAGGAAAAGAGCATCCTGGTAAAACTACAGCTAATGACTATTTGCACATAAAATAGCAGAAGTTGCATATAAAACAGAGGACGCAGCACAGACTAGCCAGAGCCAAGTGACCCAACAATTAACAGATCAAATTTAAGCTTTGCAGTCTTGCCACACCCAGTGGGAAATGGATGTGAATGAGCAGATAAGAAGGAGGGAACAGCCCCACAAATATCCCCATTCTCAACAGTGGGGTCACCAGCACATCTGTGCAAAAGACAAGTCTGTGGTATTAGCATCCATCTTCAGTCAGAAATGCAGAGCAGATGATCCATGCTAGCTCCTTGTTGAATTCCACAACACCACAGATTCCAGCCTCCAGGCAATTTGATTCATTCCACATGATAAGAAGAAATAATTGGAGCCACTGAATAGTTAAACAGTGCAAATGTGGGCAATATTCAGGTACAAGTACTGAAGAGGTGCACCAGGGTTGCTGCACTCCTACCCAAATCGCTAGAGCACTACCTCAACAGAGTCACCCACTCAGCAGTGTGAAAATCTGCCCAAATTATATCAGAAAGCAGGATAAATCCAACCCAACCAATTACTGCACCAGACTATTCTTGATCGTCAGCAAAGGCAAAAAGCAGTCAGAGCTATCAAGCATACATTTCAAAATAAACTGCTCACTGATACTCTTGCCAGGACCACTCAGCTCCTGATCTCATTGCAACCTTGGTCCCAACATAGACAACAAATGGTGAAGTTCACAGACAAGTTAGAGACTGCCTTTGACATTAAGGCAGCATTTGGCAAACAGTGGCACTAAGAAACACTGGAATCAATGGTGTACCTGGGAAAGAGGCTCCTAACCAGCCCAAAGGAAGTTAGTTGTGATGTCATCCCATTCCCCCTTCAGTTGAAACAAAACACTCCGAGACAAAGCATAGTTTTACCTCCTTCATCTTTACTCCATGCCCTGGAAGGAGAGAGGATGATTACCCATGTGCAAAGGGACAGGAGTTCATGGTCTTCTCTCGAACAATGGTTTCTCAATGAACTATTGAGTCATTTAACAGGAAGGAGCATCCAGAAAAGGCAACATACATATTAATTGGGTGACATTCAATGAGTATCAATAGCAGAGACCAAGCCCTTTACTGTTACATAATGAGTGTTCTTAACCTTGCAAACTGGATTCATACAATGGATCCTTTTCCCCTTGTTAGCTGACCTCGCATACTGAATGCTTCCAATATTGTTAAATTTCTCTACACAATGATTGATTTTCCACCTTGTGAACCCATTACCCTTACCTGCAGCACCCCACTGTTAATTGTAAGTTCTTATCTGAGTCATGCTCAGCTGAACCACTCATTCCACAAAACTCAACTCTTTCCCTCCCTCCTTATACCTTATAGACTTTCTCAGTGGTTGTTGCAAGTTCATAATTTCAGTCCCAACATATCACTTCATCAAAAAGGTCAGAAATTGAGATATTGACAGATGATTGCACATTGTTCAGTGTTATTCGCAACTCAAACTGAAGTTGGCTGTGTCCATCTATAACAAACAGTGGAAAACATCCAGACTTGGCCTGATAAGTAGCAAGTAACATTCACACCACAGCAAGTGCCAAAGAATCATCTTCAGCAAGAAAAAATCTAACCGTTTCTCATTGACTGTCAATCACATAACCATCATGGAATCCCCAATGTTAATATCAGGGGAATGGGTTCATTGACCAGAAACTAAACAAGCTACATTAAGTATTACTACAAAAGCATGTCAATATAGGAGTTCTGTGACTAATACTATCACTGCCTAACCAAAGTTCATCACTATGTACAAGCCGTATGTCAGGAGTGAGATAGAATACCTTCCACCCGTCTCAACAAGCACTGCTTTAACTCCACTCGAGAAATTCAACGCCACACAAAAAAAAAATCAGTCCATTTGATTGGTACCCAACTCATTACTTTCAACGTTCACTCTCACCTCCACTGCACAGTGAATACCACCTAAAAGAGATACTCATTGAATGTCACCCAATTAATATGTATGTTGCCTTTTCTGGATGCTCCTTCCTGTAAAATGACTATATAGTTCATTGAGAAACCATTGTTCGAGAGAAGACCGTGAACTCCTGTCCCTTTGCACATGGGTAATCATTCTCTCTCCCTCCAGGGCATGGAATAATGAAGGAGGTAAAACTATGCTTTGTCTCGGAGTGTTTTGTTTCAACTGAAGGGGGAATGGGATGACATCACAACTAACTTCCTTTGGGCTGGTTAGGAGCCTCTTTCCCAGTTTCCCATTGATTCCAGGCTCCTTCAACACCTTCTGAACCCTTTAATACCTAGAACAAAAAAGTTACATGGGAGCAATATAACCTGCAAGTTCCCCTTCAAACCACAGACAACACTAATTTGAAAGTAAATCATTTTTTTCTGCTTCAAAAGGAGTGCATGCCTAACAGATCTATCTCTTTGAGGTAACAAGCAAGTTAGACAAAGAAGATCCAGTGGATGTTATCTATTTAGATTTCCAGAAGGTCTTTGAAAAGGAGCTGCATAGGAGACTGCTAAATGGGATAACACAGCATGATATTAGGGGCAAGGCATTGGCATGGATAAAGGATTAGCTAACTGGCAGACAGCAATGAGATTAAAGGGATAATTTTCAGGATGGCAACTGGTGACTAGTGGAGGTCCTCAGCAGTCAGTGCTGGGATCAAAACTATTCACGTTATATATTAATGATCTGGATAAAGGAACTGACAGCATTGTGTTATTTGCAAATGTAGCAACAAAGATAGATAGAAAAGGTAGTGTTGAGAAAGAGGGGAGGCTTCAGAAAAGTGAGTGGGAAAAGTAGTGGTAGATAGAATACATGTGAGAAAGTGATAGGTTATGCACTTTGATAGGAAGAATAGAGACACAGACTTCTTTTTAAAATGGGAAAAGCTTCAGAAATCCGAGATGACATAGGAGCCCTAGTTCAAGATTCTTGTAAGGTTTATATGCAGGTACAGTTGGCAGTTAAGGAGGCAAATGCAATGTTAGCATTCATTTCAAGAGGGCTAAAATATGCAAGCTGACGCTATGAAAGGTTCTGGTTAGATTTTAAGAAGAATACTGTGAGCAGTTTTGGACGCAGGTTTATCAGAAAGGGTATGCTATCACAAAAAAACTAAAAGAAATGTAGATCCTGGGAAGTTGAAATCAAAACAAATTGCTGGAAAATCTCAGGAAATCTGGCAGCATCTGTGGAGAGAAATCAGAGTTAACATTTCAGATCCAGTGATCTTTCTTCAGACTGATGGTAGCTAAGAAAAGGTTGGTATTAATGCAAAAGATGTGGTGGTGGGGGGTGGGGAGAAAGAGAGCACTAAATGACATGTGGAGATGGGCTCAAAGAGACAGAAAAACAGTTGGTCAAAAGGAGTGAATGAAGGTCAGTCTGGGAAAATGAATAGCTGCTAAAGGGAACTATTAACAGCTGACAAAGGGCTACTAGTGCAATTTCAAAAACTTTCACTGGTGTCCACAAGTCATAACTCAAAATTTAAGACAAATGAAGCTGCAGGATTACTCAAAGCCAGTTAAAAATTCTGCAGTTAAGCATTGAGATATAGAGTCATCTTGAGTTCTAAGTTCATAGCTCCCTGAAAGTGGCAATGCAAGTGAATAAAGATGGGAAAGGCAGCAATACAGCATGTTTGCCTTCAGTCAGGGCATTGAGTATAAATGCTGTTAAGTCACGTTGCAGCTGTTTAGTTAGACTGTATTTGGAAGGTGTGTGCAGTTCTGGTTGCCACACGATGGGAAGGCTTTGGAGGGGGTGCAAAAGAGGTTTAACTGCATGCGGCCTGGATTGGAGTGCATCAACTAGAAGGAGAGATTAAACAAACTTGAACTGCTTGCTCTAGAGCACCAGCAGTTGAGGGATAACCCAATTAAATTTTATAAAATTGAGAAATATGAAAGGGTGGGTAGTTCAAGCCTTTTTCCCAGGCTGCAAATATCAAATACTGGGGAGCATAGGTTTAAGATGTGAGGTAAAAAGTTTAAAGGAGGTGCACAAAAAGGAGGGTAAGTAGGTGCATGGAACAAGGTGTTAGGGGAGTTGGTGGAAGCAAACACAATAATGAAGTCAAAGACACATTTAGGTAGACACATGAAATGGCAAGGAATGGAGGATAGGGACCATGTGTAGTTTAGAATGGCATCATGGTCAGTACAGATATGGCAGGCGAAAGGGCCTCTTTCTGTGTTGAACTGTTCAATGTTCTATGCAAGAGTATAGAGAAGTAATTCAATGCCAGCTGGTTGGTGAAACAGTTGGTGAAACACAGTTGAGGCATTGTCTACCAGAGTCAGTTAAGCCTCAAATTTTAAACAACTGTTGTGCAGAGACATGTTACACAAGTTTACTTCCTGATTGATCTCAAAATAATCATAAAACAGAACATTGGAACTCGCATTTTGGTTGTGAGGAAATATTCATTGCAACACGTATTTGTGTAATGTGTATCAGGCAGTACTGATATTTTCAAAAATGTGTGAATTCTTGTATTAAGATCAATGATGCAATTATTTAACAATTTCTCTTCAATAAGAAAGTTGAGGTAATTAATCACATTCAAAAACTTGGAAAATACTTCAAGTTGTATTTTTGCAGCAAACAAGGATGAACAATTATTGTAGTTCTGCCTTGTGTTCTTTAAGCATGTGACACTGCCTCTCCGCCACCGTCCCTTTAAGCCACGATCCCCAATTTATCACAGCCAGTTCATGCCGCATACCACGGTGCCTCCTCCATGCTCCAGCTTATAAAGGCAATAACCCACATGCTTTCTTAACCATAAACCTCCTTAATCGAAGGCTATCCTCCTCATTATTTACCACCCCAGCAATTTTTGTATCATTTGTGATCTTCCTGATCAATCTTCCTACATTCAAGTCCAAATTGTTTATATATACCACAGATGACAAAGAGGTCAATGACCCCTGTGGGACTCCACTGGACATCGGCTTCCAGTCAATAACATCCCTCGACCATCATCCTCTGCTTCCTGCCATTCAGCTGAATTTGGATCCAAACTTCCTTGGATCCCACGGGCTTTTACCTTCACTATCAGTCTCATGCAGGATCTTATTGAAAGCCTTTCTGAAATCCAAAGTAGATTATATTGACTGCATTTCCCTCATCTATACATCTGAAAAATTCTGTTAAGTTGGTCAAACGTTACTTTCCCTTAATAAAACCATGCTGACTGTTTTTGACTAATCCCTACCTCTCGAAGGATTAATTCTATCTCTCCAAACTGCCTCCAACAGTTTACCACCACAGAACTTAGACTGACTGGCCTGTAGTTTCTTGGTTTATCCCTTACTTCCTTTCTGGTACACATTGGCTGTCCTCAGCCTTCTGGCATCTCTCCTGTGGCCAGATCAGAATTGAAAACTATTGCCAACGCTCTTGCTATTTCTTCCCTTGCCTTATTCAACAACCTGGAATACATTTAATCTGAATTTTTAAAAACACACCAAAAGTACTGCAGATGCTGGAAAATAGAAACAAAAACAGAAATTGTTGGAAAAGCTCAGCAGGTCTAGCAGAATCTGTGGCGAGAAATCAGAGTTAATGTTTTAGGTCCAGTGATTCTGCTTCAGAGCAGTTCTGTAAGGTTAGCTCTGCTCTTATTAACCCTTCAATATACTTTAAAATAAACTAGGTTTTTTTTTTAAGTTTCTCCTTGCACATTTTGTGGGGCTTTTGCTGTCTTGAGCCTTCAATGTTTGCCAAATCTTCCTTGTTCTCTTCATCCAGTTTGGTACATCACATGATATCCAGGTTCATTGGATTTGTTGATCCCACTTTTTTTCCTTTACTGGAACACGTTAGCCTTGTACTCTCCCCATTTCCTTCTTGAATGCATCTCTTAGGTTTACCTGCAAGTATCTGCTCCCAATTCACTGAGGCCAAATTATACCTGATTTTATTGGCCTTCCCCTAATTGAGAACATTCATTTCAAACCCACTCTTGCCTTTTCCCTAACAATTATAAATCTATGGAGTTACGATCAGTGCCTGCAAAATGCTCACCCACCAATACTTAAACCATTTCCTCGGCTTCATTACCCAAAGTTAAATCCAGATCTGCCCTCTCATCAGATTTTTAAAATCTATTTCCCACCGTGGCTTGGAGGGAAACGTGCAGGTGATGGCATCCCCATGCTAGTGTTAGCCTTGTCCTTCTAGATAGCAGATGTTATGGGTTTGGAGAGTACCGTCAAAGAAGTATTGCTAAGTGCTGCAATGCATTTTAAAAGGTAATACTGATGCCAGTGGATATTGATGCTGGAAGTAGTGATGCAGCTGGTAGGGACATCAAATTGAATAATATTCACTGAACCAGTTATGAAGTAACAATGCAAAAGATCATAAAAATGGAAGGATCAAATCTCTAATACACTGACTGCAGATTGTTTGCTGAAGGGAGAGAAAGTTTGAAGAATTTCGGCAGAGTGCTGAAGCACAACTTGGTTGGATTCAGCAAGTAGAAGGCTGAGGAAATGAAGTGCACCTAGGAGGATGGACATGTACACAGCAGGGTGCAAACAGGCAGTCTCATGGTGAGGTGATGAAATCTAAATGTCTGAAGACTCAACTCAGTGAAGAGCAGGAGAGAAAACTGGAAGTTTGCAGCAGAATGGAGTCAAAAGGAAATCAGCGATTACACAGGAAGCTTCAAATTTAAGTATGAAAAACCTCAAGGGACACCAAAGATCAGTGATATTGAAGACAACTATAACCACAGAACAGCATCATAGGTCAATACTGTGAGAAACAGTTGTGCTCTCATCTGTCCTACTGGAAAATTTAGGGCTGAAAATGTGTTGCTGGAAAAGCGTAGGTCAGGCAGCATCCAAGGAACAGGAGATTCGACGTTTCGGGCATAAGCCCTTCTTCAGGAATGAAGAAAATTTACTGGAAAATTTAAATCAGAACAGAAAATGCACAAAAATAATTGACATTGGGACCTGCACACCAAAATGTTATATTCATCTCAATCATACATTACTTTATAGATTTTCTTCAAGCTTAGCTAAAATATTAATGGCAGGCTGCATGTGGTTTAAAGAAAATCTCAAGCCAAGAGCTGGAAATTCCATTACTTAATTCACAATAATTGTCATGTTAAAACTCGATGGATATGACTTCCAACACAAGCAGTAATTAACATGCAGAAATCAATTCCATTTTGGATATTCAAACTCGATCGTAATGTAGATACACTTACCTGATGTTGGGCAGGCACTTGTTGCAATGTGGCCTTAGGTGAAGAATGCTGTGACTGGACCCAGGGCTGATGTTGGTGAGATGTCGGAGAAGTCTGATGATGAACTGCCGAGTGCTGTTTCACAGATGGACAAGTTGGCAACTGAGGTTGAAAAGGCTGATTTGGGTGCTGTTGGCCAGACATTAGACGTTCCTGCATCATCTGATCAGCATGATTTCCACTGGGACCAAGTGCACCGACTGGTCTTGGAAGGCTGCCAATATCCCTTGGTACAGAAGGGCTAATGTATTGTGTCTGCATGCTTCTGGGACCAATGCTCCTCTGTCCAAGACCCATGGTACCTGGGGACTGGTGTGACTGCTGAGGCAGGGGCATGTTTGAATAGCTTCCAACCTCCAACTGCATTCCAGCACTGCCAGGCCTAACCTGTGGTGGAGGGGTGCCTGCTGGGTTACTCATAGCTTTCATCGGTGACATTGGTGGTGGAGAAGCATAAGTTCCCTGAGACTGTGTGGGGTGCATAGTTTGTGCATTAATTTGGTTAAGTGGGCCACCTGGATGTATAGTCTGCTGGTGCATTAGTCCTTGGCTTGTGCCACCTGGGAATCCCACAGTATTTGGATAGCGGGGTATTGACTGGTTCACAGATGGGTTACTATTAAGGCCTAGGTTTTGATTGATCCCTGTATTACTGTTAACTAATCCCTGATTAATGCTACTATAAGGATATTGTGAATACTGCCCTGAGCTACTTACAGATTGTGATGGTACCGCCTGGCTACGTGAATTAAAATTTAAGTTTTGTTGTCTGCTACTGGCTTGTTGTGAAGGGTTTGGGGAGAATCTAGGACTGTGAGCAATGGAATCTCCATGGAGAGAATTGGGGGGAGGGGGGTGGGGATGGTACTGCTGGGTTGGAGTGTGACGTAAAGAAGGGCCAATGTTGGGGGTTTGCTGAGGCATGTGAGCTAAGTGGCCTGGTCCTGAAGTTCCCATAAAAGGATTTCCTTGACTGAGGGCCTCTTGACCCTGAGTGAATTGGTTCACCCTCTGCTGCTGAGGCTGGTTGTGCTGCTGCAATGAATAATCACTACGTGTTAGGTAATTCCCCATCTGTTGCATATGTTGAGCGTGCCCTTGCCCCGGAGGTGGGGGCTGTGGTTGTTGCTGTTGCTGGAAGGCAGGTCGGGTCTGATCTGGCACCTGAACAGCACGTGGGCCCCACATGGAGCCACTGTCTACAAACTGCTGTCCACACCTTTCATTCTGCATAGTAGGGTACACACCCATCTGAGCACCACTGTGAGGGACAGGTGGAACCGTGGGGTTATGGTATTGAGAGTGGGGTGATGCCATACCATTCCCGGGTGTATTGCCAATCATTCGGTTAGGCTGATCTACCAGATGTATTTTTTGCTGTTCAAATGGACCAAAATGATCATAATGAGCCAGCTTAGTTTGAGTCTGAGTTGGTGGGGGATGATGGAGAGGAGACTGCATGGAGCCAAATCCTTGATCCATGGGTAATTGCTGCCCAAGAGCATTTACTGGATTTTCTGAAAAACCACATTCTCCAAGACCTTCAAGCCCTTCACTGAAAATGTTCCCATCATCACCAAACAAACTCAGCATACCAGGATCTGCCATCTTCCTTGTGCTCACAGCTCCCCTAATGGCACGAGAAGTGAAGTATTCTGTGCTTCACCTCACCTCGCCGCTTCCCTTTGAGGTGTAAGTCCTCGAAGCCTTAAATCCTATGACTAATCTCCTGTATGTCACTCCACATTTCCTTAATTCGTTTGGACAATTTAGTGTCAGGCAAAGTCTTGATAGAGATCCTAGGGAGAAAATGAAAATAAAATGAAATTGGGAACAAATGGAATGAGTAACGTACACAAAGAGAATCAATAAAGTCACATTAAGATATTCCTTCCTTCTATTGTAAACTCCTGGGAAAACTGAAACAAGAGATGCTAAGCTTTCTAGGGAATTTAAAATGTCAAGCCTGCAAAATTAACGTAAAACCTCCTGATTATTTTTCACTAGAACATCCTGCACAATACACTAGTTATAATTCATGCAAGCACTAACCTGAACCATTAATTCATTCTTCATTTGACTCATCAGTTCTACATTCTTAGTTGCAAAAGAACAAAATGACAAACTGTAGTCACAGCAGCTGCCAGCACACCAGGCAGACAGCTGGACGAATACAGCACAGCACACCATCTGCTCTAGTGAGGCTGAGTGTGTATACCAACCTCTTCCATCGCGTTCCTAACATCCTCATCCCCAAGAGCAGCATATAAGCAGGCAGAATTGTATACATTATGAAATTCAACTAGTGCACAATATTACCTATAGAAAATAGTTCACAGATATTCAAAGAACTAGAATGCCTTAAATAGTAGCAGTAGCTGATAGATGCATAACCCACAACAGAAAATTAACTTGTATGTTAATCATATAAACGCACAGATTCAAGTATATCCTGAAATCAAATTTGAGTATGATCCAAACTGAATTGCTAACACTGCAGTTAGATTCCATTGATAATTCAAATAAGCCTTTGAGAAACGTATATTTGATACAACTTTAAAGTTACTGCTCAAGTGTACAGATACAGCCCACCTGGCCACATGCCAACACAATGGATTGAGAGTCCAGGCCACATTTTCAAAGTGATCTGCCAAAGGAAGCACAGCTACAGGGTTCATCACTCACCCCAAGGCAAACAGATTACTAGTGATGTAACAACCTCCATTTGTGACTAACCGCATATTGCAGCTGGAGTGTCTAGCTGAATACTCTTTCACTATTCAGACAAGGCTAAACAACAGATGACCATTTATTAGTGCATCCAATACTCCATAAAGTTAAACTATCATAACCAGCATTACAGAAATTACAAGGTGAGAAGATCAAAAAACATTGCGATCTAATTATGTCTCTTTTTTCACAGAGCCACGTTTGAAATTTCATCAGGACCAAGTTAGTACTTGTAGCTTGATCTCAATCAACCTGAAATGGACGTCATCGCTTGAGCAATACTGCTAAATGTTTTCTCTGCACCCAACCCACTCAGTTATGTTTTCTTTTTGAAAAAGGATAGAAAAACCAGGATATTCATCAGCCATAAGTATTTTACCACTAGTTTGAACAAAGAACATCATCTCTCAATTTGACAGTGTACATTGCTCAACACTATTCCTGAGCATCCTGGTCAGCGATGACATTCACAAGTACAATTACACAGCATGAAGCAAAGCAGCTTCAGAACCATCTGCTCCTACTGACCGATTTTTTTTATTGAAGTGCAATGATCCTTAATCACTTGCACTGGGGGAAGGAGGCTTTCACATATAAAAAACAAATTTAGAAGCTATCTACAATTCTGCAAGTCCTTCTGCCCAGAAGGAATGGACAAGAAATACAGCAAACCGATTAATCTACCTTTTTAATATTAAAGCAATAACCTAATCACAATGTATTATTTTGTATAATATAATACAAAGAGAGTGGGTAAAGGGTGAAAGAGAAGGTGATTTCACTACCAATATCCTAGTGACAGCACTACATCAAGTGATCTCCCAGCAATTACATCTGCACAAAAAGCAAATACGAAATAAATAGTACACGAAGGGGTAGGACTCAATGGCTAAAAAAAAATTTAGCCACAAATCAATTAGTATTATCGTACTTTTTCTTTTATGGTTCCATGCAGTCATTAATTAACAAATCTGGTCATTGCTTCTATTATTCTGTACTAAAATGATTTCCAGAAGCTTCAGCCTGCCCATATAATAGGTTATTTATTAAACTGTTGACTGTCCCCATAATGTTCCTAGCTCAAACAAGCTCCCCTTACACTTACTATAACATTCCTTTTCTTTTCCTCACCAACCAATGACTGCTGACAAAAATAATTTATCTGTTCCTCTTTCATAGCAGAGCAGTGTGAGAGATTGGATGCAACTTATCCATCATGAACAAGCTGCAGCATAAAGACAGGCTGAGTGTCACAGGATATAAATGGACAAAGGTCACAACAGTAAGCTAGAGTGTTTTGCATGGGACTCTGGCTGTTATATACACATGGCAACCTCTTCTGATAAAACTCTACTACATTAAGAACATTATATAGAATCTACCTACAAAATAAATTGAAGAGTAGGACGTTGTTTAGGCTAGCAATTATATTTTTTACACAAAAGATACTGGCCTAAATTTTGAAGATTTGACACAAATCTAACACTCACTGTAAAAGAATAAAGTTTTTTAAAAAATTAAGATCTTTGTTTATTCACAATACACAACACTAAAGCGTGACAACTAAAATAATAGTCATGGAGGAGAAAGCATCACTACCCCTTACAAACTAGCATGTAATGAATGTTTTCCTTTTTAGTCTGCAAGTATTTTACTAATTTTAAGTTCATGTCTAACACCAAAAAACATTTCAATTGACATAACATAAAAATACTAAACCAGGTACAAAAGCACTGTTGCGCTATGCTCACAACTGACAGACATAACTAAAACAACCAGCATTTATACAAGACCATTTCTGACTCTATTACAAGCTTCCAACTTGATGTAGTGCTGGAATTCAATTTCCAATCGAGGTGTTGTAAATATTGCATTAGATTAGATTAGATTACTTAGTGTGGAAACAGGCCCTTCGGCCCAACAGGTCCACACCGACCCGCCGAAGCGAAACCCACCCATACCCCTACATTTACCCCTTACCTAACACTACGGGCAATTTAGCACGGCCAATTCACCTGACCCGCACATCTTTGGACTGGGGGAGGAAACCGGAGCACCCGGAGGAAACCCACGCAGACACGGGGAGAACGTGCAAACTCCACACAGTCAGTCAGCCTGAGTCGGGAATTGAACCCGGGTTCTGTTTAAGAGAAAGAATAACCCAATCTCTGCCCTCAGGATTTCTACACAGAGTAGCACAGATTCAGGTCAAACACAGGACAACATTAAATTATAATTCTGATGCACTCAACATCCATTCTGTAGAAAGTTGGCAGGAGATGCACATCAGACACATCATCTTGATAAACTTTTAAGAATGCAAAAACTTGACAGGCCAATTTGGGGATCAACAAGTGAGAGCTTTTAAACCCAAAAGGTGAATTATACCAAGTTGCAATTTCATCTAAACTACAAAATAGGTTGAAGCAAAAGCTAGAACACATTTCTGCGTGGCTGAGCTGTCCTGTTGCCAAATTCTCTACAAAAAATGGGAAAAAGTGTTGATGTGTGCGTCAGCATGAAAAACCAAAACAAATTAATGCGTAAATGGATACATAAGCAAAACATAGAATTCTAGCTTCATGTCACTGCATGTTAAGTCCTTGCCCTTTACTTTCATACTGATAGAACCATATATCATTTTGTCAATTAGATATGGTATGCAGCCAGTCAGAGAAAAGTAACATCAGATGTCTTTGTGAATTAATACTCATGTCACTACATTGCACTCCTTGCCTTGCCCAATTCAGGAAACGTAAGTTGAACAAGGTCCAGTTTATTGATTACCCAGAATCTGTCTTGCGATCTACTAGCTTTCTAAAAATATGCTTCAATACCTTTGTCACAAAGGCTACACCATATTAATCCTCGCTATAGCAAGTAACTTACTAGAGGGGAATAAAACAAAATACATTCTTCGCTGATTCCCCAGTAGAGTCTGAACATTCCAGGTGATGGTTAATAAAATTACTCTCAATCCTCTCTGTTAAATTCCACATCAAAGGGAAACACGTTTCACCACATGTCAATGCATTTTTAAACATGGGTGCCAGATGTGTCATTTTCCATTCATGAGGAATCCCCAGGTCTCTAAATTACTGAAAACTTTTACTTGGAAATCCACTTCCCTTTGTAAACAGAGACTTATATCTGGTTCTAGGTTTTTAATCCTGAATCTTTGAAAATAGCTGATACAATTTCACTCAAGATGTACAATCCATTAATTTTATTTCCATCTGCTGTACAAGACCAAAATTTAACATTTTAAAACTTACATCAAATGTGTGTTCAATTGATCTCTCAAACCCTCATCATTCATGATTGTGTACCAGTCACCCAGCAAATGGCTTTATTGGTCTCTAATTGACAATAACTAAAAGTAGTACAATTATTTTCACACTACCTTGGCCATGTTCATTACCTGTGTCTTTCATTCATTGTGTCTTTTCTAATATTTGTAAACATAAATTACTGTTTTTTTATCTGCACAGAATTCTCAAAATACCACTTTTGAGACAAAACTAATTAAAGTACAGTTTTTGATTTACTTCAAAGACATCCAGATAACATTAACAAAACATGTCACTGTTCAGATACTGATAGAACCATATGAATAATTCATTAGTTACAAGCCTACCACTTTTTCAAATTAAAAGGTAACGGTAGTACTAAAGTTTAAAAAAAACAATAAATCACACTGCTCTTGTAAATATGCACTCAAAAGTATACTCTTGCAACTTGAAATTTCCAAATATAATTAAAATCCCAAGAAGCACTTTAGTTAAATGAGATGGCAAGTCTGCATTCAAATCTAATAGCTATTACACACAGTGATCAAGTGAACTAACAAAAACTATCATGGCTTAGCTTAGTATAGGGATGTTCATAGGGAAGGGCATCCACATTACACCCAAAAAAAAAGTGAACTTTATAAATGGTAGGAAGCTAGAAACTGGAAGAAAAGAATCACTAGAAATTGATGGGCTGATATACAAAATAATTTAAAAAGGCTAATGCTATTTGCTAGCCTTCATCCCAAAAGGGACTGCAAGTTACTATAGAGAGTTAGGTAAAGCTCCAACTTGACAGCATGCTGAGTAATGTACCTCAAAAGGAGGATAGAATGAACTTGGAATTGGATACAGTACAACTTCACCAGAATGATAATGGTGTTAAAAATGGGTTAAAAGACAGGAACCCTGGGTATAGAAGATTAAAATGTGAGCTAATTAAGGTGTACAAGATGATTAGGAGATTTGATAAAGATAGCAAGAAAATATTTATCTATAAAATATTGAAAATATTTCACTGTAATATATTTGTGGGAGAGTTCAACAAAAGAGGCATCGCCTCAAAATGAAATCTCTGCTGTTCAGAACTGAGGTCAGGAAAAACATTTGCATAAAGGATGTGAACATTTAAAATTCATCCTTCCCTCCATTCACCCCCCAAAGACACTGAGAAAGCCAAGTCCAACTACCTTTTAAATTGATAATACCACCATAATAAAATCTTGATACGGATGCAAGACAACTAAATGGGTGTTAAAAGATAAATCATAATCTAATTAAATGACAGAAAAGTTTCCTAAGGCTGAATGGTCAACTGGTCGTAAAAGTATATTAAAAAGGTGACAAACCAACACCCAAACTGGCAAGTTATACAATGTTAGTAGGTCTCATCACACAGGTTTGCTTAAGTATTCATTACAATTTGTTCACCAACAGGACCAGACTACGTTAGCTGATATATGCAGACTTCTGCAATTAACTCGCTGAAACTCATTACCAACTTTGTTGAGAATGCCAGCCAAAAATCCTAAAACCAGTTATTGTCAGATAACGAGGTGAGTACTAAAGAAAAATGCACTCACCTTCATCAATCGCATAATGTAGTCAAGTTTTAAACTTAACATTCAAATCATTAATGGGGACCCTATCACATCAAGAAATTTTAAAGAGGTAGACTCCAAACTGCTTTTTCAAAAATAAAGATCTGCAACAATTATAATCAATAATGGGAGTTTGATGACCACCTAACTGGAGGCTCACAGTTTGGCAGTCTCTCAGCTGTAACACAGGTTTCATGGCTAGAGGTGCAGATCACTACAAGAATCTACAATTTACAACAATAAATTGGTCAGTTTTGACAACACCAATTGATCTTACTAGTAGAAAGACAGAGTTGAAACAAAAAATGCCCTGGCCTTCAAGTATAGCACAATGTTCAGGATACTGGAAACACGAATAATCCAGGCCATGTTTATACTCAGATTTCAGAAATTAACCTATTTCCACTAAAAGCATGGTCTTTATTCAAAGTGCAAAAAGTAGAAACCTAGACTTTCTTTTTTCTTCCTCCAATTGCTGCTCCTGCTTTCTTGCCCACCACAGCAAACTCCAATTATCAATCATTCATTTGATTGTATTGCTTCTTGAATATTGCATAATGTGTATGACTACGTAAAATATTTTATATTGGCTTACCATTCATTTCATGTGAAAAGTAAAAGAAATCATACTTGCAGTTTAACTTTGTTCAGGTTCTCTCAGGACTTAAGTAGATTCAGGAACAGCTTTATGTAACAAAACAATGTTCCTGCATAGACTTTTAGATCATGCAACGAGAATAACTTGCATTTAATGCAGCATCCTTAACGGAGAAAAATGTCCCAAGACACTTCATACTGATTATATGAAGAAGGTACGTAGACCAAACAGCTTAGTCAAAGATATGGATTTTAAAGGCTGATTAGGAATTGGAGATAATGAGAGCTGTAATAATGAGAGCAGTCATGAAGGAATTCCACAGCATAACACCTTAAATGGACAAAAGGTAGATATCACTGATTGGGTAGGTGCCCAAGAGTTCACAATCAACTTAACTGAAAACATGAAGGTTACTTCTTTAGGGGTGGAAAAGGTTAGTGATTGGTATTAGAAAAGAGATAGGGAATGCCAAAACTGCAAAGAAATTCAGCCATAAATGGGAATTTTTACATTTGGGATCAAGCAGAACACTTTGGATCATAAACTGCATGAAGCATTAAGTTGAAGGTTTTAAAAAAACATTAAAATAAAATTCTCCCTATGAGATATGTCTTACACTGAGACTCAAGTTTCTTTTCTTTTCCTCCTGCTGAGGGGAATGATCAAGGTACCATAGTCCTACTGGACCATGGGGCTGCTCTTCCATTACAGAGAGATAACTGGTGGTGTTTTAACCTGAGGGTCACCATACCTCAGATGAGGAGAGGCATTGAGAGGGAGAGCACTTCATGGTAATCTCAGCTGGGCATGGGAATTGAACCCACGCCATTGGCATCACTCTACTGAAAACCTGCCATCCGGCCAACTGAGCTGGGTTGCACTTGAGGCAAGATACATTTAAAACATCACCTCAAACAGATCACAAAATTGTTACAGCACAGAAGATAGCCAATAGGTCCATCTTGATCTGCACCAGCTCACAAAACAAGTAAATAATTTGTTGCCACATTTCCATCTTCTCCTCTAAACCCTGCGTATTCCTTTTTCAGATAGAACACAGAACATTACAGTGCAGTGCAGCATAGGCCCTTTGGACCTCGATGTTGCACTGACCTGTGGAATCAATCTGAAGCCCATCTACCCTGCATTATCCCATTTTCATCCATATGTTTATCCAATGAAAATTTAGATGCCCTTAAAGGTGGCGAGTTTACTACTGTCGCAGGCAGTGCATTTCCATGCCCCTACTACTGAGTAAAGAAACTACTTCTGACATCTGTCCTATTATCTATATATCTATCACCCCTCAATTTAAAGCTATGCCCCCTCGGGCTAGCCATCACCATATGAGGCAAAAGGCGCCCACTGTCCACCCTATCTAACCCTCTGATTATCTTATATATCTCAATTAAGTCACCTCTCAACCTTCTACGAAAACAGCCTTAAGTCCTTAACAGCCTTTCCTCATCAGACCTTCCCTCCATACCTGGCAACACCTTAGTAAATCTCCTCTGAACCCTTTCCAAAGCTTCCACATTCTTTGTATAATGCAGTGACCAGAACTGTACACAATACTCCAAGTGCAGCCGCACCAGAATTTTGTACAGCTGCAGCATGACCTCATGGCTCGGAAACTTAATCCCTCTACCAATAAAAGCTAACACGCCGTATGCCTTCGTAACAACCCTAATCAACCTGGGTGGCAACTTTCAGGGATCTATGTGCATGGACACAGATCTATCAGCTCATCCACACTACCAAGAATCATACCATTAGCCCAGCATACTCTATTCCTGTTGTTCCTTCCAAAGTGAATCACCTTATACTTTTTCACATTAATCTCCATTTGTCACCTCTCAGCCCTGGTCTGCAGCTTATCTATGTCCCTCTGTAACCCACAATATCCTTCGGCACTATCCACAACTTTACCGACCTTAGTGTCATCTGCAAATTTACTAACTCATCCTTCTATACCCTCATCTAGGTCAGTTATAAAAATGACAAACACAGTGGCCCCAAAACAGATCCTTGCAGTACACCACTAGTAATGAAGCTCCAAGATGAATATTTCCCATCAACCACCGCCCTTTGTCTTCTTTCACCTAGCCAACTTCTGATCCAAACCGCTAAATCACCCTCAATCCCATACCTCCGTATTTTGTTCAATAGCCTATCATGAGGAACTTTATCAAATGGCTTATTGAAAGCCATACGCACCACAATCACTTAACCTTCATCCACCTGTTTGGTCACTATCTCAAAGAACTCAATAAGGTTTGTGAGGCATGACCTACCCTGCACAAAACCTTGCGGACTATCCCTAATCAACTTACTCCTCTCCAGATGATTATAAATCCTCTCTCTCTTACTTTACCCACAATCGAAGTCAGGCTCACTGGTCTATAATTACCAGGGTTGTCTCTACTCCCTTCTTGAACCAGGGAAACAACATTTGCTATCTTCCAGTCTTCTGGCACTATTCCTGTAGACAATGACGACAAAGATCAAAGTCAAAGGCTCTGCAATCTCATCTCTGGCTTCCCAAAGAATCCTAGGATAAATCCCATCTGGCCCAGGGGACTTAGCTATTTTTACATTTCAGAATTGCTAACTCCTCCTTGTGAACCTTAATCCGGTCTAGTCTAGTAGCCTCTATCTCATTGTGTTTTTCTAGTATGAAACTGACAAAAAAAAATTAATTGACCACTTCCCCTACCTCCTTTGATTCCATGCACAAATTCCCACTACTATCCTTGATTGACGAGAGAAAGATTAGGGTCATTCTTTTATTTCTGACATGTATAGAAAGCTTTAGGGTTTTCCTTGTTCCTACCTGCCAAACTTATTTCCCCTCCTGGTTCTTCTTAGCTCTCTCTTTAGGTCTTTCCTGGCTAACTTGTAACTCTGAAGCGCCCTAACTGAGCCTTCACATCTCATCCTAAATTAAGCTTCTTCCTCCACTTGACAAAAAATTCAATTTCTTTAGTGACCCATAGGTACCTCGCTCGACTGTTATCCCATTCCACCCTCATTCAAAGTAAAATGCTCAGAGAGACAGTATGGTTTTACATCCTTCTCCTTTATGCCGGGCCCCGAGGGAGGGAGAACAATTGCCCATGTGCACAGACACGAGTTCACAGTCTTCTCAGGAAGAGTTTCCCGATGACCTATACAATCATTTTACAAGGAGAAGCACCCAGATAAGGCAGCATATTGACTGGGTGATCGTTACAATCAGTGCACCTCAACAGTTAAGATTATGTTGTCTGCTGTTACACAATGAATGTTCATCACCTTGTTAACTGGACTCATACAATGGATAGTTTTCACCTTGTTAATTGGATGTTACATACTGAATGCGACCTCATCTTGTTAAAGGCTCTAAATAATGAATGCTTTTGCATCTTGTTAACACATTACCCTTGCCTGCAGCACCCCATTAGTTAACTAAGTTCTTATCTGATCTTGAGTTGAGTGTGTTGCTGGAAAAGCACAGCAGGTCAGGTAGCATCTGAGGAGGAAAATGAACATTTCGAGCCAGAGCCCTTCCTGATGAAGGGCTCCAGCCCGAAGCATTGATTTTCCTGCTCCTCGGATGCTGCCTGACCTGCTGTGCTTTTCCAGCAACACACACGACTCTGATTTCCAGCATCTGCAGAAGTCACTGTCTCCTTATCTGATCAGAGTCATGCTCAGCTGAATATCTTGTTTCACAAAATTCAAACTTAACTCTTTCCCTGCCTGCTTATACCTTCTCATTCCCTCCTTTTATCATTTTATGATAACCACCGAGATGGCACTACCAGCTTTCATAAGTCAGCATTTAAGCAAGTTATTGACACAGCATACAATGATTATAACAAAAATTATTAGTCTGTTACAGTAATTAGAGTTGAAGAATTCTCCCACGTGGAAAAAATTCACCAATAAAGTTCTTAATCCACTGTCCTTAGTGACCCCTCCAAGTTAAGTAGAAATGAGCCAGTTCTCCAAAATCTCCTTCAATAAGTCCAACCTAAAAACAAAATCCAGTCTGACCTTGCATCACTCCTCAGAGAAATCTGACTTCTTGGATAAGGGCAGTTAAATTTTTCACAAAACTGACAAGACTTCAGTCCTTGCAGAGATGCTTCAGATGGAGGATATCAGCGCATCGGAGCGTGCAGTGCAGTAGCAGCAGCAGGAGGCTAGGTGAATGCAGCATTATTTTCTGCATCTGCTCCCGCTCTGCTGTTAAATGTAACAAAGCCAACTGGCTGTTGTGATGTTAGCTTTATCAGTGAGCCTTCATATCCCTTAAATGATTAAAAGAGAAGGTAAAGCTCACATGGTTTAATGTGTATAGGAAGGCCACTGACAAAAAGTGTACCGACCTCCTCTTCGCTGTTGTCAATGTCTTCACTTTTCATGCTCCTGACTGGGGAGCTGATTGAATCCATTGGATCACGTTGTGGAGGGGTGGGCGGTTGTCCGAAGGTGTGCTTTACCTATGAATGGAGAAACTCTAGACTATGTCAGCTGCTAAACTCATGATTTGGAGCATCTATCAAGTCTTCTTTCAGCCTACTTTCTCCAAAAATGTTCCATTTTTCTACCTTAAATTCCTCAAATTGTGAGAAAACTTTTCAAATGTCTTCATACCTCAAAGTGCAACACCCAAAGCTGGACACAATACTCAATTGAAGCAGAACCAGTGTTGTTTACAACTTCAACATAATCTCCTAAGTCTTGCATCCTATACTCCCATTAATAAAGGTTAGGATATTGTATATTTTAGTAACCACTCTCTCAATTTGCTCTGCCAGCGTAACAGACTTGTGCACACCTACACCAAGGTCTCTTTGCATTAGAGATTTGGGTGCTTTATATAGTCTCTCCATGATTTTTGCAGCAAAACAAACTCAGATGTTTCATCACCCACAAACTCAAACATTACCCGAAAATCAAGGTTTCTAACACGGACCCCTGGGTTATTTCACTACACATCATCCTCCAGCCCAAAAAACATTCAACTACCATTGCTCTGTTTCAGCTCACTCAGCTACTTCTATGTTGCTACTATCCTTTTCTATTCCATTAGCTACCACTTTGTCCACAAGTCGGTTGTATTGCACTTTTGGAAGCCCATGCACACCACGTCAACAAGCATTACCCTGCCTAAATTTCTATCCCTTCAAAAGCCTCCAGCACAGTAATTAATCAGGATTTCCCCTAAGAAATGCCATGCTGGCTTCATTTCATTGACCCACATTTGCTCAAGTGACTTATATTTTCTCCAAATGATTGCTATATATGTTTACTTCATTTAACTTAACTTCAGGTACTGCTTTGATTCCATTAACAAAAAACAGAAGAGTTCAGAATTTAAAGAATAGTGCTGCCTGCACACAAGAGCAGATAGCAGGAGGACAACATCACTGCTAGAATACAGAATCAAGCTGGAGAAGTGAAGGCCTGGTGGTTTCATCGCTAGATTGTTAATCCAGAGACCCAAGTAATGTTCTGCATACCAATGTTCAAATTTTGCAGGTCCCCAGCAGATACTGGAATTTGTCTTCAATAAAAATCTGGAATTAAGAGTCGAATGATGACCATGTGGCCATTGTCAATTACTGGGGGAAAAAACATCTGGTTCACAAGTATCCTTTAGGGGACTTCCTTGGTCCGGTCGACATGTGACTCTAGACCTTATAGCAACATGATTGACCCCTATCAGCCCTCCTGGGCAATTAGGGACAGGCAATAAATGCTGGCTAGCCAATGACACCCACATTTCATGAATAATTTGCAAGAAAGTTACAAGGCGTAAAAAAAAGCTTAAATTATTTGGTGTGAGCAAAGAAACTTGTAACATGACAGGTGTATAAACTAAACCTTAGTGTTTTTTAAAAAAAAAGATACAAAACACTATTTTGTGCAGTTACTGATATCGTATTAAGTCAGAAATTATTCCTTCCCTCAATGGCAGACCCAAATGAAATGATAGCCAAATCAAGACCTCAGCAATTACCTGCTCTGGCATCAAAATAGATTAAGAATGGTTCAAATACACCAACTGTAAAATCATTTCCATTTCAAGTTGTGATTCAAGAATCATGTGATCTTGTAAAAACAACTCAATAGGTTATGCATAATTTGCCCATTGTTGAGTTCAACCTTTAAGATTTTAGTTTGCATGATGGAAATTTGGAGAAGTAACATGGTTACTGCACCAAAACTCTTAATCATTCTTTTGTTTGTATCACATCAAAAACATTAATACAGAGAGGCAATATGGTATGGTCCAAAAGGATAAATGGACTTATGCCGTTATACAATATCAATTTGGAAAGAAATTTAGAGTATAAACAAAGAAACTAGGTTACATTTGTAACATAACTAACACAAACTGGCAACACTCCAACACTCGTGCTCAGATCCACACAAAGTGGCACAGTATATGGAAACATTTGAGGAGAAAGTGAGGTCTGCAGATGCTGGAGATCAGAGCTGTAAATGTGTTGCTGGAAAAGCGCAGCAAGTCAGGCAGCATCCAAGGAACAGGAGATTCGACGTTTCGGGCATAAGACCTTCTTCAGGATTCCTGAAGGGCTTATGCCCGAAACGTCGAATCTCCTGTTCCTTGGATGCTGCCTGACCTGCTGCGCTTTTCCAGCAACACATTTACAGTATATGGAAACATTCACCTATTTAGGGGCATGACCTTTTCAGACTGATGGCTTTGCACAATAAAATTTAAAGTACTTGTCATAATAGTGGCTCCAAGTATTATACAATCAACACCACTTGAATTTGAATATTTGTATATGTTTTTCAAGTGGAAGCACTGGAAGTACCAATTTGCATGCTGGAATCTGTCACAAAAGTTGTCTAATTTTATGCTAACAATGTTATAGAAGTTTTTCCATACTAAATTCATAACAGCATTGTTTTTCCGACTTTAACTTTGATGGTGACAAATCTGCAATAAAACATGGCCTACTTTGAAAGCAAAAATGCACACAAGCAGGTTAAACAGCTTTACCAATGTAAAGGACAAATCTCAGAAGTGTCTGAAAGAATCTACTTCAAACACATGGAAACAGATATGTTTTAACGTCCCAAAAAGAAAAAAGATGAAATGTTTTAAGGATGTTTAGAATGAATGAGGTCCCAAACATTTTTCCTTTTAAATTCCATCACCAACACAGCAATGTTAAGACTTCACTGTATAGGGAAATCCAGAGTTCAATCAGAAACATTCAGCTATTTTAAATCTCAACCAGAACACAAAGTTAAGCTAGTCAGGAAATGGCACTCAATTTTCATGAAGGAAGGTGGGGTCAATAAAGACTAATCAGAAAGGAAAAGCAGTATGACCCCATTTGTGCACAACTAGTGCACTATACAGGTGGTAGTAGAAGCCAAGAACAGGTCATCTAGATTCTTGAAATAATTGGTGCACAACCTAGAAAATTACATGCAAGAAAAAAAAATAGGTTTTTTAAAAAAAAAACTTACCTCAATAGAAAGTGAGAATAATTGTTTGCATAGAATCTCTACAGCATGGAAGCAAGCCATTCATTCCATTGAGTCCACACCAATCCTCAGAGAAGCTTCCCACCCAGACGCATCCCTCTACCCTATCCCTGTAACCCTGCATTTCCCATGACGAATCCACCTAGCCTGCACATCTTGGGCAATTTAGCATGTACAATCCACCTAACCTGCACATCTTTGGATTGTGGGAGAAAACAGGAGCAGCAGGAGGAAACTCTCGCAGATACAGGAAGAATGCGCAAATTCCACGCAAACAAATAGTTGCCCAAGTGTGTGATTGCACCTGGGTCCCTAGCACTGTGACACAGCTGTGCTAACTAATGAGCCACCATTCCACCCTACTTACTACTTCTACATTTCTCCTATCAAGGCTTCTGCTACTTCGATCAATTGCCACATGCTGAACAAACACATAGCAATATAGTACTTTTTAAAATCTATCCTTGGTAAAAATTGTTTGAGTAATTTAAAGGCATAAATAATACTGGAAACTCATGTGGCACAGTGATAGAATCCAGAAATCTGGAATTGAAAGGTTCAAATCCAATTTGTTCTGGAGGTATGTCAGAACAACTGAACAAATTGATTAAAACATATAATTTAAAACCACAACTTTTACAGATGATCATATACTGGAGTTTTTACATAGAGTAAATGCTGAAATTATGGTGATAACCTACAACCCTAGTAGTAGACTGAAAAGGAGCGAGTGTTTCATCATCCCCACATGGAACATCAAGCACCTGAAACATATTTCTCCAAAAGATTCAATGTGATTAGGTCTTACAATTGTGTTTTAAAGAAAGGAAGCTGACTTTTCTCAAAAGATCAGAATTATTTTTGCCACTTCTTTCAATTCTTTGAGATGAGGCAAGTAGAACCTCACTTGAACCTTCATTGCTCAGACCTTTGAGTATATAAGTTGGAATATCATGCTGAGGTTGAACAGGATGTTGGTGAAGCCTTGTGTAGAGCACGGTATTCAATTCTGGTCACCCTGTTATATGAAGATTATTAAACTGGAGACGGTTCAGAAAAGATTTACCAGGATGTTGCAGAATGGAGGGTTTGAGTTATAAAAATAGGCTGGGAACTCTTTCACTGGCATGGAGGAGGTTGAGGGGTGGCTCTTATTAAAGGTTTATAAAATCATGAAGGGCAGAGATAAGGTGAATGGCAAAGGTCTTTTCCCGAGGGTAAGGGAGTTCAAAACTAAAAGGGGCATATTTTTAAGGTGAGCAGAGAAAGATTTAAAAAGGAAACGAGGGGCAACTTTTTACGCAAAGTGCTTAGTATGTGAAATGAACTGCCAGAGGAAGTGGTGGATGCAGGTACAGTTACAACATGTAAAAGGCATTTGGATAAGTCCATGATAGGAAAAGTTTGGAGGAAAAGGACCAAATGCAGGCAGCTGAGACCAGTTTAATTTGTGAACATGGTTGGCATGGACTAGTGGGGCCAAAGGGTCTGTTTCCATGCTGTATGACTCTCAACTTTGAACGATCTTCCTTTTTAAATTGACTGCCCCAGCAAACACAGCTTACCTGCAAGACCTTTTATAGCCTTATTGATTCTAAAACTTGTATGTAGAGAGATTGGATACAGGAGTGTACTTGAATATCTATGATAGATTCCTGTTCATGTCACAGCCTTGGTATGCGAAAGTTCAAATGAGATTCTACTCTCCTCATCTGATGGAATTGAAGCAAGTGGCAAAAATGATAGTAATCTTTTGAGAAAAATTGGCTTCCTTTCTTTAAAACACAATTGTTAGACCTGATCACATTGATTTTCTGGAGCCATATGTTTCAGGTACTTGATGTTCAGTGTGGAAATGATCAAACACTCGCTCCTTTTCAGACTACTAAGGCTGTAGACTAAATGCTGAAATTTTGGTGATAACCTACGCAAAAACTCCAATATATGCTCGTTTGTAAATACTGTTGTGGTTTTAAACCATAACTGGTCAAATCTAGTTGGACGAAGTGACAACCTTGCATGGCAAAGTGCAGTTCTTCGCACAACAGGCATACGCTTTAAAATGTTTGGGCTTTATGCCAATCAAGATTATTGATTTTCATCCTCTGACAAGAATGAGGGAAAATATCAAGCAATCTGATGCTGGGAGGCTTAATACCATCTCCCTGCTTCCCCAATTCCAATCCAATACCACATGTAAGTGCCTGCAATCAGGGACTAACTCCTAATTTATAGTAGTCCTAGCAGTGTCACATCATGTAAAATGTACTCATTTCACAAACACAAAATTAAAATACACAATGGTTTCATAAAGCAAAGACTTTCATAAAATGGAAGTTCACTATGGTTTCAAAATATGCAGGTATAGAACAACTACACTAACCATCAACCAACTTAAGGTAAATTGGTCAAGGTCATTTACTCCTGGTTGAAGTGACATACATAGTTAAAAAAAATCATATAACCCCAGGTTATAGTCCAACAGGTTTATTTGGCAGTACTAGCTTTTGAAGTGCTGCATCTTCATCAGCTACCTGATGAAGGAGCAGTGCTCCAAAAGCCAATACTTCCAAATAAACCTGTTGGACTATAACCTGGTGTTGTATGATTTGGAGATGCCGGTATTGGACTGGGGTGTAAAAATTTAAAAATCACAACACCAGGTTATAGTCCAACAGGTTTAATTGGGAGCACACTAGCTTTTGGAGCGCCGCTCCTTCATCGGGTGATTGTCCTGATGAAGGAGCGACGCTCCGAAAGCTAGTGTTCTCCCAATTAAATCTGTTGGACTATACCCTGGTGTTGTGAGATTTTTAACTGGCGTCATATGATTTTTAACTTTGTCCATCCCAGTCAAACACCGGCACCTCCACATCATGGCTATATTTACATACACAGCTGTGCTGTCCACAAAGAATGTTGCAACCTTGTGCTTTCCTAAATCACAAGTTTGAGGACCCTATTTTCCTGTTGCTTTCTCCATTTCAACACTTCATCCAATTACAGACTAATTGGTCAGTCTATCCTCCTGCAGCATAAACTTATGATCAGTTTGAAATTTAGTATTTTTGCATTTGTCCAGGTGAATGCAAAGTGAGAAGTGTCAGCAAAATGTCTCTTTTTCACCAACAAATTAAGAAAAAAAGCTAACTCAAGCACAGGTTCTGAAATAAAGAGATTTACAATCTGGCATGCAACAAATTCAGCTACCAAAAATACAAAATTTGTGATTAAGTGATTATGCATTTGATTTGAAAACCTATTCTGTAAAAATCATATGAATGGATCACAATCTCAAAAAGAAATATTTGCAGTAAATTAATTGGAATCAAAAGGTAGACAGGGCAGTGAAGGAGGTTTTTGATACACTGGTCTTCATCAGCCAGGGCACTGAATACAGAAGTTGGGAAAGTTGTGTTGCAGTTGTACAGGACATTGGTGAGGCCATACTTAGATCGCGTTCAGTTTTGGCCCCCTTGCTATAGAAATTCGATTAGATTACTTAGTGTGGAAACTGGCCCTTCGGCCCAACAAGTCCACACCGACCCGCCGAAGCACAACCCACCCATACCCCTACATTTACCCCTTACCTAACACTACGGACAATTTAGCGTGGCCAATTCACCTGACCCGCACATCTTTGGACTGTGGGAGGAAACCGGAGCACCCGGAGGAAACCCACGCAGACACGGGGAGAACGTGCAAACTGCACACAGTCAGTCGCCTGAGTCGGGAATTGAACCCAGGTCTCAAGCGCTGAGGCAGCAGTGCTAACCACTGTGCCACCGTGCCGCCCACATGATAGTATTAAACTGGAAAGAGTGCAGAAAAAATGTACAAGGATGCTGTCAAGGGTCTGAGTTATAGGGAAAGGTTGGACAAGACAAGACTTTTCCTTTAGAGCATTGGAAACTGAGGGGGAACTTAAAGACACGTACAGGATCATGAGAGGCACGAATAGGGTGAATACACAGACATTTTTCCGAGGGTTTGGTATTCGAGGACTAGAGGACATCAGTTTAAAGTTAGAGGGGAAAGAATAAATGGCAACTTATAGGGCAACCTTTAAAGAGGGTGGTATGCATGAGCTGCCAGCAGAAGTGATTGAGGCGGGTACATTAACAACATTTAAAAGGCATTTGGACAAATACATGGATAGGAAAGGTTTAGAAGGATATGGGCCAAATGCAGGGAAATGGAGTTAGTTTGGATAGATATATTGGTTGGCATGGATCAGTTTGGCTGAAGGGTCTGTCTGTGCTGTAGGACTCTGAGTAATTGCTCCACAAGTGGACACATGAAGGGCCAAATGGTCATCTCCTATGCTGTAACCTATTATGTATACCAAGTCTTAAAAATGCATTGTGAACTAACAACTTTTGCCTAATTGTTTTGTAGTGCATTCAAAAAAAGGGCTGTAACATCATTAACGATCATGGATGAACACACTAATTTAATTATTGATAAAATATAAAATAAACGTAATAGTCTTTAGCAGTACAACGTTTGCCTAATATAACCTTTAAATTGCACGTTCCAAATATGCCAACCCCTTGATCTTAATCAGGATCCTGCTCAAGAACAGACCTGAAGGCAAAAAATTACAGCTGACCACAAGAACTTGCATTTCCTAGCACTTCTCAATTCAAAGAAATTTCAAGGGCTGCAAATAGGAAGATAACTGGTAACCATGTAAAAGGAATGAGCAATGGTAAAGTAGATCAGAAAATATACCTCCCCAACAAGAAGGGAGCTAGCAAAGCTTAAAAGCTAAGTAGAGAATCAGACAAGAGAATAGTGACAGAAAAAGTTAAAGAAAGTAAGAACTTGATTAAAAAAAAACTGTACACCTGAAGTGCAGTCTTGTTTTGAAATGCAAGGAAGCTCAACATTAATGCATAGTGTGCTAATAAAGCTGGAGGAGATCACCGAGACAAGCTTGGTGAGACCGTGGAAGCACAGGAAATTGTAAAACAAAAGATTCTAACCTGAGCGTGAGGTGAAAGGTATTGTAGTGAAGCTTGGTAGGACAGGGATGAGAAACACAGGTTATTTGTGCAGGCACACCCTCCATTTTTCTGGTTCAAAGCAAACTATTGCAAAGGAAGCAAATCTGTCGTCATTATCTGACTCCAGATGCAACTCCAGAGTGACTCAAAAGCCTTCTGAAATGCCAAGGATATAACCAGCAAATCACTATACAGTAGGCAGATTCTGAAAAAAAGGATATACCGTGCCTGATCAACCTTGCAATGTTCTCATTAACATTGAGAAAATGTGCCAAAAGTAACAGCCTGACAAAACCATACTGGTCAGAAACATACCACGAAGCCAATGTCCCCAAATGACTCTTTCACCATGCCTGGCTATGTCCTATTCCATCAAATAAAGACACCTCAGAGGTGATATCACAAGAACTAATGGCCCTGGGAACCCATAACATTGACTCTGGACCGCAGATATTGCAAACATGGAGAAGGAAATGCCACTTAAATGATCACCTCTCACCCTCCTGTAGCTTATAAACCAGTATTCCTCTGCGTGAAGCACCACTGAGAAAAAGCACAAAAGTAGCAAGACCACAGAATTTCAAAACTGGACATTTGAGAAGTCAAAAGAATAACTCTATCCGACCAAAGAATGTCAGCACAGAGCTGGTATATCTCGCTTTATTACCATCAAGCCAAGGGATCAACTCTGGCTCAATGAACAGTGCAGCACATGCCAGTAACACTAGACATGCTTAAAAATGAGGCGTCAACTGGAGCTACAGAACAATCTATAACATGCTAAAAATTGAAAACAGCAGACTATAAACAGAACTAAGCAATCCCACAGGCAGCAGATTATACTGAAAGCCCTGCAGTGCTGCCACGATCAGTTATGAAAAGAGGAGAATTTAAAAGTTAATCAAAGGTGGCAGAGAGGAGATAGGGAATCAAGTGAAAGGTGTGTAGTAAAGGAAAAAGAGAAAGAAATAAAACTTCGAGGCTAATCAGCAAACAGGAAGGGGGACAAATACACAAAAAGGGAATAAATCATTTATATGCTTTTTTCCCCCAGAGGACACGCAAAACACATTACCGCTAGCAGATTACTTTTGAAATGCGCTTTTAGGCACACTCACCTGTGGATTTTGGTAGGAAGTGCTGGCAAGTAGTAACGATAAAGGTACAAAGTAATCAATGTAATTCGTATGCATTGGGTGAGGGACAAAAGCCCTTTGTACAAGTGCCACAGGACCTTTTACACTGATTTGATTTGACAAAACAGTACCCACTTTTATCAGTATCTCAATGATTGCATTTTAAAATTTTAAAAAAAACAATGCCAGTGGGAAGTAAACATTCTTGTTACACTCTCGTGCTTGGCAGTTTGGGCTCACTGGTAGAATTTTCACCTCGAGTCAAAAGGTCATGGGTTCATACCCCATCTCAGATATGAGCACATCATCTCAAAGAGCTCTCCAGTGCAACAGTGAGAATGTTTCCTCTGACAGTCTTAGCCAATCATATGGATGAAACCAGAGGTCCCATCTGCCCCTCAACTGGATATAAGTGGATTGGATGTAAATGATCACACAGAACAGGAGAGTTCTCCTCATATCTATGCACAAACTGGCTGCTGCTTTTCAGTAAATTTCAATAGTTGTATTTCAAAACTATTTTGAGATATCCTCCAGTTGTATAAGGCAATACAATTGTATAAGTCTCCAATTCAAAATTCTAAGCACTTCAAAAAAAAGTCTATATATTGGATGTATTCACCACAAATCATGACTGACAACTTTTAAGACAGACGAAACTAGCATAACAGCTATGCTAACAGATTTAATTATGACAACTGCAATAAATAAAAGCAGCCAGAATTATGCAAAGGTTCCAATAACTCAAAGGGGAAGATAGAATAAAATAAATAAATATGAACCATTCATGGGAGTTGGGTGCCACTGGAAGAGTCAGTATTTGTTTCCTATCCTCAACTGTCCTTTAATGGAGCAGGTCTCTACACCCTTTCAGAGTGCAGAAAAGAGTGAAGTGCATTTCTATGGGTCTAGAGTCACATACTAGCTAGACTGGTTCAGGTTGGCAGATTTCCTTCACAAAAAGATCATTTCACTGACATGGCTCACTCTTAATTGGCCTTGCAAACAGCCCAGAGAGCCACTCTGTACAAGAACAACTGGTGATGGGGAACAAATGTCAACCTTGCCAGTGACACCTACATCCCAGATAAAAATACAATAGCAGAAACATTAACCATTCAGCCCATTTCTGACCCACTTTGATGCAAGTGATGCATTAAAAGGGAAAGCCAATAATGCTTGAGAAAATTTGATGCTATACTTTAAAAGTACAAGGTTAAAATAGATTTCTAGTCAGAAGTATAGGGCCACAAAACAACATCTCGAAGGAATGAATATGAATTTTATATTAACAAGAAAATCTCAATAATTCAGTGTACAACAAAAATGTCACACTATGCCAACTAAGAAGCCCAGCTTCATTTCCTCTCTCTACAGTTAGATGTCAAGTTGGTACTCAGACCTTACATTTCAGTATTCCAACAATTGCTGAGGGGTATAGGAAAAGCAAGAAAATGCAACTAGGGATTCTGCTAATTGCTGTACAGTGACCCCTCCTGGAAGCGAAGCGAGCAACAGATCAGGTTACCAGGCTTTCACTATCAAACACAAGCAGTCATTGCATGTGCTTCCATATGAATAACAGACCAGAGCTTCAATGAAGGCAAATTCACTACAGAAAAAGAACTCAGCATGTAGACATCTTTCGATATTTTGTTTCTATGAGATTTGGATGGCACTGTTTAGTACGTTTTTGAAATTAAGTAAATTATGTAATTTTACAGCATTTAAATTTCCCTGCCCTGAAGGACATTAACCACCTAGTTGAGATTTTATGACAATTCACCAGCTTTCATAGTGTCAGGCCACAAATTTATTAAATCTATTAAATTCAGTTCTACAACTTGCTATAGTGCAGTCTGAACTCAACCTGTACAATGCTCAAGATTCTCGGACTGAACCCAGACAAGCTTTGTTTGTGGACACTGAGGCATGATGCACATGAACATTCAGTTCTTAACAGCACAGGTGTGAGAGGGGAAAAAAGGATATCAGCAGCCAGGGTTAGCAAGTCTGATCACTACCTTTAAGTACTGTGCTCACAAGGTTCTGCAAACTGCAAAAACAGGAACAGGCCTAGTTATAGTGCTGCGATGAGCCATCATTGTTTAACCAAGATACTGAATGACAGATAAATTGATAAATTCCATGGAACTACAACTGACAGAGGTTGAAAAACAGAGATTGAAGAAATTGTGTCACAGGAAGGCAACTAAAATTCGCACTCCAGCTCAAATCACCACCTTTATCAAAAATATACCAGAAGGAAGAGTCATGGTAATTGAAAGGAAATAGTGACCCCAAATTGGCTATTACTAGTTCGAATATAAGAAGCAAGCAACAATACATTTGGATACAATTACAACAACGAAAAGGCATCTGCGTGGTTATATGAATAGAAAGGGTTGAGGGGGATTTGGGCCAAATGCTGGCAAATGGGACTAGACTAATTTAGAATATCTGGTCAGCATGGACAAGTTGGACTGACGGTTCTGTTTCCGTGCAGTATATCACTATGACTCCATACCTTGAATCCTCCCCCTACCCAGCCCTTCATAGGAGTATTCCAAGACAAAACTTGGATATAAAAAGGCAAATATTAGGACAGAAGGCCAAATGTTTGGTTTTAAGGGATATGTTAAGAGGACAGAGGGATTTAAGGGAGGCAATTCCAGAGTTCAGGATGCAGAGGGAGCCAGAATTAGATTAATGCAAATCACTTGTGAGGCTAAAGGAGACTAGACAGACAGACATAGTGAGACAGCACGCAAGAGATGCCCACAGAGAAACTGGACAAAAGGGTGAGCATTGGAAAACTGGGGTATTGCTTGATTGGGAACAAAGTACTTACAGCTCTGGAGTCCATAATTATTAGTATTAATTATCTATAGGACAAAGTGTGTAGTATCTACAAGATATATTGTAGTAGTTTATTAGGATTCCTTTGACAGCATCTTGCAAACCTGCTGCTTCTATCAATTACAAGGACAGCAGGTACATAGGACCACCACCTATAAAGTTCCAATCCCAGCCGTATTGTCATTGTTCCTGCACCAAATCACAGAATTCCTGTCTTAATTGCACTGGGTGTCTAGCTGCATTCACCTCCACCCCCATAGACCACAGCTCTTCAAGGTGGAGGCTCACCATTAACTTTTCAAGGTGAAATTGGCAAGCTAGCCTAACACCTTTTAGTTTCACACACTATTGCCAGTATGCATTGCTGGTAGAGGGGGTCAGAGTCTAAGAGTATGATGTGGGAAAAGCACAGCGTTTCAGGCAATATCCAAGGAGGAGAAGAATGAGGTTGCAGCTGCTGCTCCTCGGATGCTGCCTGACTTGCTGTGCTTTTCCAGCACCATATGCTCGACTCAAAGTTTATCATGACAGCACAAAAAAAACTGGCTAATCTGTCTATTCCAGTCATTAGCCGAGACCCCTGATGAAAGCTCACAACACCAACAGGATCTAGGTTAGTATTGTATATCCAAGCGCTGAGCTAACTGCCCCTCGTCTGGGCTCCAATGTAAAAAGCATTTGACTGAGACATACAAACTATAAAGATTCAGCATCATACTCCTACCATGACTCCAACAACTTTTAGGAGTGGGAAATAGTGAATAAGGAACAGTCATTAGAAACTTTTCAAAGGGAAAGGCAGAGCTGAAAGCACTGGTCAAGAATATTGCATGGATTGTTGAACTTTTCACTGCAGAAAATGCAAGTCTAGTGAAAAATCTTTATTATAAAATGTAACTATTTATACTGCCACCTTCAGGGTAGTAAATCCAATGAGCACCCAGATGCAGAAAAAGATGAAATTTCACTAAAAGAATTGCTCCACTCCAGAAATATTGGGGGGGGGGGGGGGGGGCGGCGGCGGTGTAAGGAAGGGAGTGCGATGATTAGCACAGGTTAGCCAGAAAGCCCTGACTTGTGGTAACAAGGCTTCCATTTTTCCCAACTATGTATCGTAGAGCAAGCCAACTTGAATGTTTCTTATGTGCAGACACACAAGCGCCCAGGCTCAGATGTTCATTGAGAATTCAACTAGTACTTCAACCAGGTCAAATCTAAGCTATAGTTAGGAAACAAAAGTCAAAAATTCTTATTCAGGAATATTAACTATGTTGGAAACACATTTTTGGACAGTACCTAACAACAGGATTGAGCTTGGCTACATTGTTATTTCTCTCCCCTCCCTCACAGTCAAATAGCCTGCCACTGTCAAGGTTCATATAGGAAAGTATTAGAAGACAAACACCACCTATGGAGGTATATCTCTGCAAATAAGTTCTAGGAAAGGACTAAATTAAGTATTAGGAAAGTAGTAACAAATTTCCTGTTTTAGATTTTTTAAAATAGTACCTCACTTCCTCCCCAAATACTCATCTAATACCCCAATATACCATATATTTTACCAGATATACAAAATATAAATGACTAAGCAAGTGCATTACACTGTTCTTACACATGTACAATTACAATTTGATATAAAGCATACACTATATACTACTTTAATTTTAACAGAATCATAAATCTAACTCCAGTATAGCCAAAAAGTTACTTTTGAATTATTCCTAAAGACAACTTACACTTTTCTAACAACTTGAATGAAATAAAATGTTCCATAGTAAAACAGAAAAGAATTAAAGGTAATATCCAAAGGCAAGGACAAAAATAATGCTTAAAATGTTTTGTCCATGTTTTTGGGGAATGACAGAATGAGATCAAGAGAAATGTCTGAACTGATGTAAAATTGGAACAAGACAATTTCTATGACACTTTTCATGATCAGACATCTCAAAATTAACTTACTGTTTGTAAAATACTTATGTAATAACTGCTGTAATGTAGGAAAAGTGACAACTAGTTTGTACACAGCAAATCCTTTCAAAACAGCAGTGATAATGATCAGATAACCTGTTCTTGTGATGTTGTTTCAGGAATAAATATTGGCAAGGACAGCAGGAATTTCTCTCCTATCCATTTTCGAAACAGTGTCATAGGATCATTCACATCCACCACAAGCAGAGGACTCGGCTTAGCCTGTCATGTGAAAGATGGCAACTTTAACAGTGACTGCACTCCCTCAGCACTGTAATGGAGTATGACCCATGGTTTCCATACTCAAGCCTTAGAGTGGGACTTAAATCTAGAAAAAAAATGTATAAAGGAAAGAATGGATACAGGAAATTGATGAACAAAGGATTAGCATTGGAAATAAGATAGGGTATGGCCTGATACGCAGCTCAAAGTTAACCGAACAGTGCTAAGATTCAATCTCAACTCAACTAAAAATAAGTGAGTTGGGTGCTACAGAAGGCAGTTTGAGTTGGCTGTTGAACAAAAGACTTGTGTCTTGCTATTGCTGAAGGTGGTGGAGAATTTTTTTCAACATTAGATCTTTATGCCAACCAGTCAAACTACACGTGGATGAGGAGTCAAGACCAGTAACAGCACATTTAAATTGAATATTCTTGGAGAATTTCGCATGAAAGAAGACGGGGGCTTGAAACTGAACAAAGGACTAGGAGGAAGATAACTGGGGCAAAGATCACCAAGTCATCAGGGGCAAGTAGGGGGGAGTTGGAAAACAAGCATCGCTTTTGGCAATTAAAATAGGTAGCTCAACTACATATTTAGTTAGACCACACCTGAAGTTGTGCACACAGTTTTGGTCTCCTTATCTCAGGATAGATATTATTGGATCATCAGGCTTGTTCTAGGCATGCCGAGAGAGATTGGGCAAACTGGGCCTATATTTTGTTTTAAAGAGTTTAGTAAAATTAGAGTCAGATGTACAGCATGGAAAAAGACCCTTCAATCCAACTTGTCCATGCCAACTACGGACTTCACTCACACTTAGCAAAACCTTAAAAAAAAGGTAGATACTGGGTGAGGAATCTAAAACTGGGACACAATTTAAAATAAATGAGAAATGTCACTGCTGGCCTGAGATTTTTAAAACTCAGTGGGTTGTGAACTGTTGGAATTCTCTACCACAGAGGGCTGTGGAAGCTCAGTACGTTTAAAGTTAGAGA
Source organism: Hemiscyllium ocellatum (assembly GCF_020745735.1). NCBI lineage: Eukaryota > Metazoa > Chordata > Chondrichthyes > Orectolobiformes > Hemiscylliidae > Hemiscyllium > Hemiscyllium ocellatum. Next base: position 2,537,786 of record NC_083404.1, on the reverse strand, counting down.
CAGGGTTAGAGAGTAATATATTTTGGATTATCAACGGTATACAGGGTTATGGGGATGAGATGGGTATAAGTTCTATTCAATCAGCCATTATCACTTGAATGCAAGGCAAACTTGACGGGCTGACTGGCCTCCTCCTGTTCCTATGCCCAATTTCAGGATTAAAAAAAAATTCTTCGACACTACGTGCACAATTAAGCAAACCAGAGAGATCAAATCTAGGAAATCCTTTGATATGTCAACAATAGTGATGTGGATCACAATTTTGTAACAAATTTTGAAATAAACACTGTCATTGGCCAAATTTGTCTTCCTTAGAAAAAAAGTTATTTCCACGGGTTGCAACATTATTCAAGTGTTCCATTAAAAGTTTCATTATTAATTTTAATGCTCTTTGTTGCACAGCAACAGAAAGACCATTGCTGCGCGTCATACAAATACAAAACGAAGAGTATATCACTTGGAAAGTCTTGATGTTCAAATACATTGTAGTTTTAAAAAGAAACTATTACATTTTAAGGTATTGCACACATAGATATCATAAGACCACAACTACTACAAATACGATTCTGTGAATAATATATTTTAAATGTTCTTTTAAAAGCAAATTAAGTTTACCTTGTTACAATCACTGTAGCCTTAAGGAGGGATGCAGAATTATAGAGGGACTTACTGTGTGCGTGGAGGATGCAGTTACTTGAAGTTCTAAAGCAAGTTGCCAATCTGAAGATTCACAGAAGAAATTAAAACTTAACAGACCTACTTTTCTTGATTTCTGAATTGTTACTTTGAGTAGATTTGATCTGGAGGTCACTTGTGAATTCTTTACCTTAACTCTAAACCATTCAGAATCAGAGTTACAGTAAATTTAAGTCTTGCACAGAAAATCTAAAAATTACTTCAAAAAGAAACAATTGAGAACCTACTCTATCAAATGCCACTACCTGAAAAGATTTACTAATAAGAACCCTGTCTAAATGTTCTACGGTGAATTCTGTATGATTTACATATTTACTTGCATTGTTAAGATAATTAACACCAAGATATCACTGCAATTTTCATTAAATTACAGTGCGTAAAGTTGATAAAAGTTTTTAACTTCAAAAAGATAAATCTGAATAATTTTTCTTTTAGATGCTTTATGTACACATCTCTGTTTTTTGGTGTTTAAAGCAACTTTGACTTCAATTTACTGCACAGTGTACTTTAGCCCTACTGACCTATCCCAATGCTTGTACTCCACAAGACTCCTCCCACTATAATTCAGCTAAACATACAAGCATATTCTTCCAATCTTTTCTTATTTGGCTTCTCCTTAGGAGGGACTCATGTAGGTATAGAGAACTAATGGAAAGAACAGCCATGATTTGAGTGAACGGAGGAGCAGGCCAGAGGCGCTGAGTGGTTTACTCCTGTTTCTACATTCTGATCCCTTCAATATAGAAGTGGCTTGCAAGGAACTAATGTAGTGACTCATTCAACATGAAACACAAGTATGATTTCACTTTGTTACACACTTTTTGAACAACACTTGCGTGAAACTCAAAAAGGTTCTTCTGACAGTATTGACACTGGAAAGACTGTGGATTGAACACTATATCTGGCATGTCATAAACATATTAGAAAAAAGTCACATGCTATGCACATAACCCAAACTGATTCAAATATTGTTCACCACTAACTAGACAAATCTTTAACAGATCTATAGAACCAAGCTCTCTGTATCATTTCTCAGCTTCAGTTTGAATGTTTACAGCATCTGTGGAAACAGAATGACTATTTCATTTCAATTTGACATAAATTATTCAATTCAACTTTTGCATCTTATATCAGAACAACTAAAGCTAAAACTACGTCAAAAGCGAAATCAAAGTCTTAGGAGCTGTGATGCATAAATTTGATACCTCACAAAACATATAGATCTTTGAATAGATAAAAAGGTAGCATATGGGTTAGATTACTGGACTAGCAATCCAAAGGCCTAGACTAATGATTCAGACACATGCACTCAAAACCTACTAACTGCATCCAGTGAATTGAAATTCATTAAATCAAAATCTGGAATTTAAAAAAATCATAATATCAGCAATTGCAGCCATCAGATTATTGCAAACTCTCACTGATCTATTCCTGCTCTTTAGGAAACAGATTTGGCCTGCTTACCCAGTCCAAACTGCACGAAACACCAGACTAACATGAGTGCAAACACTCTTAAACTGCCTTCTGAAATCACCTAGCGCATCACTATATTGTATTCAAAAAGGCAGTTCACCACCATTTTCTCAGAGAGAGAAACACAGACAGACAATAAATGATGTCATGCCAGCAAAGTCCATAACCAATGAATGAATAAATAAGTATTCAATGAAGGACCATCCAATATTTCCTCCAAGTGTTTAAACTAAAAGTAGACAATTGAGAAAGAGAAAGGTGTGCAAGAAATAGAACATTCTATTTTGTATTTGTATCTATATTTATCTCAGGAGTATATGGCAGTGACAATTAAAGATTTCCAAATGACTTTGATTTTCTTCGGTAGCAAGTTTATATCGAGGAGGACTTGCTTCGACTCCAATTCAATGTGCCTGAAATAGCTGAGAAGTCCATTGTCCAATCTGACGATTTTGCCATATTTGGGTCAGGTGGTGCTTGAAAGGTTGGGCAAATAGGTTTTCTTGAGAGTTTTGCACTCCCTCCAACAATTATACTTTTTCATAAGAATATCCCAAAGTCTGCGTTCAGTGCTTTCCAAAATTAGCCTTCATTTTTGTCAGCCATAAACCAGGGTCTTATGTGAGGTTGATGAAGGTAATTGAGCTCTTCACCAACCCTAAAGCATTTCCTCGTGGCAATCCCCTGCCATGGCACAATTTCAATTAATGCATTTGTTCCAGAAGTCTGGTGAGAGGCATATGAATGTCACTTTCCAACCAACAGAGCTGAGGTACGTGCCTTGCTGCTGGGCACATTGGATTGGAAGAGGATATGCTATTATTGGACCACCTTTCTTGCCACCAGATTTGGAGGATCTTGTAAAGGGACTACATGGGTTAATTTTCCAGTGCAATATCAAACCTGTCTCTATGCAATTGTGGATTTTCAACACTATAGTTCAGTTTGGTAAAGGACACTTGCCAAAAGCTTGGACAAAAAAAAAACTAGTCCCCCATGTGTGGAAGCAAATAAAAAAGGTTAATGTGCCAGCTATTTGAATCTCATACTCAAAATGTCTGTAACTACACATCCCTCTGCTGCTTTGTAAACTACTATAAAAGCTGTGCAAAGCATTTCTTAAAAAAAGTTAGCATTCAAGGCTGATTTGTAAAACAAAGTAAGTTAAAGTACTGAAGTAACTCTCATCTAGCCAGACGCATAACTCAAGATACTTTCTGCTTGTAATTGATCCTACAATCCTCAAACAGAATCATATTTCCTAATGTAACTCATATTTGTAAAGCTTCATGATATATAAATATATACACGCATCACTAAATACTATTACAATAAATTTAGGTCATCTAACACGAATGATGAGCTAAACTAATCTTTTCAAATCCAAACATCAAACTTGCCCTTCAAAATACTTGTAAACGCCTTTTTTTCGAAAAAGTAAAACCGTATATAAAGAAAAAATACAAACGTACCATATCATCACTAACAAAAGATTGAGGGTCGATCCCATTTAAAACTTAAATGGCTGCTCGCAGCACTCCGTCTTTCCAGCCAGAGGCATGCATCCATCTAGTCGTCAGATAACACATTTCGTTTGGTTAACTAGATCCTAATGTTGTATTAGATAAAGTCATTCTGCACCTCGATTTCACAAATACAACCCGTATATTACACTCCTGTATTCCACCTCCATAACTGGAAGCGAGACCTCTGCAGCCTTGCACGGTAGCTCGATGTGGGGCAGGTAGATTTCTCTGAATCTTACTCATTCAACATGCTAGCCGATTATTTGCAACGTAATGAAAGTGACTTTTATCCCCATCAACAGACGGTTGTGTTTTATTTTTTAAAACAAAATTAATATTACACCACCAAGAGAAAAAAGATTTTAATACCCGAAAAAAAATCAAGAATCACTCTTTAAGACAACAGAAGAGGGGGGGAAAAAACTTGGCGCAAGCAAAGCACAGGATAGCTCCAGTCTCTCTTATAATTACTGTCAATGACCGGAGTCAAATTAAGCTGCCATCTTAGGTTAAGAGCGATTCTTTGTGTACAGCCTGTCCAGAGAGAAAACGCTGACCAAACAAACGAAGCTGCTGTTCTTCTCAGGAGAAAAAAAAAGTTAGTCTACTGAGAAACGTCTGGAAATAGTTCGAAAATTCACTGGCCTTATAGTGGGTAACACAAATCTAAAGGTTGACCTGTAAGTTTGTTTTATTTTAAAAGTGTGTGCGCATGTTTCTCTCTCCACACACCCCCCCCCACCCCCTCGAACAAAGAGGTTTACAATGTGTGAATGTGTGTGTCCTTGCCGCCGAAGACAACGACAAACATGGATGATTAAGCCTTGATGATGGTGGTTGGTGAAATGTTGAGCGAGTGCTTCAATGCTGTGGGATCTTCCCCTGCCCTGAAAATTCCCTATTGCCCCCCCCCCCTCACCTTGATTTTTTTTCTCTCCTTACTAGTTCACAAATGCACGTGTTTTCTGTCCTCTCCTGAACTCCGCTTTGAAATATATACACAAACACGCGCTCACACCAAGATTTTAAAAGAAACAATCGGCTTATTTTGAAGATGGAGCAAATGAATGAATGAAAAAAGTCGATTTGTACAGTTCCACGTCTGACTTGAGCTTTACAGAGGTACAAAGTGACTAAAAGCCCAGCTTAACAACTACACACTCCATTCTGTTGCGAAAGACCCGAGGTCTTTCAGACCACGTTCTGCAACTATTATCAAAAAAAAGGGAGAGATTAAAACCACCGGCTGGACCAAGAGTGAGCGACAACTAACCAAGACCGAGAGCGACCACAAAGAGAAGCGCCTTTTTAATCTCAGCCTTTTCTGGTGGCTGTTACTCAAACACGACTAGCAAAGGAAACAGTAACGGAAACATTAAACACGCCGTTTGAGCTTGAAGTGGAATAATCCCCCCCCCCCCAAACTCTCAGAGAGAGAGAAAAAAAAGAGAGCGAGAATGATGTGTAAAACCGCTCCCGTCCTGATCTGGTACCCTCCCCAGCCGGTTTATCTGTGTGTCCCCCCACCCCCTGTGTGTGTGTGTGTGACCCCCCTGGCCGCCGCGGTGCCTGTGAGAAACTAGTTCAAACCATTTCGACTCCACTCCAAATGACCTCAGGGAACCACCAAGTACCCAAACCACACACAGACAGACACAGAGAGAGAGAGAGAGGAGAAACTTACACTAAACCCACAACCATCTCTCACACACACACACACACAGGGGGGGGGGGGGGGACAGGGCGCCGACACTCATTTATTAGAGAGAGAGAGAGAGACAGTGAACTCGGTGCTGGCCGTGAGGGACAGGGAGGTGGTGGTGGTGGTGGTGGTGGAGGAGGACAGCTCTCCCCTCTCTATATTAATGAAATGTTAATGGCTGCTTTAGCCAGCGGCTACGGCGCTCTCCTCTCACCCAGCTCCTGCTAGTTAGTGATCTCGCTGACCGCCTGCCCCCCCCCCCCCCCCCCCATCTTTATTTACACACAAATTTCCTCTAACTCGACCGACTCTCTCACACAAACACACTCACACTTCTCTTCGTACTTACTTTGTTGGTGTTCCTTTTTTTTAAAAAAAAAGGTATTTTCCCCCTCACTCGCGTTCCTAAATCTCCTCCAGTTAAATTCACTGCTTTTATAATATTTTTTTAAACAGTTTATTACAGGTTATTTCTCTCTCTTCCCCCGGCGGCGCTCCCACTCGTGTTTTATACTTGTGATAATCTTCTCACTCGCCGCCTGTCCTCATTCACTCCCTTTGTGTTATTTCTCTCTCACCAGAAGTTGGAGCCCCGGCTTCCCCCGCGCGTGCCCGCCGCCGCCGCTTCTTCCCTCCTCTCCCCCCCGCGAGCTCCAAACCCGCGCGTGCGCGTCCACCACACAGCCGCGCGGCCCCGCCGCTCCTCCCTCCCCGTCAAACCCAACGGACAATCCGGCTCGCCCCTCCCCCCCTCCACCATCCCAGTTTGCGTACGCGTCACCCCGTCCCCGCGGCTTCCCAGCAACCACCGCCCCCCCCTCCCCCTCTCGACTCACCCGGAGGGCGTCCTCGCGCCGACGCAACGTGCGCACATCCTGTGTCACACGTCAGAGGGGCTACTTTGCATGTGTGCCCACTGCCGCCCCCGGATTGGACGTTCAGCCCACCCCGTCCTCCGCGCGCGCGGGCGGTGAGAGAGGGCACGCGGCCGCGAGCGCCAGGAAACGGGATTCTATTTTTAAAAAATTCAAACGGCAGGATTCGGGACGTTAACGGCGCGGAGTCGCCCCCCCCGCCCCCCGGGCAAGGAATGGTCTCCACAGCTTCCTCCAATCTTTCACATTCCCTTTTTTTAAAAAAACACAGGCAAAGGGAGAGATTCCTTAAAGAAACGAAATGTTCTCTGATGTTTATCGATGGGATGGACGGTTGGGGGTAATGGGAGAGTGGGGGGAGGGGGTAATGGGAGAGTGGGGGGGAGGGGGTAATGGGAGAGTGGGGGGAGGGGGTGATGGGAGAGTGTGGGGGGAGGGGGTGATGGGAGAGTGTGGGGGAGGGGGTGATGGGAGAGTGTGGGGGGAGGGGGTGATGGGAGAGTGTGGGGGGAGGGGGTGATGGGAGAGTGTGGGGGGAGGGGGTGATGGGAGAGTGTGGGGGAGGGGGTGATGGGAGAGTGTGGGGGGAGGGGGTGATGGGAGAGTGTGGGGGAGGGGGTGATGGGAGAGTGTGTGGGGGGAGGGGGTGATGGGAGAGTGTGGGGGAGGGGGTGATGGGAGAGTGTGGGGGAGGGGGTGATGGGAGAGAGTGGGGGAGGGGGTGATGGGAGAGTGTGGGGGGAGGGGGTGATGGGGTGATGGGAGAGTGTGGGGGAGGGGGTGATGGGAGAGTGTGGGGGAGGGGGTGATGGGAGAGTGGGGGGAGGGGGTGATGGGAGAGTGTGGGGGGAGGGGGTGATGGGAGAGTGTGGGGGGAGGGGGTGATGGGAGAGTGTGGGGGAGGGGGGGGTGATGGGAGAGTGTGGGGGGAGGGGGTGATGGGAGAGTGTGGGGGGAGGGGGTGATGGGAGAGAGTGGGGGTGGGGGTGATGGGAGAGAGTGGGGGAAGAGGTTGATGGGAGAGTGTGGGGGGAGGGGGGGGTGATGGGAGAGTGTGGGGGAGGGGGTGATGGGAGAGTGTGGGGGGAGGGGGTGATGGGAGAGTGTGGGGGGAGGGGGTGATGGGAGAGAGTGGGGGAGGGGGTGATGGGAGAGAGTGGGGGAAGAGGTTGATGGGAGAGAGTGGGGGAAGGGGGTGATGGGAGAGAGTGGGGGGAGGGGGTGATGGGAGAGTGGGGGGAGGGGTGACGGGAGAGAGTGGGGGATGGAGTGACGGGAGAGAGTGGGGGAGGGGTGTTGGGAGAGTGGGGGGTAGAGTGATGGGGAGAGTGGGGGTGGGAGTGATGAGAGAGTGTGGGGAGGGGTGTTGGGAGAGTGTGGGGGAGGGGGTGATGGGAGAGTGTGGGGGAGGGGGGTGATGGGAGAGTGTGGGGGGAGGGGGTGATGGGAGAGAGTGGGGGAGGGGGTGATGGGAGAGAGTGGGGGAAGAGGTTGATGGGAGAGAGTGGGGGAAGGGGGTGATGGGAGAGAGTGGGGGGAGGGGGTGATGGGAGAGTGGGGGGAGGGGTGACGGGAGAGAGTGGGGGATGGAGTGACGGGAGAGAGTGGGGGAGGGGTGTTGGGAGAGTGGGGGGTAGAGTGATGGGGAGAGTGGGGGTGGGAGTGATGAGAGAGTGTGGGGAGGGGTGTTGGGAGAGTGGGGGATGGAGTGATGGGAGAGAGTGGGGGGAGGGGTGTTGGGAGAGTGGGGTGTTGGGATAGTGGGGGGAGGGGTGTTGGGGGGGAAGGGTGTTGGGAGAATGGGGGGAGAGTGATGGGAGAGTGGGGGGTGGGTGTGATGGGGAGAGTGGGGGGTGGGAGTGGTGGGAGTGATGGGAGAGAGCGTGGGGAGGGGTGTTGGGAGAGAGCGTGGGGAGGGGTGTTGGGAGAGTGGGGGGAGGGGGTGAAGGGAGAGAGTGGGGGGAGGGGGGTGATGGGAGAGAGTGGGGGGAGGGGGTGATGGGAGAGAGTGGGGGATGGAGTGATGGGAGAGAGTGGGGGGAGGGGTGTTGGGGGGGAAGTGTGTTGGGAGAGTGGGGGGGGAAGTGTGTTGGGAGAGTGGGGGTAGAGTGATGGGGAGAGTGGGGGTTGGGAGTGATGGGGAGAGTGGGGGGTGGGAGTGATGGGGAGAGTGGGGGTGGGAGTGATGGGAGAGAGCGTGGGGAGGGGTGTTGAGAGAGCGTGGGGAAGGATGTTGGGAGAGTGGGGGGGTGATGGGAGAGAGTGGGGGGAGGCTTGATGGGGAGAGTGGGGGGTGGGAGTGATGGGAGAGAGCGTGGGGAAGGATGTTGGGAGAGTGGGGGGGTGATGGGAGAGAGTGGGGGGAGGTGTGATGGGAGAGTGGGAGGAGGGGTGATGGGAGAGAGTGGGGGGAGGGGGTGATGGGAGAGAGCGTGGGGAGGCTTGATGGGGAGAGTGGGGGGTGGGAGTGATGGGAGAGAGCGTGGGGAAGGATGTTGGGAAAGTGGGGGGAGGGTTGATGGGAGAGAGTGGGGGGAGGTGTGATGGGAGAGTGGGAGGAGGGGTGATGGGAGAGAGTGGGGGGAGGGGGTGATGGGAGAGAGTGGGGGGAGGGGTGTTGGGAGAGTGGGGGATGGAGTGATGGGAGAGAGTGGGGGGAGGGGTGTTGGGAGAGTGGGGGGTAGAGTGATGGGGAGAGTGGGGGTGGGAGTGATGGGAAGAGTGGGGGTGGGAGTGATGGGAAGAGTGGGGGGTGGGAGTGATGGGAGAGATCGTGGGGAGGGGTGTTGGGAGAGAGCATGGGGAGGGGTGTTGAGAGAGCGTGGGGAGGGATGTTGGGGGAGGGGGTGATGGGGGAGAGTGGGGGTAGGGGGTGATGGGAGAGAGTGGGGGGAGGGGTGATAGGAGAGAGTGGGCGGAGGGCTGATGGGAGAGAGTGGGTGAGGGAGTGATGGGAGAGAGTGGGGGGAGGGGTGTTGGGAGAGTGGGGGGGTAGGGTGATGGGGGGTGGGGTGATAGAGAGAGTAGGGAGGGAGTGATGGGAGAAAGTGGGGGGGAGGGGGGAAGGCAGAGAGTGGGGGGGGGGGGTACTGGGAGAGAGCGGAGGGGAGGTGGTGATGGGAGAGGGTGGGGGAGGGGTGATGGATGGGTGTGGGGGGAGGGGTGATGGGAGTGAGTGGGGGGGTAATGGGAGAGAGTGGGGGTGAGGGGAATGGGAGAGAGTGAGGGAGGATGCGGGGAGGTGGTAATGGGAGAGAGTGGGGGGAGGGTTCATGGTAGAGAGTGGGGGGGTAATGGGAGAAAGTGGGAGGGGGTGATGGGAGAGTGTGTGGGAAAGGGAGTAATGGGAGAGAGTAGGGGCAGGGGGTAATGGGGGAGAGTGGGAGGAGGGGGTGATGGGAGAGTATGTGGGGAAGGGGTGATGGGAGAGAGTGGGGGGAGGGGGCGAAGGGAGAGAGTAGGGTGAGGGGGTAATGGGCGAGAGCGGAGGGGAGGTGGTGATGAGAGAGATCGGGGGGAGGGAGTGAAGGGAGAGAATGTGGGGAGGGGTGTTGGGAGAGTGGGGGAGGTGGGTGGGATGATGGGTGGCAGTGGGCAATGAGACGGAGTGGGGGGAAGGGGTTGGGAGAGAGTGGGGGTGAGGGGATAATGGGAGATAGTGGGGGGAGGGTTCATGGTAGAGTGGGGGAGGGGGGTAATAGGAGAGAGTGGGGGAGGGATGATGGGAGAGAATGGGAGGGGGTGATGGGAGAGAGTGGGGGAAGGGGTTAATGGGAGAGAGTGGAGGGGAGGCGGTGATGGAAGATAGCGGGGGGAGGGGTTGATGGGAGAGAATGTGGGGAGGGGTGTTGGGAGAGTGGGGTGATGGGTGGGAGGGGGTGATGGATGGGAGTGGGGGGAGGCGGTGATGGGAGGGAGATGGCGAAGGGGGATGGAAGAGAGTGGGGGTGAGGGGGTAATGGGAGATAGTGAGGGGAGGGTTCATGGCACAGAGTGGGGGCAGGGGGTAATGGGAGAGGGTGATGGGAGAGTGTGTGTGGAAGGGTGTGATGGGAGAGAGTGAGGGGGGGTGATGGGATAGAATATGGGAAGGGGGTGATGGGAGAGTGTGTGGGGAAGGGTGTGATGGGAGAGAGTGGGGGGTAATGGGAGAGAGCGGAGGAGAGGCGGTGATGGGAGAGAGTGGAGGAAGGGGTGTTGGGAGAGTGGGGGTGGGAGTGGGGGGAGGGGTGATGGGAGGGAGTGGAGGAAGGGGGCTGGGAGAGAGTGGGGGTGAGGGGGTAATGGGAGATAGTGGGGGGAGGGTTCATGGTAGAGAGGGGGAGGGGTTAACAGGAGAGAATGGGGGTGAGGGGGAATAGGAGAGAGTGGGGGAGGGGGAGTGGGAGAGGATGGGGGGAGGTGGTAATGGGAGGGAGTGGGGGGAGGAGGTAATGGGAGAGAGTGGGGGGAAGGTTCATGGTAGAGAGTGGGGGAGGGGGTAATGGGAGAAAGTGGGGGGAGGGGGTGATGGGAGAGAGTGTGGGAGAGGGAGTAATGGGAGGGAGGGGGTGATGGGAGAGTGTGTGGGGAAGTGGGGTGATGGAAGAGAGTGGGGGAGGGGTGATAGGAGAGAGTGGGTGGGAGGGATTGATGGGAGAGAGTGGGGGGAGGGGGTAATGGGAGAGATTCAGGGAGGGGTGATAGGAGAGAGTGGGGGGATGGGTGAGAGTGAGGGGAGGGGTGATGGGAGAGAGTGGGGGCATGATTGAGAGTGGGGGAGGGGGTGATGTGAGAGAGTGTTGGGGAGTGGGGAAGGGAGAGATTGGGGGGAGGGGGTGATGGGAGAGTGGGATGGCAGAGAGTGGGGCGAGGGAGTGATGGGAGAGAGTGGGGGGATGGCAGAGAGTGGGGGGAGGGGGTGATGGGAGAGAGTGGGGGGAGGGGTGATGGGAGAGAGTGGGGGGAGGGGTGATGGGAGAGAGTGGGGGGAGGGGATGATGTGAGAGAGTGGTGGGGTGGGAGTGATGTGAGAGAGTGGGATGGAGGGGGTGATGTGAGAGAATGGTGGGGAGGGGAATGGGAGAGAATGGTGGGGAGGGCGGATGGGAGAGAGTGGGGGGAGGGGTGATGGGAGAGAGTAGGGGTTGGGGGGATAGTGGAGAGTAGGAGGGAGGGGATGATGGGAGAGAGTGGGGGAATGCGGAGAGTGGAGGGAGGGGGTTGGAGAGTGGGGGGAGGGAATGTGAGGGAACGGGTGTGTTGGAGAAGAGTGGAGACTGTGGAGAGTTTGGAGGGGACGGGGAGAGTTGGGAGGGATGGGGATAATGGGGGAAGGGGAGGGGTGTGGAAGACTAGTGGTGCGGTGGTGTGGGAGGTGGTTGAGGGGGATATATAGGGACTGGGGGGGGGTTGGGGAAAAGTGGGGATGCAGGGGAGAATGGGGCGGCAGTGAAGGGTGTGGGGTTGGGGGTTTGGGGAAGAGTGGGGGGCAGGGAGGAGTGGGGGGTTGGAGTGAGGGGCAGGGGAGATTAGGGGGAGGGGAAAGCGGTGTCCTGCAGGGTTCAGTGTTGGGGCCGCAGCTGTTCACGTTATATTTTAATGATCTGGATGAAGGGACTGGGGGCATTCTAGCAAAGTTTGCCGATGATACGAAGTTAGGTGGACAGGCAGGTAGTACTGTGGAAGTGGGAGGCTGCAGAAGGATCTAGACCGTTTGGGAGAGTGGTCCAGGAAATGGCTGATGGAATTCAATGTGAGCAACTGCGAGGTCAGCACTTTGGAAAAAAGAATACAAGCATGGACTACTTTCTAAACGGTGAGAAAATTCATAAAGCCAAAGTACATAGGGATCTGGGAGTGCTAGTCGAGGATTCTCTAAAGGTAAACATGCAGGTTGAGTCCGTGATTAAGAAAGCGAATGCAATGTTGTCATTTATCTCAAGAGGGTTGGAATATAAAAGCACTGTTGTGCTAGAGACTTTATAAAGCTCTTATTAGGCCCCATTGGAGTACTGTGTCAAGTCTTGGTCCCCACACCTCAAGAAGGACATACTAGTACTGGAACGTGTCCAGCGGATATTCACATGGATGATCCCTGGAATGGTAGGTCTAACATACAAGGAACGACTGAGGATCCTGGGATTGTATTCATTGAAGTTTAGAAGATTAAGGGGAGATCTAATAGAAACTTACAAGATAATACATGGCTTGGAAAGGGTGGATGCTAGAAAATTGTTTCCGTTAGGCGAGGAGACTAGGACCCGTGGACACAGCCTTAGAATTAGAGGGGGTAAATTCAGAACAGAAATGCGAAGACATTTTTTCAGCCAGAGAGTGGTGGGCCTGTGGAATTCATTGCCGCAGAGTGCAGTGGAGGCCGGGACGCTAAATGTCTTCAAGGCAGAGATTGATAAATTCTTGATGTCACAAGGAATTAAGGGCTACGGGGAGAATGCGGGTAAGTGGAGTTGAAATGCCCATCAGCCATGATTGAATGGTGGAGTGGACTCAGGCCGAATGGCCTTACTTCCACTCCTATGTCTTCTGTGGGAGTTGGGGGAGAGTGAGGGGAAGGTGAGGGGAGTGGGGGCACGGAGGGAGTAGGGTGGTGTTCTGTGAGGGGGATGGGGGGGTCGGGAGACAGTGGAGTGTTGGGTGAGAGGGAATAGCTAGACTGGTGGGCAGGGTGTGGGAGAGTGGGGGCAAGAGATGGGGATGAGGGAAAACTGGGAAGGAAGTGGGGGAGCTGGGAGTGCATGTGGGTTGGGGGAGACTGGGAAGGGCCTGGGAGAGAGGGGTGACAGGGTAGGTGGGAGAGTGGCGTGGAGGGGGGAGGTAGAGCGTAGGGGATGGGAGAGGGTGGCAGGGGGATGGGAGAGTGGCATGGAGCTGAGGGGAATTGGAGAGAGTGAGGGTGGAGAGTATGGGGGGACATGGGAGAGTGGGGGGATGAGGGAAGAGTGTGGGGACAGGGGAAGAGTGCAGGGAGAATGGCAGAGGATGTGGAAGAGTGGACATAGAGTGGGGGGACGTTGGGCGAAAGAGAGTGGGGTGGAGGGAGGAAGAAGAGGAGTTGGGGGAGGGAGGGTGCAACTGGGGGAGTATGTATGGGATGACAGGAATGGGGGAGAGGATGCATGAGAAGCGGGGGCATAGGGGACAGGAATAGTGGATGCGAGAGAGGAGGGGAGTGGAGAACGGTGAGGGATAATATGGAGAAGTGGGGTGGCAAAAGAGAGGGAGTTGGAGAGATATAAGGAGGAGGTGAGAATGGGGTGGGGGGATGGACTGAGAAATAAACAGAAGGGAATGGGAGAACTGGGACGAGGGAAAGAGTAGAAGGAGAATGGGGGAGGGGGGGCTAAGTAGGGGACCAAGAGTACAGGGTGGGATGTGGTAAGTGGAGGTGAAGCTGGTACAGGGCGAGCTTGGCAGTAGTAGGGAGGGAGATGGAAAAGAGGTGGAAAGGGAAAGAGGAGGGGGCTATGTAAGAAGGAAGGGAAAGAGGAGAGGAAAAGGACGTGTGGAAGTGGTGGGGAAAGGGGATGGGTGAAAGTTGAGGGAGGGGGTTGGCAAGGACTAAGAGGAGCAGGTAAGAGGGTGAGGACAGGGGGTTGCTGATACGAGCCCGTGATGGATCGGAGGGAATCGGGCTTGATGCCTGTGCCTCTTGTCGCACCCAGTCGGCCATCCTGGGTACAAAGCTGTGGAGACCACACCGTCGAAGTGAAATTGAAACCAGGCTGAAAGTTGCCCATTTAATTTGATCCCCCTCCCCTTTTGGTGTCATTCTGATTTGTTGCTCTCGGCCCCTGGATGACCGCGGCTGAACAATCAAACGGACTCGCATAGTTCCTATGAATGCAGTCGCGATGGCACGTTAACATGTTCAATTCAGTCAAACTTAACAATCGTGCGTTTAAATCAGATTGGCACCAACCCTATAATAAACATGGGAGTCTATAGGGCACTCCAGGAAGTTTTGCCTTTAAATAAGCGTGTACTACTTTTTTGCCATCTGCTGTCGCCTTCTCATGTGGATAATCTTGCAACAACCGACGCAGAATCGGTTTCAAATTCAGCTCTTTGACGTAAGTTAACAAGTCACAAGGTGCAATAACCTTTTGTGGAGCAGGTGTATTGTGCGCCAGGGTCAGCCATTTCAAAGTGTACGGAGTACACAATACTCTCAACTGCCAGCTCCTCAGTTTTCTGAAGTTTCTTCTTCTAAACGCTATAACCTTGTAATCAAAGAATTATAATGTTCTAATTGTGCATTTTTAATTAAGTGTGACAATCAAAATCTGTTCTTTTGAAGTTATTAATTTAGGATGATGTATATGTGATGCAATCTGTATGGGAAAAATGTATTTACCAAACTATGTCATATCCATACTTCCTATCCATACACTTATATGGTAGCTTTAGAATTGCAATAGGGTTAAGCCTATCACATAATAATGTGTAAACAACAACTTATTTTTGTCAAAATAGCTATGTTTTACAAGTTATTTCCACTGACAGAATTAAGCACAAGCCAGAAATATTTGCATATAAAGCTTGCGTCTTTAAAATCCTCAACCCAAGCTCTGTGTAAGCAAGAAGGTTGATGAAAGTAGTATGGTAGATATTTACTACATGGACTTTCGCAAACCCTTTGACAAGATTTGCATGGTACACTGGTTAGTAAAGTTAGATCACATGGGATCCAGGGAGAGCTAGCCAATTGGACAGAAAATTGGCTTAATAGTAGGAGACAGAGGGTGGTAGGAGATGCTTGTTTTCAGACTGGAGGCCTGTGACCAGTGGTGTGTCATAGGGGGAAAAAAAACGAGGTCCATTGTTTGTTATTTATATAAAATATTTGGTTGAGAGTGTAGAAGGCATGATGAGTAAGTTTGTGGATGACACCAAATGGAGTGAACGTGGTTTCTAAGATAGAACATGATCTTGAACAACTGGGCCAGTAAGCTAAGGAATGACACATGGAGTTTGATTTAGATAACTGTGAAGTGTTACATTTTGATAAGCCAAACCAGGGCAGGACTTACACAGTTAATACAAGGAGACCAAGGAGTGCAGGTCCATAGTTCCTCAAAAATGGTGTAAATGTAGACAGAGTGGTGAAGAAAGTATTTAGCTTGCCTTCGTTGGTCAGAGCACTACGAACAGGAGTTGGGACATCATGCCACAGCTATACAAGACATTGGTAAGACCACATTTGAGTATTGTGTACAATTCTGGCCATCCTGGAAGGATGTTGTCAAAGTAGAAACAGCGCAGATAAGATTTACAAAGGATGTTATCAAGATTAAAGGATTTGAGTTAGAAGGAGAGGCTGGGGCTATTTTCCTGGAACATAGGAGCTGAGGGGTGACCTCATAGAGATGTATAAAGTAGTGAGGGGCACAATTAGGGTGAATAGTGAAAGCCTATTCCCCAGGACAATAAAGTCCAAAATTAGAGGGAGTAGGTTTAAAATAAGAGGGGAAAGATTTAAAAGGAAACCGAGGTGCAACTTTGCCACATAGAGGGTGGTGCATGTACGCAGCAAGCTGCCAGAGGAAGTAGCAGAGGCAGATACAATTACAACATTTAAAAGGCATTTGGGCAGGTACATGGATAGGAAATGTTTAGATGGATAGGAGCCAAATGCGGGCAAATGGGTTTAGTTCACTTTATGAAATCTTGGATAAGGTGGGCAAAAGAATCTGTTTCCATGCTGGAGGACAATGACTCTCAGCGGATGTAATATTTGCAATATGCCATTTAACAGCAGGCATGAAATAGTATTTTAACATTGGAAGGGAAAAGCAGCAACAGTTATTGTTAATTCACAAATGGCAACAAGTATCACATTCATTGTGTTGCATTTGGGAAAAAAAAATGCCTTATTTGGATGGGAAACCACGTTTCCAGCAATGATGTATATTCTGTACAGGAAGCTCTTTTTAAACACACACTAAACAGTGCTGCTCTTAAATTTTTCAATTCCTTTGCAGTGGAAAAAAAAACAAAAGCAATTCTTGCTTTTATATAGAGCTTTGCTATGTACTACCTTCAAGGTAAGTGCTAAGTCCAAGTAAATCATCCTGCCAGTTTTATTTATCTCCTATATAAATACCAAGAATAGAACTTGCATTTTATTTGGTGCCTTTCACTAACTTAAGCCACCTTCACAATTTGATTACATGTAGACATGGGGACAGGAGTAGGCTATTCAGCTCCGTAAACCTATTTCACTAATTCATTAGATTATGGCTGTTTCACATCTTCTCTCTAATAATTCACTTTTGTTCCATATCCCTTGATGACCGTATCGAACAAAAATCTCAGTCTGAGTAGAAAATTTCACTTGATCTAGCACTTACAGGGTTTCATAGAAAGTATTTTTCTTTTAATCAACTTGTTCAGAGATGTCATTACATACCTCTGGTGTAGGTGGAAAATGAAAACCAAGCCTCCTTGTGTAGAGGTATGGACATTACTGCCACACTACAAATTGAACCATAGCCAACACTACATCATTGGCATTAAAAGTTGGAGTTTAGATAGAATGAAGCTTTCAAGAACTAAAATAAACTGCAGGTTTTCAGCACTTAGCTGCTGCCGATAGACAGTTTCTGTTAGATATTATTAATTGCCAAGATACAAAACTAGGTTGTCATAAAAAAAATTAATTTTTTATGTGAATTGACTGCTGTCTTTGCCTGTCTGACGTTTGTGAGTCTCCAGTTTAGTGATAATTAAAAATAAATCTTTAATAAAATGCTAGTCTAACTAACCATGATCAGAAAAGTATCAGATTATCATAAAAACATGCTGCCCTTACCGATCTGATGTTCTGTTTTGGCCCATAATGTCATTCACTTGTCCCACCCATATTCGGTAGGGATGGAGCAATGGGAGTTAGCAGTATTCACTCTGGTTCCCATGAAATATCAAGACTAGCAAAGGCAAATTTATTTAAGTGAAAAGGGATGATCACCTTATTGGGATTGTATCATAGACCCCTAATAGTCAGAGGGAAATTGAGAAACAAATTTTTAAGGAGATCTCGGTTATCTGTAAGAATAATAGAGTGGTTGTGGTAGGGGATTTTAAATTTCCAAATATAGAATGGGATTGCCATAGTGTAAAGGGTTTAGATGGAGAGGAATTTGTTAAGTGTGTACAAGAAAATTTTCTGATTCAGTATGTGGATATATTTACTAGAAAAGATGCAAAACTTCTTTTTTCCCCTATGACACACCACTGGTCACAGGCCTCCAGTGTGAACAACAAGTATCTTGTGAAATAAAGCAGGGCAGGTGACTGAGGTGTCAGTGGGGGAGCACTTTGGGGCCAGCGAGCATATTTCTATTAGTTTTAAAATAGTGATGGAAAAGGATAGACCAGATCTAAAAGTTGAAGTTCTAAATTGGAGAAAGGCTAATTTTGATGGTATTAGGCAAGAACTTTCAAAAGCCGATTGGTTGCAGATATTCGCAGATAAAGGGATAGCTAGAAAATGGGAAGCTTTCAGAAATGAGATAACAAGAGTTCCAAAGAAAGTATATTCCTGTTAGGGTGAAAGAAAAGGCTGGTAAGTATAGGGAATGCTGAATGACTAAAGAAATTGGAGGTTTTGGTTAAGAAAAAGAAACAAGCATATGTCAGGTATAGACAGGATAGATCAAGTGAATCCTTAGAATAATACAAAGGCAGTAGGAGTATACTTAAGAGGAAAATCAGGAGGGCAAAAAGGGGACATAAGATAACTTTGGCAAATTGAGTCAAGGAGAATGCAAAGGGTTTTTACAAATATATTAAGGACAAAAGGGTAACTAGGGAGAGAATAAGGTCCCTCAAAGACCAGCAAGGCAGCCTTTGTATGGAGCTGCAGGAGATGGGGGAAGATACTAAACAAGTGTTCTGCATCTGTATTTACTGTGGAAAAGGAGATGGAAGATATAGAATGTAGGGAAACAGATATGACATCTTGAAAAATGTCCATATTACAGAGGAGGAAGTGCTGGATATCTTGAAACATATAAAGGTGGTTACATCCCCAGGACCTGATCAGGTTTACCCCAGAACTCTGTGGGAAGGTATGAAAGTGATTGCTGGGCCTTTTACTGAGATATTTGAATCATCGATAGTCACAGGTGAGGTGCCAGAAGACTGGAGGTTGGCAAACGTGGTGCCACTGTTTAAGAATGGTGGTAAGGACAAGCCAGGGAACTATAGACCAGTGAGCCTGACGTCAGTGACGGGCAAGTTGTTGGAAGGAATCCTGAGGGATAGGATGTACATGTATTTGGAAAGGCAAGGACTGATTAGGGATAGTCAACATGGCTTTGTGTGTGGGAAATCATGTCTCACAAACTTGATTCGTTTTCTGAAGAAGTAACAAAAAGGATTGACGAGGGCAGAGCAGTAGATGTGATCCATATTGACTTCAGTAAGGCATTCAACAAGGTTCTCCATGGGAGACTGGTTAGCAGGGTTAGATCTCATGGAATGCAGGGAGAACTAGCCACTTGGATAGTTCTGGCTCAAAGGTAGAAGACAGAGGGTGGTGGTGGAGGGTTGTTTTTCAGACTGGAGGTCTGTGACAGTGGAGTGCCACAACGATCGGTGCTGCGTCTGCTACTTTTCATCATTTATATAAATGATTTGGATGTGAGCATAAGAGGTACAGTTAGTAAGTTTGCAGATGACACCAAAATTGGAGGTGTAGTGGACAGCGAAGAGGTTTACCTCAGATTACAATGGGATCTTGATCAGATGGGCCAATGGGCTGAGAAGTGGCAGATGGAGTTTAATTTCGATAAATGTGAGGTGCTGCATTTTGGGAAAGCAAATCTTCACAGGACTTGTACACTTAATGGCAAGGCTGAAAAAGAGACCTTGGAGCGCGGTTCATAGCTCCTTGAAAGTGAAATCGCAGGTAGATAGGAAAGCGAAGGCTGTGTTTGGTATGCTTTCTTTGACTGGTCAGAGTATTTGAGTACAGGAGTTGGGAGGTTATGTTGTGGCTGTAAGGGACATTGGTTAGGCCACTGTTGGAATATTGCGTGCAATTCTGGTCTCCTTTCTATCGGAAAAATGTTGTGAAATTTGAAAAGGTTCAGAAAAGATTTACAGGAATGTTGTCAGGGTTGGAGAATTTGAGTTATAGGGAGAGGTTGAATAGGCTAGGGCTATTTTCCCTGGAGCGTCAGAGGCTGAGGGGTGACGTTTATAGAGATTTACAAAATTATGAGGGGCATGGATAGGATAAATAGACAAAGTCTTTTCCCTGGGGTCGGAGAGTCCAGAACTAGAGGGCATATGTTTAGGGTGAGAAGGGAAAGATTTAAAAGAGACCTAAGAGGCAACTTTTTCACGCAGAGGATGGTTCACGCAGAGGATGGTACGTGTATGGAATGAGCCGCCAGAGGAAGTGGTGGAGGCTGGTACAATTGCAATGTTTAAAAGGCATTTGGATGGGTATACGCATAGGTGGGTTGAGAGGGATATCAACCATGTGCTGACAGGTGGGACTAGATTGGGTTGGGATATCTAGCTGGCATGGACGAGTTGGACTAAAGGGATCTGTTTCCATGCTGTACATCTCTATGACTGTGTTAAAAAATCACACAACACCAGGTTATAGTCCAACAGGTTTAATTGGAAGCACTAGCTTTTGGAGTGTTGCTCCTTCATCAGGTGTTTGTGGAGGACACAATTGTAAGACACAGAATTTATAGCAAAAGTTTGCAGTGTGGTGTAACTGAAATTATACATTGAAAAATACCTTGATTGTTTGCTAAGTCTCTCATCTATTAGAATGACCATGTTAGTTTCACTCTTTCATATGCAAATCACACATTTTTTTAAAAACGTTATATTCTCAGATTAATTTTAACAATTGTTGTCAGCCCAGATAATGTGTTGAAGGTGTTCGTCCCCTGTGTGCTGTTGTCTGTGCCATAACGTTTAGACTGATTCTAATCTAAAAAATTAGTTAACTCAGTCTTACATAGATTCATGGAGTTTTTGAACAAAGTACAATGTAACTCTGCAAATACAAATTCACCCCACAAACATATGTGTATGTGTGCACGTGCATGTGTGTATCTGAGGTGGGGGGGTTGTGAGTGTGTGTGTGTGTGTGTATAGAGGGTCCTAAGTCTGTGAGAGGGTGCATGTGAGAGTGTGTCTCTCTAGGATTATGTGAGTGTCTCTGTATGAGTGTCTGTGTACAAAAGTGTGTGTGTTTGTTTGTTTGTTTATAGTGGTCACCTGTGGTGTGACATGAACCCAAGGTCCCGGTTGAGGCCCTCCCTATGGGTACAGAACATAGCTATCAGCCTCTGATCAGCCACTTTTCGCTGCTGCCTGTCCCGAAGTCCGCCTTGGAGGATGGTCACCCGAAGGTCCGAGGTCGGATGTCCTGGACTGCTGAAGCGTCCTCCAACTGGGAGCGAACAGTCCTGTGTGTTGATTATTGTGCGGTGCCCATTCATTCGTTTCCATAGCCTCTGCTCGGTTTCACCAATGTAAGCTGGTGTGTGATTTTTAACTTTTTACACCCCAGTCCCACACCAGCATCTCCAAATCATCTCTATGACTGTCTTGTTCAAAAAATTCCATGTGCTCCTGGAAGTAATTTGGGTCTTCTGATCTGATATCATAACAATACAACCAGAATGTAGGAATTTCAGCAAGTACCCTGAGAAATAAGTGCTGAAAGTCAACATGGGTTCCCTCAGATAGGAGAACTTACAGTAGTAAGCAAGGAAATGGCAAACATTTTGTCTGTCTTCAGAAAAGAACTCAAATAGTAGGGAATCAAGCATCTGATGAGCAATAAACATTGAAGCAATTGATCTGTAAAAAAGAAAGTACTGGGAAAGTTAATGGTTAAAAATGGTCAACTAATCCCAGTACGTGATGGTCTTAGTTCTAGGTTTCTAAAAGTTGAGGCTGCAGAGCTTGTGATCTTCAAGAATTTCCTGAATTCCACAACAGTCCCAATGGATCGAAATGTAGCTAAATCACACTTTGGATAATGCAGCACCCTGTCAGTGTTGAGGTTTTGGGTCTAGATTACATGCTCAACATTCTGGGGTGGAGCTCAACTGAATCAGGTTTAGAGCAGATATTGTTGAACCTTAATGCTCCCTTGGTTCAAACTACTACTTTGTCCAATCCCAAGTTTAGGTACTGCGTCTGATTTATTGTTTTTTAATTCTTCTGTTTGAGTACTTTCCAAGAACACTTCTGTATTGGTAAGTATTATTTAGATTTTAAAAAATGGTTTAGTTGACTGAGGGAACTAACCAATATTGTAAAAACAAATTTCTAGAACAATTTGCATCAAATGCATTCAGCATTAAAAAAAACTTTCCTCATCTCCTAAAGACAATTGATTAATCACAGTCAGATTTAATTGTAGAATTAAAATTGGACCCTAACTCAGGTTTGATCACAATTCTTTACTGCTTTCTAGTACCTCATCTAAGTGACATCAATCGAGAAAGAGAAAACTGGCAGTGTTAGGCATGTCAATGAGTTAACGTAGACCCTAACTTTTTCTTATTTTAAAAGCAATTGCCAGGCGTTGCATTCTAGATGCAATTTGATTGGTCAAACTCAGAGTTGAATTCATACACTATAGTTAAAATACAGACAAAATAAAAATAATTGGTTTAACTATAACTATCAAAATACTTAAAGTACTTGAACTGTTCCAACACAGTAAGATCCCATAAGCACATCCTTGGCAAAGGCAAATTCAGTAACATGGGATTGTCTCACATGCAATTCTAGCATCAGGAAGAGAACTCAAGCTTTTACCTATAGGGGGAGCACACGCAAGCGAGAGAGAGAAATCAGGATGTAGCAGCTTTCACAACCCCAACAGCTACTGAAAACTAAAACTCAAATTCTGGTTCTTTGGGAGCTTGACGTCATCCATTCAGGCTGCTTCTATTGTTCCAACTTTAAAAACGTTCTAATGTCTTACAAGTTGTTTACTTTATTGACTTGAAGCAAATGGTGCTGTGCCTCTGTCTCAACCGCTATTCATTAAAAAGGTCAAAACACATCTTAAAGTCATTGTATCATCACAGCAGTATCATGGAGGTGGTAGGTGAGGCTCGAGGCAGCATCGTGAACTAGTTCGGATGTACTCCGTGACCTGGTGTCTAGTTTCTGATCCCAGCTGTTAATCATTCAGGCAATGGCCTAGTGATATTATCGCTGAATTGTTAATCCAGAGACCCAAGTAATGTTCTGGGGACCTGGGTATGAATCCTGCCAGAGAAGATGGTAGAATTTGACTTCAATAAAAATCAGAAATTAAGTGTCAAATGATGACCATGAATTCTTTGTTGATTGTTGGAAAAACTAATGGTTCACTAATGCCCTTTGGAAGAAGGAAACTGCCATCCTTACCTGGTCTGGCCTATATGTGATTCCAGACCCACAGTAATGTGGTTCACTTTTAACTATGCTCTGAGCAATTAAGGGATGGGCAATAAATGATAGTCTAATCAGCAATCCTCTCATCCCAAAAAGTGAATTAAGTCATATTGGACAAGCCAGCTCCCAGAGGATCCCAACCAGCTTTGATAGATCTACATTTAATTTTTCCAGTTGGTAACCATGGCAGCTTGTCATTGAAACATTCATACAAAGCTGATTTGACAAAAAATATATATATATTTTTTAAGAGAAAAACAAGAAATGAGAACTATTTTAACAAACAGAAAAACAAATTTTTATTAGTTGCACAAAACCAATCTTTTACAGATACTCAATTCAAGAAAAATGGCTGAACTCTCCTGTATTCTCACTTTCAGTTTTGGGGAGTTTCATGGAGTGTCCTTGCACATTTTCTGAAGCACTTCTGCTCTGCTCATTTTATTAAACCCACCACCACCTCCGCAGTGCACCCTTGCACCATTTTGCATTCAGCATTAGCAGAAATGCATGCCTATGCTAGAACATCAGTATTTGCAGTCAAGGGTGCCATTTCAAGTGCTGCTAGCCTGGTCTGAGGTTGCCATCTGAGTCAGTCAGGTGTCCAGTCTGATTGTACCTCGGTACATGACAATAAATCAATCAGTGAAAAGCTTTATTTACAAGCAAATCAAAAAGAGTTAGAGGTTAAATTGCACAGGCCACAAGGTAGGCAAGATCAGCATTATTTAAGGTTAGAGAGTTCATTCATCAGTCTAATAACAACTGGGAAGAAGCTGTTCCTGAACCTGCTGGTGGGTGCGCTGGCTTCTGTATCTTCTGTCTGATGAAGGAGGTCGTAGGTGAGCATTATCAGGACGCGATGAGTCTTTGATGATGTTGGCAGCCTTACTGCGGCAGTGAACTGTGTAAACGGAGCCCATGGATGGAAAGTCAGCTTTCGTGACGGTCTGGGCTGTGCACACCACCTTCTGTAGTTTCTTACAGTCCTGGGCAGAGCAGTTGTCATACCAGGTCATTATTCACCTGGACAGTATGCTCTCAATGGTGTATAGAACATAGAACAGTACAGCACAGAACAGGCCCTTCAGCCCACGATGTTGTGCTGACCACTGATCCTCATGTATGCACCCTCAAATTTCTGTGACCATATGCATGTCCTGGAGTCTCTTAAATGTCCCCAATGACCCAGCCTCCACAACTGCTGCTGGCAACGCATTCCATGCTCTCACAACTGTGTAAAGAACCCACCTCTGACATCGCCTCTATACTTTCCTCCAACCAGCTTAAAACTATGACCCCTTGTGTTAGTCATTTCTGCCCTGGGAAATAGTCTCTGGCTATCGACTTTATCTATGCCTCTCATTATCTTGTATGCCTCAATTAGGTCTCCTCTTCTCCTTTTCTTCAATGAAAAAAGTCCGAGCTCAGTCAACCTCTCCTCATAAGATAAGCCCTCCAGTCCAGGCAGCATCCTGGTAAACTTCCTCTGAACCCTCTCCAAAGCATCCACATCTTATAATACAGCGACCAGAACTGGACGCAGTATTCCAAATGCGGTCTAACCAAAGTTTTATAGAGCTGCAACAAGCAGCTGGTGAGAGTCTTTATGGACATGCCACATTTCCTGAGCCACCTGAGGAAGGGGAGGTGCTGCTGTGCCTGCTTGACTGTTGCATCTACGTGGGAAATCCAGGACAAGCTGTACTCCAAGGAAGTTGACGCTTTCCACCTTCTCAAGCTCAGTCCTGTTGACGTAGATGGTGTTCTCCTCCTTTCTTTCTGAAGGGAATGATCAGTTCTTTAGGTTTGCTGACATTACGGGAAATGTTGTTCTCACTGCACCATGTCACCAAGCCCTCGATCTCCTCTCTGTATTTTGACTCGTTGTTGTTAGATATCCGTTCCACTGCTGTGTTGTCAGCAAACATGTAGATGGTGTTTATGTAGAACTTGGCAACAGTCGTGGGTATACAGAGTACAGGAGGGAGCTGAGGATACATCTTTGGGGAGCTCCAGTGTTGAATGTTATTGGGGAGGAGGCGCAGTTGTCCATCTTCACTGATTGCCGTCTGTGGGTAGAAAGCTGAGGATCCAGTTGCAGAGGATGGAGCTGAGACCAAGGTCAGACTGGAGGAATCAAGGTGTAGAGGTAGAGCTGTAGTCAATGAGTAGGCGTCTGACATGGGTGTCCTTATCGTCCAGATGTTCCAGGCACGAGTGCAGGGTTACAGATATGGCATCCGCTGTGGACCTTTTATGTCAGTCGGCACACTAAGGGATCAAGGCAGACTGGGAGACTGGAGTTGATGTGGACCATGACTAACCTCTTGTACACTTCATGATCGAGGTCAGAGCCATTGGACGGTAGGTATTAAGGCACATTGCATGTGCTTTCTTAGATAGGGGAATGATGGGCACCTTGAAGCAGGTGGGGGCTTTGGTTTGTAGGAGGAGGTGGTAGAAGATATTGGTGAATACCACTGCCAGTTGGCTCGCACAGGAGCTGAGAATACCATCCAGGTCCTGTTTCCTTGGGTCGACTCCCAGGAAGAACAAGCCACTGGCATTCTGCTCAAACTGAGCATAGAAAGCACTGAGTACATCAGGGAGGGATGTGTCTTTACCTGCTATTGTGCTCGGCTTCATTTTGTATCCCATAATGAAGAAACGTAAGGCAGTGCTGTGTATTAGTACCTCATACATACTAACTCTGCCAGTACACCTACCTTCCGCCAAGGCTCATGGTCTACAAGTCTGGTGCATGCAGGATCATCCCCCAATGGCTCCCCTCCCCCTGTACTAATTCTTCCTGCAGTCTGTACTTCCTACTCACTCAGACCATACCACCTTCCTTATTTGAAAGCAGACCAAGCCCCATGACGGGCTATAATCCCTCATTACTGGACTCAGGCCTGTTTCCCTTAAATTTTCAGGCACATTTATTTAGTTGAAGTACATTTTCCAGGAAAGTTGCTGTCCTATGTCATAGATGTAACACTACAGCAATATCCCCATTCCATGATTTTTCCTAGTAACAAACAATCACAAACTGCCCAGCTTCTTTCCTGAACTGAAAGGTGATGGAAACATTTAAAAAGTAAAGGTAGAAATCCAGTGAGCATCCAAGTAAATACAATGTATAACTGCTGATTTTCTTTGTAAACAATTTTAATAAATTGATACAATGAGTGAAATGGCAATTTGGAAAGTACGGAGCACAGCAATATTTACTGAGAAGTCAGGAGATGCAAAATGGAGGCATTATGATACACTCAAACGGAAGGGTGTAAATGTTTTGCAACAATTTGATAGGAAAATAATTTAAATACCAATGTGGACATAGAATTCTATAATGGGATAAAAGTGAACAAAAAAGGGCATGACAAAGACATTCCAAAGAATGATCGGCAATATTGGAGAGATGATGGCTGAGTGGTATTATCACTGGACTTTTAATCCAGAGACAGAGGTCATGTCCCAGGGACTCATGCAAATCCTGCCACTTCTGATAGTGGAATTTGAATTCAGGAGAAAAATGGACTACAGAATTCCATGACTACCATTGTCACTTGTCAGAAAAGCCCATCTGGTTTACTAATGTCCTTTAGGTTAGGAAACTGCTATCCTTTCAGGTGATAGAGGGCAGAGGTTCAGAAAGTGTGTCAAAGGAGTGAGAGGCGTTGCTGCACTGCAGCTTGAGGGTGTATACTGTTGCCACCACATGCTGATGACAGAGGAAATCAGTACTGAAAGTAATGGATGAGGAGCCAGTCAAGTCTGTACCCAAGTCCTGGATGCTGGAGCTGGAGCTGGAGCTACACAAGTCTTAACTATTAGATACCTTTAAGTGAGGATCAATTTAATTCAATGATCTATTATTTTAACAATATGGACCTTGTATTCCAGTTACCTGGTGTATCCTCTGACATTTTAAAAAAGAGGAGCATTACCTTAGTAAACTTTCAGTCATCTTCAAAACTTTCAGATCCAAAGATGATATGGAGGCGCCAGCATTGGACTAGGGTGGACAAAGTTAAAAACCACACAACACCAGGTTATAGTCCAACAGGTTTATTTGGAAGTATAAGCTTTTGGAGCACTTCTCCATCAGGCAGCTGTGGAACAAGATCATAAGACAGAATTTATAGCAAAAGATTAATATCATGTAACTGAAACAATATATTGAACAAACCTAGATTGCTGTTATGTCTTTCATTTTTAGCATGGGTTGCAGGTTTCCCTCAATCCCATGCCCATTTTCTGCAATAGCCTACCATAGGGAACCTTATCAAATACCTTACTAAAATCCATATACACCACATGAACCACTTCACTCTCATCCACCTGTTTGGTTACCTTCTCAAAGAATTCTAAGTTTGAGGCACAACTCTACCCTTCAAAACTTTTTTTTCCTTTTCTAGATGATTATAAATCCTGTCCCTTATAATCCTTTCCTAATGAAGGGCCTGTGCCTGAAACATCGATTCTCCTGCCCCTCAGATACTGCCTGAGCTGCTGTGATTTTCCAGATATTGGATTAGTGATGCTGGAAGAGCACAGCAGTTCAGGCAGCATCAGAGGAGCAGCAAAATCAACATTTCAGGCAAAAGCTCTTCATCAGGAATAAAGGCAGAGCGCCTGAAGCATAAGTTAGAGGAGAGTGGGGAGAAAGTAACATGGAGCATCACACTCTCTACTCTTTTATTCTTACCAAAGCTTTACACACAACCAAAGTAAGGCTCAGTGGTTTATAATTACCAGGGTTGTCTCTACTCCCCTTCTTGAGCAAGTGGACATTTGCTATCTGCCAGTCTTCTGGCACTATTCCTGTCAACAGTGATGACAAACAAAGCCAACGGCTCTGCAATCTCCTCCCTGGCTTCCCAGAGAATCCTAGGATAAATCCCATCCAGTCCAGGGACCTATTTTCACACCACCTTGTGAACCTCAATCCCATCTAGTCTCATTGCCTGTATCTCAATATTGTCCTCGACAATGTTATCTTTTTCCTGTGCGAATACTGATGAAAAATATTCATTTAGTGCTTCTCCTGTCTCTTTGGACTCCATGCACAACTTCGCACTACTGTCCTTCAATAGCCTTAAATCTTACCTATGGAAAGCTTTTGGCTTTTCTTGATCCTACCTGCCAAGGACTTATGTCCCCTCCTGGCTCTTAGCTCCCTCTTTAGGTCTTTCCTGACTAACTTTTAACTCTTAAATGCTGAATCATCTGAATCTCTTGTCAAGAGGAAGAAATTTCTTTAGTAAACCACAGCTCACTCACTTGACCACTTCCTCCCTGCCTGACAGGTATATACTTATTCAAGGAATAATTACTGCACGTCCTTGATAAGAACACAAAATTACAGCACAGAACAGATCCTTTGGCTCACGATGTTGTGCCGAGGTTTATTCCTAATGTAAAATATAGTAACTTAACCAACGCATCCCTCAACTCACTGCTATCCATATGCATATCCAGCAATCGCTTATGTCGCCAATGACTCTGCTTCCACCACCACAACTGGCAACGCATTCCATGCATTCACAACTCTCTGCAGAAGGAACCTACCTCTGAAGTCTCCTTTATACCTTCCTCTTAATATCTTCAAACGATGACTCCTTGTACCAGTCAATCCTGCCCTGGGGAAAATTCTCTGGCTATTGACCATCTATTCCACTCATTATTTTGGACATCGCGATAAGATCTCTCTTCTTCCTTCTCTCCAGAGAGAAAAGTCTGAGCTTATTCAACCTTTCTTCATAAGGCAAGCCCTCCAGCCCAGGCAGCATCCTGGTAAACCTTCTTTGCATCCTTTCCAAAGCCTCTATCTTTCCTATAGTAGAAAGACCAGAACTGGACACAATATTCCAAGTGTGGACTCACCAGGGACTTGTAGGGCTGCAGCAAAACCTCGTGGCTCTTAACTCGATCGCTCCTGTTAATGAAAGCCAAAACACCATATGCCTTCTTAACAACCCTATCCACTTGGGTGGCAACTTTGAGGGATCTACGTACTTGCACACCCAGATCCCTCTGTTCTTCCACACTATCAAAGAATCCTGTCTTTAATCCTAGATGCAGCATTTGAGTTCAACCTTCCAAAATGCATCACTTCACTTTATCCAGTTGAATTCCATCTGCCATTTCTCAGCCCAGCTCTGCATTCTGTCAATGTTGCGCTGCAGCAGCCTTCTAGATTATTGACGGCACCTCCAACATTTGTGTCATCTGCAAATTTACTAACCTACCCCTCAACCTCATCCAAGTCATTTATAAAAACTACAAAGAGCAGAGGCCCAAGAATAGAGCCCTGCTGGACCCCACTCACTGACCTCCAGGCAGAATATTTTCCATCCACAACCACTCTCTGCCTTCTATTAGCCAGCCAATTCTGAATCCAGACAACCAAATCTCCCTGTATCCCATACTTCCTGACTTTATGAGTCTACCGTGAGGAACCTGATCAAATGCCTTGCTGAAGTCCATATACACCACATCCACTGCTCGACCATTGCCGACCTGTCTTGACATTTCCTCAAAGAACTCAATAAGATTGTGAGGCATGACCTGCCCCTCTCAAAGCCACGCTGACTGCCTTTTATTTGGCATAGCATAGTGTAATAGTGCAAATCCTATCCCTCAATTCTTTCCAAAACTTTGCTGACCACAGACATTACACTGGTCTAATTGCCAGGGATTTCTCTATTACCCTTCTCGAAAAGAGGAACAACATTCGCTTCCTTCCAGTCTTCCGGTATGACTCCCATGGAGAGGAAGGAGGGAAATATCCTCGCCAGCAGCTTAGCAACCTCCTTTCTCATTTCCCAGAGCAGCCGAGAATAAGTCTGGCCTGGTCCTGGGGACTTATCAATCTTAATGTTTTCCAAACTTTCGAGCACATCAACTTCATCAATCTTGATCTGGTCAAGACTGTATCGCAGCTTCTCTAAGTTTTCATTTACAAGTTCCCTTTCCTTGGTGAAAACTGAAGCCAAAAAACTCATAGGACTTCCCCTATCTGCTGAGACTCCACGCAGAAGTTCCCACGCTATCCCTGATCAGCCCTACTTTCTCCCTGATCATTCTCTTATTCCTCACGTTTGTGTAAAATGCCTTTGGGTTCTCCCTAATCCTTCTTGCTAAGCCTTTTTCACACCCCAACCTGGCTCTCCATAGTCCATTTTCTGAGCTCCTTTCTAGCAAGCCTGTAATCTTCTAAAGCTGTGCTAGATCCTTGCTTCCTCCACCTTACCTAAGTTGTCGTCTTCATTTTGATGAGGAGTTCTTCTGTTCTGGTCATCCAAGGTTCCTTATTCTTACCCCTTCTTACCAGTCTCAGAGGAACAAATTCATGCATCACTTGCAACTGCTCCTTAGTCTCCACATGCAACTGTGCTCTCTCTGTGGAACAATTGCTCCCAGTCTGTGCTTCCCAACTCCTGTCTGATAGCTTCATAATTTCCTTTTCCCAGCTTAAATATCTTCTCTCGGTAACTGCTCCTTTCCCTCTCCATGGCGATGGTAAATGTGAGGCAGTTGTGATCACTGTCACCAAAGTGTTCTCCCACCATGAGATCTGACACCTGTCCTGGCTCTTTGCCGAGCACCAAATCCAAAATGGCCTCTCCCCTCGTTGGCCTGTCTGCATGCTAAGTAAGGAAACCTGCCTGAACACACCTGACAAAAACAGCTCCATCCAAACCATCTGCATTAAAGAGGTTCCAGTCTATATTGGGAAAGTTGAAATCACCCATAACAATCCTGCTACTTCTGCATTTTTCCAGAATCTGTGCACCTATGGTATCTTCAATCTCTCAACTGCTATTAGGTGGTCTGTAGAAAACCCCCAATGCGGTGGCTGTTCCCAACTTCCACTCATACTCAGTAGACAAACCTTCCTCAACAACCTTTGTTTCCGTAGCTGTGATGCACTCTGATTAGCAATGCTACACCCCCTCCTCTTTTTCCACCTTCCCTGTTCTTTTTAAATGTTCTAAACCCTGGAACATCAAGCAACCATTCCTGCCCCCGTAGAACCCACGTCTCCAATATGGCCACAATATCGTAGCCCCAAGTATTAATCCATGCTCTAAGTTCGTCACTCATTTCTGACACTCCTTGCATTAAAGCAGACACATTAACCAATCCCTTTGTCTCATTATGCGAGAAACCTTCCCGAGATTCAATATATCCGATCACTGTCCTGTCTGCAACTGACCCCCTCAGACATGTGGCTCTGATTCCCAACCCCCGCCAAAACTATTTTAAACCCTCCCGAATCACACGAGCAAATCTCCCACTCAGTACATTTGTACTCCTCCAGTTCAGTTGCAATCCGTCCTCATGTACAGGTCCCACCTTCCCTAGAAGGTATCCCAATGGGTCTAGGTATCTGAAGCTCTCCCTCCTGCACCAGCCTCACAGCCACGTGTTAAGCTGCATTTGCTAACTGTTCCTCAACTCACTGTCTCATGGCACTGGTAGCAAACCTGAGATCACTACTATACTCTTCTTGCTCTTCAGCTTCCAACCTCTCTGTAGTCACTTTTCAGATCCTCAATCCCTTTCCTGGCTATATCATTGGTGCCAATATGTGCTACTATTTCTGGCTGCTCACCCTCCCCCTTCAGAATCTTGTCGCTGATCGTGTTTACATCCCGGACCCTGGCACTGGGGCGGTAACATACCTTCCGGGAGTCCCATTCCTGACCACAAAATCTCCCGCCAATCCGTCTAACTATTCTCCCCCCTTCCCTTCTGAGCCACAGTACCAGGCTCAGTGCCAGAGACCTGACAACTATAACTTCCCCCTATTAGGTGGTCCCCACCAGCAGTATCCCAAACGGTATACTTATTGCTAAGGGAAACGGCCACAGGGGATCCCTGCACTGACCATTGCTTCCCTTTCCTCCCTGTACATCCTCAATTTCCCCCTCAGCCTCCAGGATGACCTGTAGTTCATCCAGCTCCAGCCCCCTGTTTTCAAGGAACTGGAGTTGGGTGCATTTCCTGCAGATGAAGTCAACAGAGACATGTGAAGTGTCTCTCACCTGCCACGTTCTGCAGGAGGAACATGCAACTGCCCTAATATCCATATCCAGCTACTCAAAGTCTGCACAGAACAAAAAAAGAAAAGAGAAACCTGAAAACTGACCTAGTTTACAGGCAATTAGTAAAGTTAGAGGTGGTGGGTGGGAGGGCCGGCCTACGGTGTAGGGTCTCGGGTTTAGATGTCACCCACCTAAAACCTTCCCAGATGTCCTTTGCTCCTCCCTCACACCTCTTGGCAAATGGAGGCCCCAATGCTTGAAGTGTTTTAAATGGTTAGGCTCACCTTCCCGGAAGTCCTTCACTACTCCATCACACCTCTCAGCAAAATAAGCTCATTTCAATTGTGCCCATCCCTGCAGTTTCCTTCCCCAGCCTCCATCCTAAACCTTGCCTCATCGCATCACAATTGCCTTTCCCTCAGCTGTACCTAATCCCTTTTTATCACTAAAGTAGACATAACCAAATTGTGGTCACTATCACCCAAGTACTCAGCTACCTCCAAATCCAACACCTGGCCTGGTTCATACCCAGTACCAAATCCAATATGGCATTGCCTGTTGTTGGCCTGTCTATATACTGCGTCAGGAAACCCTCCTGCACACAATGGACAGAAACAACCCATCTAAAGTACTTAAAATTATAAAGTCACCAGTCAATATTTGCAAAGTTAAAATCCCCCATAACAACTACCCTGTTACTTTCACTCTTATCCAAAATGACCTTTGCAATCCTTTCCTCTACATCTTAAACTATTCAGAGGACTATAGAAAACGTGATGTCTTCTTTCTGGTTTCTAACCTTAACCGTTACAACCTCAGTAGATGAGTCCTCAAAATGTCCTTTCCACCACTAATGCTGTCCTCGACTCTGGACGTAGGTTTGCTGGCTGAGCTGGAAGGCTTGTTTTCAGATGTTTTGGCACCATACTAAATAACATCTTCAGTGAGCCTCCAGGTGAAGCTTCATCCAGAGGCTCACTGAAGATGTTATTTAGTAGGGTGATGAAATGCCTGAAAATGAACCTTCCAGCTCAGTGAGCAAACTTACATCCAGAACCTCAACCTGAGCTACAAATCTTCTCAAAACTCTAACTGTCCTTGACTAACAATGTCACACCTCCCCCTTTTACCACCTTCCCTGGTCTTACTGAAACATCCAAGCCCCAGAAACTGCAACAGCCACTCTTGTCCTTGCTCTCTCCAAAAAGGCCACAAATTCAAAGTCCCAGGTACCAAATCATGCTGCAAGTTCACCAATCTTATTCCAGATACTCCTGGTGTTGATGTAGACACACTTCAAACTACCTTCTTGCCCGCTGGTACATTCCTGCGACCCGAAAACGTTATTTATGATCTTCCTACACTCAACCTCCTGTAGATTGGAGCTACAATTCAGCTTCCCATCCCCCTCCCAAATTGGTTTAATGATTGAGAAACTTTATTAACCATAAAGGAGTATTTTGAAGATATAACAAAGTGGATGAGGAACTTGTAAATATAGCATACTTGGATTTCCAGAAGACATTTTGTATGATGCCATACTGAAAGTTACTAAGCAAATGAAGAGCTAATGGTATAGGTGCTACCATTTCAAACTGAGCATTAGTTAATGTAAAAAAGAGAAAGGCCAGGTTTTTCGGCTTGCAAGCTGAAACTAGGAGTGCCATAGGTATCAGTTTTGGGGTTGCAACTATTTACAAATATATCAATGACTTGGATGAAGAGACCAAATAATGTTAGCCAAACGTGATGAGAAAACTAAAGGAGTAGAGTGAGCTGTCAAAAGACGACTGTCTATAAAAGGACTTGGTTGATAAAGTATGAGAGAAAATAGGAATGCCCACTTTGACAGGAAGAGAGTAGTAAAATAAATTAAAATGGAGAAAGATGACATTCATTTAGAAATACTTTGCACCCAACTTCACTTTTTAGAATTTCTGTTCCTTTTAGCACAATTTAGGTCATCACTACAGTGCAGGACTGAGTGGATTACATAATTGAAAATGTTATCTTTTAAGATGACATGAAAAATTTTCTTCGGATCAGGATTTTATGATTCCTAGCCAATCCTCCAGTAACCAAGGTACACAATGCAGATTATCCAGCAATCTTCAATTTGTTCACATGGGGCCTCACTGTCCACCTTGATTACTGCATTTATCTACACAAGCAGTGATACCTGTTACAAGTGGGGATGGTAGTGATTGGTGGAGGTTGGTAATTTCTGATGGAATTCCTGAAGGAAGCAGAGTGCCCAGTCATCTCAACGGCTTCAGCTA
Source organism: Hemiscyllium ocellatum (assembly GCF_020745735.1). Classification (NCBI taxonomy): domain Eukaryota; kingdom Metazoa; phylum Chordata; class Chondrichthyes; order Orectolobiformes; family Hemiscylliidae; genus Hemiscyllium; species Hemiscyllium ocellatum. Next base: position 2,503,742 of record NC_083404.1, on the reverse strand, counting down.
ACATTAAGTCAGGAATGGCTCAGTTAATGAATTTCACTGTCTGCTCCATTCCCAACTCCAACAAGAATTGTGAAGTCAAAAACTGAACTGTACAAGACTCAGTAACAAGTGAAGGCAGAAGCTCAGTATTTTGTGATAAGTAACTTCTCTTGTGATCCCATTAATCCACAAGTCAGGAGTATAATACTGACGACTCACCTTGATAGGTTCAGCTGTAAAATACTACTTGGATAATGGTTAGTAGTTAATTTTATTGGTACATCTGTGACTAAATTAAAATATTCCTTCCATCACTTTGGCTGTCACAAGCAGTTTGAAGGATGCACTATAGATACTCACCAGGTTGCTTTGACAACAGCTCCTATCTCTTCAATAGCAACCATCAGAACAGAAACAGTAACTGCTATTCTGTCCTGACTTGGGATATCCATGTTGCAAAATCACCAAATATCAATATTCTTCCAATCCCATGTTAACTGTGTGGGAGGGAGCACAATCACACAGGGCTTGAAGTGGTTTAAGAATAGACCTCATCACTAAATCAAAACCAAGTAGCAGTGGCTTGGTTGATAGCACTCTTGCTTCTGAAGCAGAAGATTCTGGGTTCACATCCCACTCCAGGATACCAGATCAGAAATCAAGGCCATCACTTTGTGGGAGGCCTGTCTTTCAGACCAGACATTAAACCTAAGCCTAATCTTCTCTCTCTGGCAAGTCTAGAAGTTCCTGTGGCAACATTGAGCAAAAGGGGAATTATCCCAGGTACCTTCACAAATATTTATCCCCCAAAGTTACAAAAAACCTCAGGTTATTTGCTCATTGTCTCATAGTGAATTGTGCAAATTGTTGCGTGACATCTGATCTTAGTTTAAGGGAGCTGACAGTTGGTTGAATGCCAACCCAATAACTAAAACCTAGAATTGAAAGCTGGTTTTACTTAATGATCATAAAACCATTTTGTAAAACTCATTTGGTTCATGAATGTTTCCTTAGAGCAAGAAATCTGCCCCCCATCCTTAGCTGATTTGGCACACATCTCCAGATCTATAGCAAAATGATTGACTAATAATTGCTCACTCCAATGGTTGAACAAATACACAGTTCAATAGAATTTAGAAAGAGACATCATTGGGGTATCTTGGAAGAATTATTTACAAAAATCATAGAGATATTTTCCCCACCTCCTGATTTGCTATTTCTAGTTTGTTTACAAAAAAATTCATAAGTATTTTAGGATCAACTTTATTTCACATGATTACACATATACAAGTCCTTTACTTATTTCAAATGCTCCAGCTGCGTAGTTTGTCTGACAGGTGAAAACCCATTATGGTCAAATCACCGAACTAAGCTATGGAAAAATACACATTGGAATGTACCTGTGCCCAAAGTGGAGTATGCACACAAACACACTACATTTATGGAGGTTGAGGAAAAGGTTGACAGAAGTGTATGGTGCAACGCTAATATGAAAGCTTAGAAAAAGTGCAAACAAGGATGGTCAAATTCGCATAACTAATGAGTGAACACCCTCTAAATTTCAACATTTGAGCGTATCATTACAAGTAAAACTTGAGTCAATAACTAAAAAGTGTTGAAATACAGTGCTGTAACAACCATTTTTGAACAGTGGGAAGTCAATAACATACCTTGTGATTTTGAAAATACTTCCAAGTAAATTTGAAAGACTACTTGAAAGATAATTACTTATTCTATTTAAAAATGGTGAGCCAAAACTAGAATGTGTTGGCACGGAAATGGCTAGAATCAGGATCTTACTCATTTAATAGACACAGTTACAATGGAAAGAGCATAGGGTAGTCTAGAACTGAGAAAATGGATCGAAAGACTGTTACATCTCAACAAAAATTAGACTGATTAGAATTTCCTGGAATAAGAATTTTACAGAAGGAAACCTTCAGCCCACTGTTATGCTCTGGTTTTCAGAGGGCTATCCAATTACAGTAGTTCAGAGAAATATGGAAAGTAAGAGCCAGACCATAAGCAATTTTCAACATTATTGAATGCCTTGCTGATATTGCTAGATTTAGTGAGGGGTTTGGACCACAGTTCTTCAGTAATATGACTGTCGCATTGTCAGAACTCAGCCTTTGTTCTATCCGGTGTTTAGTTGTTTTTTGATAGCAAATGAAATAAATCAAACTGGCAATGATTAGCATCCATGGTGGTGGAATGGTTTTGGTACTGATTTGCGTGCCTCCTCCATCATAGAGGATGCTTTTTTTTGGGTTAGTTATTTAATTGTCCACCACCATTCAAACTGCAAAGGAAGCCAGTTTACTATTGCAGACATTCATACAATAATTCCATATGATGCCAAGCCCTTATTTCCCAAGACTGAACTTTATGTACAATTAACACAATCCACTAAATAGTGATACTTGAGCACTTTCAAAGATACACATTATCTTAAATTCAATAATATGACTAAAGATCACCGTGAGATAAGTATGCAATGCATTACTTTCAATGCATTTCACCCTTAACCACATACCCCAGTTTTCCAGGTATTACCCCAGGTGGTGATTCATGAATTTAAGAAAACTACTGTTCATTTAAAAAATCTACAATTTCGCACCCGACCTGAATCCTTTGTATTTTATAACCCTCAGTTTACAAAGTTTAACTCAAAGCAGAACTACATTTGGCTTCCTGAGAGACCAATGCCTCAATAACTATTAGATAGAAAACTCAAAATCCATAAATAGATTGCGAATTAGTTACAGCTTCTCGCAACATGAACTTTGGGTAATGGCAATTATGAATTTGAACAGTTTTTAATAAGTTACAATGTGAACTGTTACTTGTACAGAATATTACAAGTGGTTAATGACAGCAAATGTTAACAAGATACTCCACCAAAAGTTCACGACACCAAACCCCAGCCTTCCTGTACCAGCAGTAGATTACTAGACAACTGGAAACCTTGTAGAGGTTACTTTTCTACAGTTAGTCACACCACTAGGTGAAGTCACTTTGAAAACAAAATATTTCACAATTTGTAAAATGGGACAAAAATGGTACCTATTATAATAACGTGTGGGACAGAAAGAATTACTTTGCTTCCAGAAGCATTTCCACAAGGAGCAGACCAGAAATTAAACAGGATTGTATTTAGCTGTGCTATCCCTATCATTTCAACACTGGAACACTGAGGAAGTCACAATTAAAGTTTAATGAATGATACTTTTTGAGAGCAAAGGATAGACACCTTGTATCCACTCAGCACTCTCCGAAAAATCAAGCAGAATTCAAGATTTCTTCTTTCCTTTTCTTCATGTTTCAAAACAAAATTATTTGAGCATGAATTTACTGTTTAAAAACTTGCATGGTGAGAGGACATTGAAGCAGCTCTTATGGATGTAAGATTTTGCGAAGTCTAAGCAACATCTGAAATTCCATGATGTATTTTACTCTGTTAAAACATTAGATGCTAAAATATTTACCTTTTTATACCGATTCGTAGCGTGGTTAAAAAAACAAACCATAGCATAATATTTTAATGATCCTACTCGAAAATGTTAGCAGCCTTTGGCTACATTCACTTACCTGCATTTGAATAAGTGACAGATGTGAACACCATAGCAGGCAAAAGGCCTTAACTGAACAGCACCCTAGGGCAATATTAAATGCCGACAACCATAGTAAGGTTGTCAGCTGTTCTGGAACTGCTTTTCTTATTTCAAATTGAAAACAGAATCATGCAGATGCTGTTGTAAGGAGTGACATTTCTAACTAGAGATCAGTGTTGAATATGTTCTTATTGGCAACCATATCATTGTAATTTTACCTCATTCCCTTCAACATACTGCTTCCTCACTGCTCGTTTATCTTAAACCAGCTTTGCTGATTAGCCAAGTACTTTCCAATACAATTAAAAAATTGCCCAAAATTAAAGCCATATTTGATAGTATGAAAAAATGACAAGCTCATTTAATGTTTAAGACCACCATTCAATTTAAATAGTCTTGGCTTATAAACAATACCTTATTGACTGTGTATAGATTTGGGTTCACAGAACTATAGCCTGTTCAGTTTGTCAGGTTGTTTCATTTTGGCAGGTTTATTAAGTTTATCACCCCTGTACAATAAACAAATCTTCACTGAAAACAGAATAGACTACAATGAAAGAAATGCTTTACACCACTTTTACATCTAATTTTAAAGCTAGTGTTGAAATTTACTAATCAAAGAAATACATGCAGATAAAAATGTATTGTGTAATGAGAAAAAATATCTACTTTTTTTAATGCACCATCCCAAACAAAACAAAAGAACTTTCTTTCAGCTGCCATTTGTTTTAATCTTAAGCTATTCTTTAAGGCAAACCACTGATCCATTTCTGTTGGGGTGCTCTAAAGAAGCAAAATAGACAATTTGGCATTAAAACAGATGATATGAAATTTCTAACAATGTACATTTACCAGGAGTTACATTTGCGTGTTACGGACTTAGGGTTGCGGTGGTAGCATGGGGAGGGAAAGCATGTAGTATCGAGACCAAAAGTCAAACCATCTCAAACTCAGAATAGACAAAGCTTTAGTCTAGAACAATACTGGCATTTTAAGCTGAAGTAGTTTAGAAGACACTGATGGTCTGCTTAACTATGAAGGGGTTTCAGCTTGGCCAACATACGCCCCAAGCTTGTATTTGAACTATATATACACAAAGTGGATGATAAATACAGAATTAAAACAGTCCTCTAGCAATTCGCCACAGCATTTGAAATTTGACAGCTTTTACAGTTTGATGTTATGAAACAACAGTAATAGGAATTTTAACCCACACAATTAAAATATTCAGATGTGATTTGTAGTGTTTAATACAATTCATTTTGTAGTCAAGGGCAAAGTAGACAAAAGAACAACCAGAAAAAAAACTGTAAATAGGTAAGAGTACAATTTTCAAATCCTGTCTAAGCAAATATTAGCTTTCTGCTGAGAACAGTATGTACGACAAGTTTTACAAGGTTTATGAAGGACTTCCCAGATATCTCCTATTATATAAACCATATATTAATGGCTTCATGTTTTGGACTGGTGTAGGAGAGGGTGAAAGGTAATAGGCCCAAATCAAGCAGATAGATAACTGAGCAATCTCAACAGCAACCTCCACCAGCCTGTTGCCCTCCATGGCTGCCTGAATGTGACGCATTGGTAGCAGCGTGCTGCGGTCCAATTTTGATTCCATTTGCCTTGAAGAGAGAAAATAAAGTTACAAGGTGGCATACATGGAATGGATTCAACACATGGAAATTGTCATTAGAATTTTGTAAACATCACCAAAGCATTGTCATTCTAGTAAATACCAAACTACTGTACTTAAGCATATTTTAGAAGTCCATTAATTCTGCCTAAGAAAATGATTTAGATCACAACCAGGTCTTCAACATAGCACTGAATGGATTCACCACAAAATGAATTTCTCAAGTTTTAATACTGTAACTCATTTAGAATGAATTCATTTCCCATTTTGTCACTAACAAAATAAGCTGGCATTATTTAATGAATTTGGTAGAGACAAACCAAGTCTTGTATTTTCTTTGTTTCATCAAAAACTGGTTAAAAACTCAATGTGTAGCTTGAGTATTTGACTCCCCATGGAGACATTTCTTCTGCCATTAATTATGGGACATTGCAAGAAACAGATAATTAACCATTTGAAAAAGATAAATACATCTTAAAGTTTTGGACATTCCCAATTTGTTAGGTCCAAGTATATGTTGGCTACCTGGGAAAGAACCTTAAGCGATCATCTGGCAAAGTAATTTAATTATATTCCACATTTCATATGGTCTGTTCTAGTTTTGTTAGCAGTAAAAAGGATCAATTAAGAGGGAGGTGTGGAAGGAAACTTTTAAACTACTGACATGCTAAAGATTAACCCCACAAGTCAATGACATGGATGAACTGAGTGCTCTTATTGTTAAAGTCCCAGACTATAGAAGACAATTTTAAGGTCAGTAACATTTAGGAAGAGAAAAGAAATTTATTCAGCATAAAGCCTAAGTTTAGTCACTTGCTCTATGTTAACTTTTCTTCACAGGAGTTGTGTTCTCCAACTTTTCTACTTAATTCTAAACTTTAGTTTGATGGAATTAGGACAATTTACATAAATTTGACATTTTAGATGACTCCGACATCTGAGAGAACAAGCAGAATTTCCTTACATATTTTTACTAACTTGAATTCCAGGACACCAAAATAATCTTAACACTGCATTCATTCATGCAGCAGCAATAAATGCAACTGAACAAGTCATATAAACACAATGGCCACAAGAACAGGTCAGAGGCTGGGAATGCTGCAATTAGTAACCCAACTCCCGACTCCCTACACCTGCCCACCATCTACAAGGCACAAGTCAGGACAGTGATGGAATACGCCCCACTGGCCTGGACACATGCAGCTTCAACACTCAGCAGCTTGACACCAGCCAGAGCAAAGGTGCCCACTTGATTAGTACCACATCCCTTTCACTCCCTCCACTAACAATTCCCAGCACTGGTGTCCTACTATGTGCAAGATGCACTGTGGAAATTCAAAGATCCTCAGACAGCACCTTCCAAACCTATGACCACTTCCATCCAGAAGGACAAGGGCAGCAAATACATGGGAATGCCACCACCTCTAAGTTCCCCTCAAAGCCACTCACCATCCAGACTTGGAAATACATCACCGTCCCTTCACTTGTCGCTGGGTCAATATCCTGCAGTTCCTTCCTTAAAGGCATTGTGGATCTACCTATAGCACATTGACTGTTGTGATTCAAGGAGGCAGTTCACTACCACCTTAAGGGCAACGAGGAAATGGACAATAAAAGTTGGCCCAGCCAGTTATGCTCATGTTCCACAAATGAAGAAAAGCCACTTAATCAAATTGTAATTAATATACAAATACTACTCCTGGTAGGGTCCAAAGCTCCACAGAAATATTACTGGTCTATAACCAACCCTTCTGCCAAATACACCATCACATTACCATCTAACTGTTGCTGTATGATGCATTTGGGCAAATGCTAGAAGCTCTTGCTCAACATAAATATCTTGCAAAGCCCATTTCCAATTTTGTAAACTACCCCATTTCCAGTTTTGCTTCTTAAAGGCTGCATGATTTTGCTCTTAATAGCTTCAACCTTCAAGATGACTTCAAACTATACTATCCAGAGTGGAGCAAACTCTCAGATTTCAAAGGCTGCAAATGTGACTTGTCTTTATAACTCTAAGCGGAGAGGAAAAACTGAAGACACAATACTGGCGGACCATGAGATCTGAAGTTGTAAGTTGCCATTTGGTATCTCCTGCTAATAAGGTGAATTAGTTCAAGTCCTTCTTTGCTGTTTCCTGGTCAAGTTGCCAAATGACAAAGTGTTCAGGTTCAAGTGTAGAATATGCCTACAGCAGAATTTTACATTGTCATGATTTTTTTTTTTGGCGAGACCATTAGAAAATTAGTCATTTCAGAAATATACATATATTAATTATGTACATGGATACAGCAAAAAAAGCATGAAATTAAGCCAATTTGCATATTCAAAATGTAAAATTCAGCCTCAATGGTCATCTGAAAATAAATAATCCAGCTTCTGTTATCCACAAAATATAACTCTCAATCACAATTGCATGAGCAGTTTTATATCCCTAATAAATGACCAGACAGCTTTTGAAAAATGAAAAATAACCTACAATAGTCATTATATAACTCATGCTGAACAGGTGCTCCACATAAATAATTCCCTATTGTGTAAGTGAGCAGAATATAAAAATGCTGATTCTCCAGGCACCAATTCTTTTGCCAGTTTGAATCAACTGTACATGCCAAGAGTACGAGTGTTCTATGTCATCAATAATCTCAACACTCCCCAAAGACATGGCAGTCTGCCAAGAACCCACACGCGTTGCACAGAGGACTTTCATTCATCAAACAGACTTATCTCAACACTTACCAGTTTAAGTGGTTACACCTTAAACCTACTTTTTTTTTGTAGAAGTCATGGTTAACACTATAAAGTTTGCTTCGAAGAAAAGCACACTATGATAAATCTCAGGTTTTTCTAATGCTTGGCAGTCCGTCCATTTTTACATTAGCCTTGGGGTTTCTGGCAGCAGTTTTGTATTTACACCAGATGATGTGGTTTAAGTTCACTATAACTCCTTATTGAATACATGCCCTATGGCTCACTAGTTTCACCCATCTGAAGCAGAGTCTTGGCACTCTGCCAGGTAACAAATAATGAGGGCTAATGGCTACCGACAACAAATCCTGAAGCATCAGCAAGCAAAGATGGCAACTTACAAAATATCTCAAAACATGTTTTCTTTAAAGTTGTACAGAATGTCACTGACATTGCAATATTATAATAAGATGCTGTTGACAAAATAAACATCCTTTGTTAGGATCCAAAATAATGCACTTCCTTTGTAATCTGCTATTATTTTAGAATTAATTTTATATAGTAAATCCCAAAAATGCAATTCTGCAAAAAATGTGCTTTTCACTCAGTTTTGTTGGTCAGGGTCGGGGGGCACAAGCTCTGACCACCATGAAACTTGGACAGAGTTATGACAGCTGTATCCCTGCAAACAGGGCTCTGCGCTCTCAATTCTCACTGAAGGGATGCGACAATTTTCAAACCTTAAAATGAGGTCACAGTGAGAAACGTTTGGAAATTCGATTTGAACTGTTTTAATCAAGTCAATAGAATAAGCTTTCCAACTGAAGCTGTCACAATGTTACCTTGATTTTGTTCCAACAGAAAGGGCAAATACAGAAATGTCTTCAAGAATTACAACAAACTATTACTAAAATCAAAGGATCATTCTACTTATTGAATAGAAACAGCCAACAAGGTCATAATAGGTAGAACAACTTTGTGATATAATCTCCCCATAGGCATGGAACCTATTTTACATGAATTCTAGAGATCCATCCCTCTTGCAGTCACATTCCACACAAACTATAAATTCAGCTTCTGCTTTACAATAAGGGACACGGCATTCCTGTACCTAGAACTAACCAAGTGTAAAAGCAGCTTTATGGCTACTGAAGGATTGATGCAGATATCACTATGGAATCCCTAACTTGAAACTTAAATAATGTTCAGATTTAAAAACAGCAATGGACAAAATTTGTTCAAAACAGTTAAATGCCACTTCAAGTATAACAGATTTAATTACAACTTCCACTAAGAACTGAAAGAGCATCACCCATAAACATTAGTAATGATCATGTGTATTTAGTTCTTGGCAATGACTGCAATCTTTTACAACTACTGCTGTATATAGGAAATATACTTAACAATTCTTCAAAAAGCGTATTTGAATCGAGTTTATAAAATATGACAGAATTAAGGCAAGGAAAAAAGCATTGCTTTTTATTATTTGAAGAAATGAAATTTTCATCAAAAATTACCTATAATGATTTGTCAGAGTTATTTGGAATGACCGATTAGGTCATTCTGTTCTGTTGGGGCAGCACGGTGCCTCAGTGGTTAGCACTGCTGCCACACAGCACCAGGGTTCCAGGTTCGATTCCAATCTCGGGCAACTGTGTGGTGTTTGCACACTCTCCCAGCGTCTGTGTGGGTTTCCTCCCACAATCCAAAGATGTGCAAGTTAGGGGAGTTGGACATGCTAAATTGCCCATAGTGTTTAGGGACGTGTAGGTTAGGTTCATTAGTCAGGGGTAAATATTGGGTGGGGGAAATGGATCATGGTGGGTTACTCTTCGGAGGGTCAGTGTGGACTTTTTGGGCTGAAGGACCTGGCTCCACACTGTCGGGATTCTAAGTCAGATAATACATCTATTTCAAATGGAAGGCAGAATTGGTCATAGATGACAGAATTTAATTAGCCAGTATCACCTAAGAAAGATGGAATACCAAACTAGCAAGAATCAAATTGTGTTGCATCCTGCACACATTAGCCTGTGTTACCAGATTGATTCTTAGATTAGATTAGATTACATTACATTACAGTGTGGAAACAGGCCCTTCGGTCCAACAAGTCCACACCGACCCACCAAAACTCAACCTACCCATACCTCCAACCTAACACTACGGGCAATTTAGCATGGCCAATTCACCTGACCTGCACATCTTTGGACTGTGGGAGAAAACCGGAGCACCCGGAGAAAACCCACGCAGACACGGGGAGAACGTGCAAACTCCACACAGTCGCCTGAGGCGGGAATTGAACCCGGGTCTCAGGCACTGTGAGGCAGCAGTGCTAACTGCTGTGCCACCATACCGCCCATAATATTGCAGAATATGTAAAATTCACATCTTCCCTTCAAATCCAATATAGTCAAAAAGGGGGGAAAAGTAATCCAGAGATAATCCCACCATCTATGTGCCTGACCCTAACCAGACTCGAGCCTAAGATAATTCAAAGCTAATGGCTGTAGTTTGCTCAGAGGAGGATCATGGCACCCACAACTACTGTCTGGCTACTTTGCCCACACAAAAAGTTATCTCATGCAGGTGACAAGATGGCCTTCAGGAAAGAGGAATATAATCCTATTAATGATGCACTGACATTTCCCATCTTTTAGCATGCTCTTCAAGAGCAAGGCAACATTGTTTAAATTGCATTATTACTGTCCAATTAACATCCATGTTCCCATTTACACTGAAATACTACTTGGGTCAACACACCCCTTCATGGGTCAGATCGTGCCTACTCAGTGCAGAAACTACTGAAATGGTTCGACCAGATTATACATCTGGATCTAATTGACAACTTAACTGTCAAAGAAACCAGACCATGGCTTTATGTCACCAACTCAAATTTATAGCATTGTTAAATCAATAAATTTGTACAATGCTGCTGCTTTAGGAACAGTAGCCTGTTCTTCATGGCAAAACACTTAATCTTCAATATACAAAACACCTTATTCACCTGACACTAAAGCTAACTTGAACCAACCATTTTGATATGGCTCCAGCTTTAGCCTTTTGTTTCTGTTTGGTCAGATCACCCTCTAGTGCTGGATCAGGAGATTACTTGAAGCAGGACACATTTCTAGTGTAAAATTAAAACTTCAACTGGATAGTGCCCAACTGATGCCCTCTTTTTTAGAATGTTTGGGATAGCTGACAAATATTCACATACATTGGTGTCAAAATTGAATCACACTTGGGCATACCCCTAAGACAGGAGGAGTCTGGAAACTTTTTAAACCTCTGATCCAAATGGACTCATAGGAGATAATCCATCAAATTTAACTACAAAAGTAATTTGAACATGAGAACTTACTAAATCAGAGAATAAAGGAAGAACTCAAAAGTTCTTGTGGTGCAACAGCAATGCCCCAACAGCTGAATTAGGAGACCTGAGTGCAAGCCCTGGTGCTCCAGACTTGTGTAATAACATCGCTTCATAGGTTGATTAGAGAGCATTTATGAGGAGGTACCAGCAACTTCCAACTTACATACCCAAGAGATGCAAATGTGTTCAGCTCAGCTTTTAATCATATCCAGTTGGGCCATCCAATCATAACAGATCATTTGACTTGAACTGGTGTTTATTTTTCCACGTATGGAGTTAGCTATTACGAGGAGGCATAGCTTTAAATTAAGGGGTGGTAGGTATAGGACTGATGTTAGGGATAGATTCTTCACTCAGCAAGTTGAGAGTTCATGGAATGCCCTGCCAGTGACAGTGGTGGACTCTCCCTCTTTATGGGCATTTAAACAGGCATTGGATAGGCATATGGAGGATAGTGGGCTAGTGTAGGTTAGGTGGGCTTGGATCGGCGCAACATCAAGGGCCAAAGGGCCTGTATTGCGCTGTATTTTTCTATGTTCTATGTAAAAAAATGAACGGCATAATGGTATAAAGAGATGGACCAAAGGAAATTCTTTTTTATTACTGGCCCTGTAGATACCATGTTGGAGATAAGGTGACAGGAGGTATAGAAAGGTTTCTCCTAGAACCAAGAGCAGCAAAACTTTAAATGCAAAGTACAGTGGCTCAGTGGTCAGCACCGCTGCCTCACAGCACCAAGGACCCAGGTTCAATTCTAGCCACAGGGGACAGTGTGTAGAGTTTGCACATTCTCCCAGTGTCTGTTCAGGTTTCCTCTGGGTGCTCTGTTTTCCTCCCTCAGACCAAAGACACGCAGGTTAGGTGGATTGGCCATGGGAAATGCAGGGATAGGGTGGGGTGACAGCCTGAATAGAATGTTCTTTGGAGGGCTAGTGTAGACTTGTTGGGCTGAATCTAGGGATTCTATGAATTCTAATGATACCAAGACTTCTTAAAAATGAAACTTGCTGATGCAGATAATGCATTATTGCAGCTAATTGGAGAAAGGTGTCTACTGAGTAGTGTCTACAAGCAGAAAACGTAGTGAAAACCAAATGCATCTGTGTAAATACTTACACTTTCCCTTTCTCTTTCAAAAGAAAGAGCACCAAGCAACAAAAAAAAACACACATAAGCTATCTTTACAGGATTTTGATCAATCAATTCATGCTGGTTGTAATAATTTCACAAGAATTAACCAATGATATGCCAATGAAGCCAAGGTAGTTATTTATATAAAGAAAGAGAGCAGAATCATTCCATCTGGGTTTATTTTCAAGAATAGGAAGGGTTTGAAGGATACGGGCCGGGTGCTGACAGGTGGGACTAGCTTGGGTTGGGATATCTGGTCGACATGGACAGGTTGCACCGAAGAGTCTGTTTCCATGCTGTACATCTCTGACTCTAGTTATGGACATTCAAAACCAACCAAGTCCAAACATAGGCTACTGCACACAGTTACTATTTCTTCCTGTTAATTCACAAAACGTCGTCATTGGTTGCTTTATATTCCTTGGTTCCCCCCTCCCACCCCAACCGATGATGGTGAATTCCCCTTAATGTCAGTAATACCTTTTGAGAAAGAATCAATTTTGACTTGAAGGAAACATTTGGAGATTTCTACAATGAAGTTGCAAGATATTGAAATAGTTTTCTCACTAATAGACATTTTAAAAAAATCTTTTGACGGACATCAGGTCATCTACAGATTTGAGAATCATACACATAAAAAATGTGGAGTGACGTCAGTTCGAAATAGATGACAAAATTAAGCAAAATCATTTTTACCTCATTATTTATGTCAAAGACTCCTTCCTGTATTTTCTCATAGATCTCCCTCGCTGTGTTAATAAATGCCTGTAATTAAAAAACAAGTTAAAGTACGAGTGTTAAAAAATTATTTCAACAATTCTTATTTCCATTAAGAACTTCATACGTACTCAAAGCACTGAGAAACTATATACTGGGAAAGAGTGGGCAGTAAACTGTTACACTATCATTTCACCTTTGGGAGCAGAATTTGAATCCAGCTTCCCCATACTATAAATGACCATATCAAAATTAATTGGAATAATCCAGCTCTAGTGGGCATGATTCCAGGACAAAAAAAATGCTCCTATTTTAGCCCAAGCGAGCGGCATAAATGTTGTTTCAGCAATACACAAGGATAGCTGGGGTTAGAGATCCCAACAATCTCAAATTAGGCCTTAAAATTTAAGAATTGTATGCTCAAGTACCATATTACAGCAGAATCTACAGAAGCGTGACTATCCAACCTTTCAATCTGATTAATGTAACCAAAGTATAAGGACTAAAAAACCTGACAAGGCATTTCTCCTTGTGGTTAGGGTTAAATAAATCTCAGCATCACATGAACAGAAGGTACATACCCATTTGTAATTACACTTTAGAGTGTGGAATAATATAAACACATCAGAACAATTGCGTTTCAAACATAGTCAGCTGTGATAGGCCCAAGTCCTTAGCCTAACTCTGAACTAGCACTAATGGAGTTTTAATGTATAAATGGGTAGCTGGAAAGGGCAGGGTCAGAAATGGGAACACAGGCTAGTGAAAGAATCGGAAATTCATTCAAAGGATAAGCTAGGCTACAAAAGAAAGTTCAAAAACAAACATGAGAATGATTTGGAGATGCCGGTGTTGGACTGGGGTGTACAAAGTTAAAAATCATAACACCAGATTATAGTCCAACAGGTTTAATTGGAAACACTAGCTTTTGGAGCGCTGTTCCTTCATCAGGTGGTTGATGAAGCCTGAACGAGCGGCACTCCGAAAGCTAGTGCTTCCAATTAAACCTGTTGGACTATAACCTGCTGTTGTGTGATTTTTAACTTTAAACATTAGAATGAGAATTCTAAAATTAGTATGAACCAGAGTCTAGGAGGTAAACTTCATGGGAGATCAACTGTGAAAATGACAGGAGACACAAACTAGTCAAGTTAGGCAGAGAGAGAACTGGTGAAACAAAGGGATGGTGAGGAGTAGCAAAAGACAGCTAAATTGATGGTCCTGATCTATAACCATTATAAAAAACAGTAAAGGATACCCCTGTTGTAAGATACTGGGAAACCGTGGAAGTACAATTCTTGAAAAATCCCCATAAAAATGCAGTTTAGAGAAGAGACAGATGAATCAGGTACGGACAGCAAGCAAGGCAGAGATAAATGAACATACTCGTTTAGGTTTGCAGCAGGTCAAGGAGAAAAAAAATGGGGATGGCAGAGTGTGGGGTCACGTTACACAGCAATTGGAATTACAGCAGGAGTGTGCATATCGCTGATGGTGAATATAAACAAGTTTCACGATGTAAACAAACCTCTAAATCCGGTTTTCTAAGGAAGGAGAACAGGAAGGGAAGGAAAGACGACAGACCATTTTTCAATAGGAGAAATAAAAATAAGGATAATTTGCAGATTAAGAGAAACAGCAAAAGCAAGATACATCATACAGTTCTGCTCCTCCATTGAGGAAACTGGATGAGAGGAGATAAAGAGTTAAAATATAGAGATGAAGAACTGCAGTGGAACAAGTGCATTTGGAGTTGAAGGGAAGACAAATCCTGTTGTAAAAGAACAGAGATCAATTTATGGGAGGGGCTAAAAAAAATTTAAAGTTTTATTCGAATCATCTTAGTCAGTTAGCAAGAGAAGATGCCAGAATATGCCATCAGGCAAAGTTGTCCTGTTCAATAATGATTTCAGATGTACATCCAGGAAGAAACTCAGGATAAGTTGGCAGCACTCAGAGCAGGTGGCCCAGTACAGGCTAAGGTGGGGATAGGATAAATGGTCTGAATTATAAAACGGATAGGTGTTTGAACCTTGATTGGTAAACCCCTTATTCTACCTGCGGCAATGGCACCGGATATTACTGTGTTCATATTAAAGACAACTTCCTAAAGCAATAAAAAAGGGCCCACCAAAATAATTGCATTTTCTAATGAACAGAACTTATGCAATTTTATGCTTGCCTTTGCCTGCAGCAATAAAACTGTGTTTATTTGTTAGTGCATTATAGAGTTCAGCCATTACTGTTGGAACCTAGGGATATTAGTAAAGGCTATGTGAATAATCAAAAGTGTATATTTAAAAATCTCAAGAATTTACCTCAAATCTAGTTTGTAGGGTACCCTGGGGAATGATATGCTTTCAAATGTGTTTGGGCTCTGAATAAGTGAATTTGGCTTCCAGCCAGTGCTAAACTTAATACTTCCATATTTCAACTAATGCTTCGCTGTAAAGAGAACCTATGTTTTGAATAATATATACTTTACCCCAATGACTTTACAAATTACACTAATTGGAAATTACAGTTTCAAGTTCCATATTCTTCTACACAGATTGAGTTCCACCTAGGGGTCTGCAAGTCACTTATTCACATGGCAATTTAAACATGATGCTGAAAGTCCCCAGACTCCGTTTTGATAAGTTTATGTACACAACCACTTAACTACCAGTGTGTATGACAGAACCTGTGACATGAGCTCTTACATTATTATACATTTCAATTAGGCATATGCCTGACATGTTTAAAAAACTGCTCACTGCCAGAGGCAAAACAGGGGTTACTAGAGTTGGGTATAATATACACATGTTCAGCCAAATTTGGATTAAAGGATCAAATTTATGGCATTAAAACTGTTATGAATACATGCAATCCTTTGATCATTTCCCAGTAGCTCCACAACTGCTTCAATTTAGTTTCACTAATTACTAGCAGACATTTTTGACACCTGATGGTCAACTTTTCATATTTAAATCTAAAATAATCAAACTTGTGTTATTCTCTCAAGTGAGCAAGCACGACCATAATAGCATAGGGATTATCTTGTGTTCTGGCTCACATTTACTGGAATGAACGTTATGATTTAATTGGGTCACATTAGTTGAGAGCTCACTATGTATAGAGGCAGCTTCATCCCCTAAATTAAGGCTCATTAAACGTCCAGGGTATTTTGTTGGTTGCAAAGTACTTGGCATATAGATTACGAAATAAATGGGAATAAGAATATGCCAGTAAACCCATACGGCCTGCCTTTCAATATGATACGGGTGATCTAGAACCAATACAGTTTTCCTATTCACCCCATAAAAACCAGGAGGTCACTGGTAACCAGAAATCTGTCAATATCTACCTTAATTATACTCAAAGACTGAACTTGAACATCACTCTGCAGTTGAGAATTCCAATGGTTCACAACACCCCGAATAAAAATGATTTCTCCTCAGCTAGAACACAAGTTGCATTCGCCTAAGCTTTAAATTGTGCCTCCAGGTTCTAGATCACTCAACTGGGGAATTACTTTCCCTGCAACTGCCCTATCACAAAAGTAGTCATCTTTCATTCTGAGACTCTACAGAATGTGGGCCATGTTTGCCCGATCTCTCCCCTCTCAGTCCCACCATCCTAGGGACAAGTCTGGGGAACTTCTGCTGCATTCCCTCCATTGAAATATTTGATGAGATCAAGAGACTAAAATTGCAAACAGTACTCCAGTACCATCTACCCAAGCTCCTATACAGTTGAAGCAGAAACTTTACTATCCCTGTACTTAAACTCTGAAAACACACCCTAACAAAGTCTTCCTAATACCTTGCTGCACCTGCACATTAGCCTTGATTGATTTATTGACAAGGAGATAAATAATTCTTTGAAAGTTGCATTAGAGACACAGGCTGGTTAAGGCATTTTGCGTGCTTGCCTCCATTACTCAGACTGAGAGTGTGCCAAGCAGGCTAAGATAAAAAGGTAGGAGGAGGGGCCTATCACCCTCACCTTAACCTCCTTCCACCTATCACATTTCCAACACCCCTCCCCCAAATCCCTCCTCCCTATCTTTTATCTTAGCCTGCTTGGCACACACTCCTTATTCCTGAAGAAGGGCTCATGCCCGAAACGTCGACTCTCCTGTTCCTTGGATGCTGCCTGACCTGCTGCGCTTTTCCAGCAACACATTTTCAGCTCTGATCTCCAGCATCTGCAGTCCCCACTTGCTCCATTACTCAGACTGAGTAAAGGACTTGGATGGCATGTTGCGGTTGTCCAGGACGTTGGTGAAGCCACTTTTTGAATACTGTGTATAGTTCTGGTCACCCTACTAGAGGATGGATATAATTAAAATTGAAGAGGGTGCAGAAAAGATTTATCAGGATGTTGCTGGAGGATTTGCGTTACAGGAGAGGCTGAATAGACTGGGGTATTTTTCCCTGGAGCAGAGGCTGAGGGGATGATCTTGTAGAGGTTTTAAAAAAAAAATCACAAGGGGTATAGATTAGGGAAAAGATTTTTTGCTATTCACTTGAGTAGGGCAGTTCAAAAGTGGAGGCGAGAGGAGAAAGTTCTAAGGGACCTTATGGGCAACTTTCTTTCTGCAGAGGGTAATTTGTACGTGGAATGAACTGGCAGAGAAAGTGATAGATAGAACATTTAAAAATGATTTGAGGTGCCGGTGTTGGACTGGGGTGGAAAAAGTTAAAAAATCACAACACCAGGTTCTAGTCCAACAGGTTTATTTGGAAGCACTAGCTTTCGGAGCGACGCTCCTTCATCAGGCAGCTGTGGAGCAGGACCATAAGACAGAATTTATAGCAAAAAGATTAAATGTAACCCAAATGATATATTGAGCAAACCTAGAGTGAACAAAGAAGAACAAAGAACAAATACAGCCCAGGAACAGGCCCTTCAGCCCTCCAAGTCTGTGCTGGTCCAAATCTACTGTCTAAACCTGTCGCCCAATTCCAAAACATCTGTACCCCTGTGCTCCCCACCTACCCATGCATCTGTCCAGATGCATCTTAAATGAATCTTTGGAAATAGAACCAGTCTGATTCAAGTTTGGGATACAGAGACTCTAACCTCACACCTTTAATATACTGTCTGAGCTGAAAAGAGTCAGATGTACAGCACGGAAACAGACCCTTTGGCCTAACTTGTCCATGTCAACCAATTATCCTAACCTAATCTAGTCTCATTTGCCAGCATTTGGCCCATAACCCATGGGCTACAAACCTCATTCCTGATGAAGGGCTTATGCCCAAAACATCGACTCTCCTGCTGCTTCAATGCTACCCAACCGGCTGTGCTTTTCCAGCACCACATTCTTCAACTCTGCTCTCTTTACAGATGCTGCCAGAGCTGCATTTCTCCAGCAATTTCTGCTTTTGTTTCAGATTTCCAGCATAGTCAGAGATGTATAGTCCGGAAACAGACACTTCGGTCCAACTTGCCCATGCTGACCAGATATCCTAACCTATCTGCAGTTCTTAGTTTTATTTTTTTTTTACACTCAACCAGTTTGTACAGTTTGATGACACACTGGACCAGGTGAGACTTGAATCCAAACCCTTACAGGATGCAGACACTGTCAGTATGCTACATGACCCTAAGCCAGCATTTACTGCCCATCCCCAATTGCTCGAGGATGCAGCAATGAGCTGCTTCAGCCACTACAGCCATGTGGCGAAATTACACTCAGTACCGTTAGGAAGGGAATTGCAGGATTTGACCCAGTGAGTGAAAGGACAGTTCTAACAGCACATGCATCTGGTGTCTTGATCTTCTGGTTTGTCATCAAGGGTTTAGAGGAAGCCTTGCTGCTGTATCTTACAGATCGTACACATCACTGGTGAAAATGTTTAAGCTGGTGCATTTTTTGGACGGTCTAAAGTTTGAGCATCGTTGAAGCTATACTCAAAGCAAGTCGGAATGCTCCATCACACTCCTGATTTGCACCTTGCAAATGGGATTTGCAGAGTCTGGCTGAGGTACTCACCGGAGAATTCTCAGTCTCTGACCTGCTCTGGTCAGTGTAACATGCTGCCTGCCCAGCTAGGTTTCTGCTCAACAGTAACCAAGATGAGGAGGAGGATGGGACACAACGATGATAATGCCAGTGAACATCAAGAGGAGATGGTCAGATTGCCTTGTTGGAGGCAGTTAACGTCTGGTACCCATGCAGCACAAAGTGCAAACATTGTTCATTAGCCCAAGTTTGAACACTTGTCCAGTTCTTGCTAATTACAGACAATGACTGCATCAGTATTTGTAAAGTTGTGAATGGAACTGAATGGCACTACAACCATCACTGAATATCCCAACTTCAAGGAGGTCACTGAAAGCAGCTGAAGATGGTTAGCTCCAAACTTCTACAAAATGTGCTGTGGCTGAGATGATCAGCTGTGAGAAACCTTCACTATCTTTGTGCTAGGTATGATTCCATCCAATAAAGGATTCTACTTCCACTGAGTCTTGGTTGCAAGATCTCCTGGCAGTCTATAGGACAGCGCTTCGGCATTTTAACATGTAAAAACGGTGTTGTAGCTTCAGCAGGTAACCAACTCATAGTAGGTATATAAAATATCACCATTCTAAA
This sequence comes from Hemiscyllium ocellatum, assembly GCF_020745735.1. Lineage (NCBI taxonomy): Eukaryota > Metazoa > Chordata > Chondrichthyes > Orectolobiformes > Hemiscylliidae > Hemiscyllium > Hemiscyllium ocellatum. The sequence continues at coordinate 2,484,024 of NC_083404.1, read as the reverse complement.
ATTTATTTGGTGTTGCACCTACCATTCTCTCCCACCCTCCTGACTGAAGGAGGGTCAGTCCCCTACTCTGACAGTAATGGATGAGGGAGGAATATGGAGCATGCCATTACAGATTATGGCTGAATGCAGTTCTATTGCACGTGTCCACAATATCTCACTGATGAGCTGTTACACATGTTCTGAATCTAACCTGTGTGTCATGGTAGTAATTAACACAATGGAGAGCATCTTCAGTGCAAAAATGGGACTTCATCTCCACAAGGGCACATTCAACTGAGAATGATTTGATGAGCATGACTATGCCAAGCTGTTGCATGAAAAACTGGCAAGAAATTTAATGGACCACTTTGCAGGGCTAGGGGTGCCTTTGCAGTTTCCTGGACCAAGTAGTTAATTTGGTTTTATTAGTCATAGAGTCAGAGATGTACAGCATGGAAACAGACCGTTCGGTCCAACCCGTCCATGCTGACCAGATATCCGAATCCAATCTAGTCCCACCTGCCAGCACCCGGCCCATATCCCTCCAAACCCTTCCTAATCATATACCCATCCAAATGCCTCTTAAATGTTGCAATTGTACCAGCCTCCACCACATCCTCTGGCAGCTCATTCCATACACGTACCATGCTTTGTGAGAAAAAGTTGCCCCTTAGGCCTCTTACATCTTTCCCCTCTCACCCTAAACCTATGCCCTCTAGCTCTGGACTCCCCGACCTCAGGGAAAATACTTTGCCTATTTATCCTATCCATGCCCCTCATAATTTTGTAAATCTCTAGAAGGTCACCCCTCAGCCTCTGACACTCCAGGGAAAATAGCCCCAGCCTGTTCAGCCTCTCCCTGTAGCTCAGATCCTCCAACCCTGGCAACATCCTTGTAAATCTTTTCTGAACCCTTTCAAGTTTCACAACATCTTTGCGATAGGAAGGAGACCAGAACTGCACGCAATATTCCAACAGAGGCCTGACCAATGTCCTGTACAGCCGCAACATGACCTCCCGACTCCTGTACTCAATACTCTGACTAATAAAGGAAAGCATACCAAACACCTTCTTCACTATCCTATCTACCTGTGACTCCACTTTCAAGGAGCTATGAACCTGCACTCCAAGGTCTCTTTGTTCAGCAACACTCCCGAAGACCTTACCAGTGTATAAGTCCTGCTAAGATTTGCTTTCCCAAAATGCAGCACCTCACATTGATCTGAATTCAACTCCATCTGCCACTTCTCAGCCCATTGGCCCATCTGGTCCAGATCCTGTTGTAATCTGAGGTAACCCTCTTCGCTGTCCACTACACCTCCAATTTTGGTGTCATCTGCAAACTTACTAACTGTACCTCTTATGCTCACATCCAAATCATTTATGTAAATGACAAAAGTAGAGGGCCCACCACCGATCCTTGTGGTACTCCACTGGTCACAGGCCTCCAGTCTGAAAAACGACCCTCCACCACCACTCTGTCTTCCACCTTTGAGCCAGTTCTGTATCCAAATGGCTAGTTCTCCCTGTATTCCATGAGATCTAACCTTGCTAATCAGTCTCCCATGGGGAACCTTGTCGAACGCCTTACTGAAGTCCATATAGATCCCATCTACTGCTCTGCCCTCAATCTTCTTTGTTACTTCTTCAAAAAGCTCAATCAAGTTTGTGAGACATGATTTCCCATGCACGAAGCCAAATCAGTCCTTGCCTTTCCAAATACATGTATATCGTGTCCCTCAGGATTCCCTCCAACAACTTGCCCACCACCGAGGTCAGGCTCACTGGTCTATAGTACCCTGGCTTGTCCTTATCACCCTTAAACAGTGGCACCATGTTAGCCAACCTCCAGTCTTCCGGCACTTCACCTGTGACTATCGATGATACAAATATCTCAGCAAGAGGCCCAGCAATCACTTCTCTTGCTTCCCAGAGTTCAGGTACACCTGATCAGGTCCTGGGGATTTATCCACCTTTAACCGTTTCAAGACATCCAGCACTTCCTCCTCTGTCATCTGGACATTTTGCAAGATGTCACCATCTATTTCCCTACAGTCTATATCTTCCATATCCTTTTCCACAGTAAATACTCATGCAAAATATTCATTTAGTATCTCCCCCATTTTCTGTGGCTCCACACAAAGGCTGCCTTGCTGGTCTTTGAGGGGCCCCATTCTCTCCCCAGTTACCCTTTTGTTCTTAAGATTTGTAAAAACCCTTTGGATTCTCCTTAATTCTATTTGCCAAAGCTATCTCATGTCCCCATTTTTCCCTCCTGATTTCCCTCTTCAATATACTCCTACTTTCTTTATACTGTAAGGATTCACTCGATCTATCCTGTCTGTAGCTGACATCTGCTTCCTTCTTTTTCTTACCAGCCTTCCCTTTCACCCCGACAGGAATATACTTTCTCTGGATTCTTATCTCCCTTCTGAAGGCTCCCCATTTTCCAGCCGTCCCTTTATCTGCGAACATCTGCCTCCAATCAGTTTTCGAAAGTTCTTGCTTAATACCTTCAAAATTGGCCTCTCTCCAATTTAGAACTTCACCTTTTAGATCTGGTCTATCCTTTTCCATCACTATTTTAAAATGAATAGAATTATGGTCGCTGGCCCCAAAGTGTCCCCCCCACTGACTGAATCAGAAAATTGTCTTGTATACACTTAAATTCCTCTCCATCTAAACCTTTAACACTATGGCAGTCCCAGTCGATGTTTGGAAAGTTAAACTCCCCTCCATAACTACCCTATTATTCTTACAGACAGTTGAGATCTCCTTACATGTTTGTTTCTCAATTTCCCTCTGACTACTGGGGGGTCTATAATACAATCCCAATAAGGTGATCTCCCCTTTCTTTATTCTTTAACTTTGAGGCAGTTTGGTACAAGAATGACTTTCTAGATAATTTCAGGGGGTAGTTAAGAGTCAGCAACATTTCTGTGAATCCAGAGCAATATGCAGGCTCGACTGGACCAAGGCTAATTTCCTCCCCAGAATGACAATAGTGAACCAAATGGTTTTTATAATATTGAGACTAGTATTTTCTTTTTATTCAAGATTAATTGAATTTAAATCCCCCCAGTTGCTTTGATGGCATCTGAAACTATTTCTCCAGAGCACATGTCAAGGTTGCTAAATGTGTGAGGCACATTTTTCACACAAAGGGTGGAGAGGGTCTGGAATGTGCTGCCAGAGGAGATGGTGGAAGCAGACACACGCAGCACCTGGACAAATACATGGAATAGGAAGGGAAGAGAGGGATACGGATCCTGTAAGTGAGGCAGTTTAAGCATGAAAGAGCAAAAGGTGTCGGAGCAGGCTTGGATGGCTGTATTGTTCTTTATCTGATAACAGAGTGATAGGGCTCCAGCTTCTGAGCAAGAAGCTCCAAGTTAAAGTCCACCGTAGAGCTTGACGGCCAAGAAATGTGTTAATAAAGCAAACAGGTTAATAACCAATCTGCAAAACCTTCCAATAAAAGCTAAGAGCAGCTGATGAGAGATAATTTCATGGTCAGCCACATGATGGAAAGGAAGTTGGAGCCTCAACCATCTTGACAGATGTGGAACGAATGGAGAGTGTCAAACTCCTAGGAGTGGTCATCCACAACAAGCTTTCTTGGACTCATATGGACACACTGGTCACAAAGGCCCAACATCTCCTCTTCCACAGGCACAGGAAATTTGGCATGACGGCAAATACCACTGCCAACTTTTATAGGTACACCACCAAGAGCATTCTTTCTGGATGTATCACTACCTGCTATGGTAACTGTACCCTTCAAGATCAGACACTGTTACAGAGAGTGGGGAACTCGGCCCGGACAGTCACAAAGGCCAGCTGCCCATCTACAGAAACCATCTAGCAGGCCCCGGTGTCAAGGAAAGGCCGCTAACATTCTCTAAAATCCATCCCACCCTGGCAATGCTTTTCTACAACCTCTACCATTGGGGAGAAGGTACAGAAGCCCGAACACGTGCACCAGTCAGTTTTGTAACAGTTTCTACCCTACTGTTGTTAGAATACTGAATGGACTCAAACTCTCAACATTCACCTGTCCCTGTGTTTTTGTTTTTGCCGCTGTTTACCGATTATTTACTATCTATGCCACTTAACCCTGGTCTGCCTGTACTGCTCGCAAGGCAAAGCTTTCCACTGTGCCTCAGTACACGTGACAAATTCATATCAATTGGTTAGCCACAGCTCCAAGCCATAGTATGTAAAAGTGCATGTTAATACAGTAACAGAATCCACGATTTGTAGATACTACGACCATTTTTATACAGACATTGACGTGTGTCATCAGGAATAACAGTGTGTCATCAGGAATAACAGTGTGTCATCAGGAATAACAGTGTGTCATCAGGAATAACAGTGTGTCATCAGGAATAACAGTGTGTCATCAGGAATAACAGTGTGTCATCAGGAATAACAGTGTGTCATCAGGAATAACAGTGTGTCATCAGGAATAACAGTGTGTCATCAGGAATAACAGTGTGTCATCAGGAATAACAGTGTGTCATCAGGAATAACAGTGTGTCATCAGGAATAACAGTGTGTCATCAGGAATAACAGTGTGTCATCAGGAATAACAGTGTCATCAGGAATAACTGTGTCATCAGGAAGAGGAATGCCGATGAATCATTTCTTTGCTCAAATCTTAATACACGGCAGAGAACACTTACCTCAAGTGACATGGTCACAAATCAGCAAACTGATGAGACAAGGAACTTCTCGGTTCCCTCCACCCCCACAGAACACAGCCAATGCCCATGAAGAATGCCATTCGATCATCTAACAGAATTCACCAACAAGCATGATTCTGCTTCCAAACATTCCTAGCTACAAACGTTTCCGTAAACTCATGACAATTCTGTGACATTGTGTCTCAATGCTCTCATGCAACTTCGATAACCAAATCTGAATTAATACACAAACATCCCTACTCTTATCAAATGTTGCCTTGCTGATCATCTTATTTATTCATCACTAGAGCAGATATCTGACTTTTGTTGCTTATGGACCCTAGCTGTGCACAAATTAGTTATGTTTTTCTACATTACAACAGTTATCTATACCTCAAACTGAGTTCAATCGCTGTGAAACACTGCAACGTTTTGATGTGGTAGGAAACTACATAAATAAACCATGTTTAATCAAGCTATTCCAAATTTCTTCACACAATTAACCACTTTAGAGGTGCACTTAGTTGTGCATAGAAATGTCCCAGTTAAGTTTAAAAAAAGCACTGAAAGACGAGCTGAGAGAAGTGTTTTCAAACAGGTAAAGTTAAATGAGATTAAATATCAGTATGTGGTGACAAAAAATAAAAACCTAAAGACAGGCTAAGAATAATGGGTGAAAAAAATTCAGAACTGAGATGAGGAAGAACTTCTTCTGACATGGGAACCTGTGGAATTCTCTATCAAACAAAGTAGGGACTGGTTCGTTAGTTATATTCCAGAGAGAGCTGGCCATAGGTTTGTGGCTAAAGGGATATGGAGAGAAAATGGGAATGGGATAGTGAGATTACATGATCAGCCAAGATCATACTGAATGGTCGGACAGGTGCAAAGGACCAAATGGCCTACTCCTGCACCTATTTTCTACTTTTCTATGTTAAGGGAAACAACCAAATAATGACAACTCAGCTCATCCCTACAAACTTGGATAGTCAGTGTCTCTCAGACACTCCTATTCCACCACCCCCACACATCCACACAGTTTGAGGTTAATTTGTCCTTTGAGAATTGCATTATATTTTGCTCAAAAACTGAGAATCCATGCAAGATTCTGTAAATCCTTTTTTAAAAATAGAACCAGTCTGAATATTGGGGCGCACACAGCCTCACACAGGGCACCTCACACCTTCAATGCATTATCTGATGACATGGCATGTATTATTAAAGTTCACTTAAGAATTAACTTCTTAAAATGTTCTGGGATTTACATATGAAAGAGCTGAAACCAATATGGTCATTCTAAAAGTTGAAACACTTAAACAATCCAGGTCTTTTTCAATGTATAATTTCAGTTACATCACACTAAGCTTTTGATATAAATTCTGTATCTTACAATCTTATGCTCCACAACCACCTGATGAAGGAGCAGCGTTCCAAAAGCGAGCACTTCTAAATAAACCTGTTGGACTATAACCCGGTGTTGTGCGGTTTTTAACTTCCTACCCCAGTCCAACACCAGCACCTCCAAAGCTTGGATAGTCAAATATGTGAAGCAACAATTTGACCATGTTACAATACTTTCTCAAAGCAAATGATCAGCAATTAGTTTTTTTTTGCTAATTTGTTTCTACACATTCCTAATTGCTGCTGAAATTGGAAGTTTAAAAGCTTGGGTTTAAAATCTGGAATTGTTAGCATGGTGGGTTAACACTGGCTTTGTATGTCACTTTCAAATCTGTCCAAATTCTTTGTTGAATTATACAATATTTTCTGCATCAACTACTCCCAGTGACAAAGAATGCCAAGCTCCAACAAGTCTTAATTCTTCTCTTCACTATAGATTTGGGATGTTGAGGAGTCAATTCATACACACTATAATCACATTCTTTCATAATCCCAAAAGCCTTCACCATATTTTTATGGCAGCCTCAGTTTTGTAAAATTAATAGTTTCTCTCAACTCTTTGCTCATTCCTATCAACTAAGGTCACAACAGACCCTTGCTAACGACAATTCAATGTATCCCAAATGAATAATCAAATAGTAAAATAGGCCTGAGCAACTGCATTGCCTACTCCTGGTTCTGTGCTTCTACTAGAATCAAATAAGCAAGGCTGCCAAAATTTTGAGTAAATATCTTTGCTAAAAAAGGAGTAAAAAAGTAGTTCTACTTTTTAGCATATTTGAGTTTGGCTATTTTTCTGGACTTGGGATACATTGAATTGTCATTAACAAGGGGCTGTTGTGTTCTTAGCTGAGTTAAGAGTTTAGATACACTAAACATTTTACAAAACTGAGGCAACCACAAGGATATGGTAAAGGCTTTTGAGATGAAGGAGGAATGTGGTTATCATATAGACTGCATGAATTGATGACATGGCTGATCTCATCTTGGCCTCAACGCCACTCCTGCTGACTCTCTATAACCCTTTAATCCATTACCAAATTAAATATCTGCTCATATTCTTAAATTTACTCAATGCCCCAACATCCACCACACACGGGGTAGTGATTTCCACGGATTCACAAATCTTTCAGAGGTCATTTTTTCTCATCTCAGCATTAAATCTGCTACTCCTTGTCCTCAAACTATAACCTCTCAATCTAGATTGCTTCGTGAGGAAACATCTTGCATCCTCATTAATCCCCTATCACACCTTCAATTCAATCTCCTCACATTCTTTTAAACTCGAATGTATCCGCCTAACCAGTTCAATGTCAACACAGGAGAAACTCCAAATCCCTAGAATCCATCTAGCAAACCCTCTAAGCTGCCCCTAATACATTTCCAACCCTCAAATAACGATTACAATACTCTTTGTATTGCTTTGTACCCTATTCTTTTAGCAACTAAAATGTCAAGCTTCAATTTGCCTTCTTCATTATCTGCCGTACCAGTATACGGATTTCCCATGATTCATGCACGAGGATACCAAATCATACCCAAAGCACTCTATCTAAATGGAGAGAAAGGTCAGAGTCAGATGTACAGCACAGAAACAGACCCTTCAGTCCAATCCGTTCATGTCGACCAGATATCCCAACCCAATCTATTACCACCTGCCAGCACCCGGCCCATATCCCTCCAAACCCTTCCTATTCATATACCTATCCAAATGCCTTTTTAATGTTGCAATTGTACCAGCCTCCACCATTTCCTCTGGCAGCTCATTCCGTACACATACCACTCTGAAAATGTTGCCCCTTAGGTCTTTTTTATATCTTTCCCCTCTCACCCTAAACCTATGCCCTCTAGTTCTGGACTCCCCAATCCCAGGGAAAAGACTTTGTCTATTTATCCTATCCATGCCCCTCAATTTTGTAAACCTCTGTAAGGTCACCCCTCAGCCTCTGACGCTCCAGGGAAAACAGCCCCAGCCTGTACAGCCTCTTCCTGTAGCTCAAATCCTCCAACCCTGGCAACATCTTTAAATCTTTTCTGAACCTTTTCAAGTTTCACAACATCTTCCCAATAGGAAGGAGACCAGAATTGCGCACAATATTCCAACAGTGGCCTAACCAATATCCTGTACAGCCGCAACATGACCTCCCAACTGCTGTACTCAATACTCTGACCAAGGAAAGCATACCAAACACCTTCTTCACATCCTATCTACTTGCGACTCCACTTTCAAGGAGCTATGAACCTGCACTCCAAGGTCTCTTTGTTCAGCAACACTCCCTAGGACCTAGATGATAAGTTGTTTCTGTTCTTCCACCCAAAGTGGATAACTTTACTTCTCCACAGTAAACTCCATCCACCACATTCCTGCACATTCACCCGACCTATCCACATCCACTTGTAAATTTATTTCTTCATCACAACTCACTTTCCCATCTATTTTGTGTCATCTGCAAATTTGACACTAGTATGTTTTACCCCCACATCCAAGTCATTAACAAGATAGTAAATGTGGGGCCCGACGACCAAACCCTATGGCATTTCATGAGTTATACTTTGCCAACCAGAAGACCCATTTATCCTGATATTTCTATTTGGTCCTTTAGCCAATCCATTATCTGCGCTAATACATTTCCCCATAAACCATATGCTCTTACGTTCTGTATTAATCTTATATGTGACACCTTAACAGCTGCCTTCTGCAGACTACATCTACAGGATCCCCAACAGCTATTGTACTCGTTACATCTTCAGAAAACTCTTGCAAGTTAGTCAAACATGATTTACCATTCACAAACCATGCTGGCTGATGGACCGTATTTTGACTTTCCAAATGTCCTGTTATCACTTCCTTAACAGATTCTAACAATTTGCAACTAAGCATATTAAACTGACTGGTCTGAAATTTCCTACTCTTTATTCCCTGTTCTTTTTCAATAAGGGCATCATATTAACATTTTTCCAACCCACTGGAACCTTTTCTACATCCAGGAAATTTTGGAATATACTTGTGCCAATAGTCAGTACTTTTTCCTAGCGGCTATGAGTCTTGTTTAAGTTCCCCTTTCTATAACTGTTACCTGTTACTATGGGGATTGTGCTGGTCTCCACCATGAAAACTGAAGTAAAACTAATTTACTGACTCTGCCATCTGTGTTCCACACTAAATCCACAGTCTCATTCCCCAAGCGACCAACATTCACTTCAGTTACTCTTTCCTTTTATATACTTGCAGAAGCTTTGCTGTTGATATATTTTGCACTTTTTTAGTAATTTACCATTGCTTTTCTATGACTTTAGTAACCTTTTGATCTTCAGAAATTTCCCAATAGGCCAGTCTGCTACCTGCTTTATAAATATGGCATTTCTTAATTTGGTCTTTGCAATATATCAACATCCTTGCTTAGCCACGGATGATCGTTTCCCTCTTTTGCTGAATGGAATATGTTTTAGCTGGCAGCAATTCCATACCTCAGCAAACAGGTGCCACTGCTCATCAACTGTCCTAGTCTTTAGTTTTCTCACCCAGTCCATTAAGGCAAGATCTATCCTCGTATTTATGTAATTACCTTTAACTCCAGACTCCCACTAATGTGGGATTCCAGTTTCTTGCCTTCAAACTGAATTTGAAATTCTCTCATACAATGATCACTCCCCCCAACAGGATCCTTTACTATGCACTCATTAATTAATCCCTTTAAAGAAGGACTGTAATGCTAAACTTTGAACTTTATTTTCTAAGAAGATTTTATATCTTGATACCTTTGTACCGAAGATGTGCCAGAAAATGGTGACTTTGTACACTCCATTGTACACTCACACCCCTGTTCTTGAGTACTTGACGAGAAATCTAATTCTCATTGCATAACATCAAATCAGAATAGCGTGCTCTTAATTGGTTCCACAATGTGGAACAAATGGAATATTCAGTATGTTTGAACTAGACATCCCCTCTAGTAGTTATTAGGAGTTCAGACCGAGGAAACTTTCCAGCTTATTACAGAATATACAAGATTGAGATGGTCACTTCAGTGACTTTATCACTGAAATTTTATTGCTATAAGCCTGAATAGATTTTGAGAGCAAAGCTTTTGGAACCAGAGACCAAAATATGGTTGATAACTTGGGACAGAAACTATAAACACAAAACATGTCTAGAACAGATGCTAAGAAACATCCTTCAAAAGGTAAAAACTAGATAATCACAAAAATTAAAATTGTGAAAGCACAGCAAGAGGAAATAGCACAAGTTATAATAATGAAACAGAGGATCTAATGAAGGTCCTTGGTATTGCTTTGTTTCACAATCTACATTCTAAAATATCATAACCTGACTGGCCCATACTGAAAAATTGCTGTTCATCAGCAATGCAAGGGTCAATTACAAGACATTTGAATATTCAATTCACTTATTTTTAAACAGCTCATTTTGGACTGAATTTTAAATATATCAAATAATGAAGTTGCAAAGTAATGCAAAACTGTATTGTTTTTACACTACAAAGTTTTGCCACAAGAACAATCATTTTCAATATAAGAGTAAATAAAATCTTGCCTCATTAGGATCAAACATTGGTAGGAACACATTTGGATTATTGTGGGCAGTCCTGGCCTTCACCACTAAGGAAGGATACACTTGTTAGTGTGGGGAGTGCAGTAGAGACTCACCAGATTGATTCTTGGGATGGGAGGACCATTCCCAGATTGGAGATTGAGGAGAATGGACCTGTATTCAAGTTTGGACGAATGAGGGGCAAACTTAGAAAGCGATCAAATTCTCAGTTAATCCATAAACTAGCTCTTCCTAAACTGCAGAGGTTTAGGCACGACCCTCTCTCCCTTGTAGCCCTACACACTGATGAAAAACAACCACCATTTCAACTGGGAAAACACATCTATACTGGGACAGGCTAAGCAAAGACATGCCAGAGAATTCCTAGAGGCCTGGCACCCCAACCACAACACCATAAACAACACAGATCTAGATACCATCCATCAACCCCTCAGAAAATGAACAGGAAATGACATCACTACAAACCCCAGGAACCCCACCCAGGACAAACAAATAGAAAGCAAGAGACAACAGCTTCACTTCACTTGGAGGTCGCCACTGATGTTACCGAGCCAGGTAATGAAACGTCTGGATATCAAACCTACAGCTCAGCGAGCAAACCTACCCCCTAAACCTCAAACAGAGCTACAAACCTTCGCAAACCTCGCAGAGGTTTAGAACTAGAACTAGAGAAGACAATTTCACAAACGTCAAGCCATTATTTGGGGCGGCACGGTGGTTAGCACTGCTGCCTCACAGCACCAGGGTCTCAGGTTCAATTCCAGCCTCAGGCGACTGTGTGTGGAGTTTGCATATTGTGTCTGCGTCGGTTTCCTCTGGGTGTTCCAGTATCCTCCCACAGTCCAAAGATATGCAGGTCAGGTGAATTGGCCATGCTAAATTGCCCATAGATTAGGTGCATTAGTTAGGGAAAAAACCCTGGGTGGGTTACTCTTCAGAGGGTCGGTGTGGACCTGTTGGGCCGAAGGGCCTGTTTCCACACTGTAGGGAATCTAATCATTAGGACAGATGTGGAGGAGCTTCTTCAGAGTCTTACAAATCTTTCAAACTCTCTAGCCCAGGAGGGCTGCAGTTAACTCCATCCAAGACAGACTAGTGGATCTCTAGTTACAAATTCCATCAAGATCTATGGAGAAAGTGCAGGAGATGGCATTGAAACCAATGCTCTGCCAAGATTAGAATGAAGAAGCAGGCTTGGGTGACTAAATAGTATTCTCCTACTTCCTGTTACAGGAGCATTTCTAACAGATTCAAGGGAAGATGTTTAGTCGGCTTTGATACAATAGTCTATATGGACAAAGCTAGACACGCCCTGGATTTGTGTAATGGGATCCTATCTGCACCCTTCAGCTTCAGTTATATTCCAAATTATTGATAATGATGCTGCAACTTATCAGGGCACCTGGGACTTTTGTGAGCAACGGAACCAACACTTGAGCCCTTTAATGAAGGGCAAGGATAGAAACAGAAACACAGGCAGAGAAGAAAATAGAATCAATTTGGCTAAATTAGAATAGAGAAATATCATAAAAGACTGGATTGAGAAAGGTAATTAGCAAAGACAAAAGAACAAATTTGTACATACCATATAAAACAATTAAGTATCTGCAGAGTGTGACCTCTCAGTTCAAACTATTGCCTTTCAAGATGACAACTCATGACCACCTTGCAAGGCAATAAGAATGGATGATAAATGCTGGCCTAGCCAATAACTCATCATGTGAAAGAATAAATAAAAATGTCTAGTCATTAGAAAGGACCTTGTGCATGATATACCAATGCTAAGTTTGTGGTAATTTTATTTTACATGCACTTTGCAATCCAAGAATCTCTTCGAAACAATGGAACAACTGAAGATGCCATTTTTGCATGGTTCGCAGTAAATCAACAGCTGTGTGTTGACTGACTATTTATGACAAAAATTGCTAATAGAATACATGTTTGATTGCTAATTTCACCAGAAAATTCTGACTCGTGGTGGTGCCATAGTTTGAATAAACTTTTGTTTTCCAGGTAGTGAAAAATACTGCCCTCTGCTGGCAAGATGAAAAAGTTCAAGTGGTATACACAATTACACAGTCTAATAATGAGTTCAGAGTCCATTTAGAAATGGAGGCTGTAGAACTTTAACCTTAACAAATGGCTATTTTAATTCATAAATATGGTGCCACTTTTTAAAATAGAATAACATTCCTAAAGCATATTAAAGTTTTAATCATCTGTTTTCAGCTATAACTTGCCAGAGAAGTCAAAGTAACTTCTAAAAACACTCAAATTTCAATTACAAGTTCTAAAATAAGGGGGAGGCAGGTGTTGCAAGATAATCAACCTTTCAAGGCAGAAACAATGGAATCTTATGCTTTCATATTATACACATCTTACGTGGGTTAAGCTAATGTCAATCATTTTCTTCCAACTACTCATCTTAACTCAGTGACCTACTCTCTTCCCACCACATTGGAATTAGAATCAAAGCTATTTGGTGGCGGTGGTCAGAGGAAGAGAAAGGAAAAGGAGTGAGAGGAAGTAAGTAAAAGAAAATGTGAGCTTAAAAGAATGGAATAAAACTGTCTAAGAAAGGAAAAAAGAAAAACTAAAAGCTAGGTTTTTTCTCGATCATTTACATATGGGAAGTGGAGAGAAAATACAAAAAGTGACCTTTGAGTTGTATTAGATTATTGTAATGTACAAAATAAGGTTGTAAAGAGATGACAGTAGACAGTGGTGTGCTGCACCTGTAGGGATGTCCGAATCTATGCTAATGAACTTGCTAAGTATTTTATCCCATAAGGCAGTCATGTCCCCTAGGGTAGGTAATGAAGCAAAGGTGACTCAGGCAAGTGAAAATGGCGCAGGTTGATTTGTGAAGCATCAGCCTCTGCTGCTGTCCAATAGAATGAAGGGAAGTCTATGAATGAGTGATATAGGAGGCACTGAGGTAGGAGAGCAAAGATGGCAGAGATAGGAAGAGAGAACTATAAATAAATCTGTTAAGGGGGAAATAAATACTGTCTTTTCAAGCTGGGAACTCTGAAGGCTGTATTACCTCCTGGTAGCAGGGAGGTAATAGAATTTTGCCTGGCAAGGAGTGACATCGCATTCTGGAAATGTTAAGATTGAAGGGGCAAGTATCCATTTACAACAGGGTAAACCCTCCTACTTAATTTAAAACCAGCAACACAGAAAAGATTTATCCACTGCAGTAGTAATCTAAAAATCAAGTGGCCAAGAACTATTTAAAAGTAAAAAAAAAAAATTTCTTAAAGTATAACAGAATTAATTAACCACTTCATACAATATTTTTCTCTAACCTATCTTTTAGCTTTCCTTCTATAATACTGGCCCGATAAAACCCCCATTTAAAATCTACTAAACACATTTCAAAAACCAGACAGCTTTAGATGCTAGTCTTCAGATCTTCCTGTGTCTTTTCTTCCTTATTAGGGATTTCTGCATTACAGGTGACTGATTGAAAAGGGACATTCAGAGAAATTTTTTTTAAGCAGTCTCTTACAAGCTAGCACGTGGCAGATCTCCTCTAAACTGTTCAATTTTCCCCAGTCTTATACTCCAGAGCATCAGATTGTATCATTGGCTTTTAAGATTGAATTATGTTGTCAATCTTGATTGAAGTTTGATATGTTGCTTTGGGTATAATTTAAACTGATGGGCCAAATTTGAATTTATTTTCGCCTCCAAGCAATGAACTAATCGAGTGGTTACACTTCCCGTTTTTGAGTCCGGTAGTTCTGCTGCTTTTAACTCAAAGGTATACCCACATCTTCATAACAGTCCACACAGAACTAGAAATGAGGACTTGCTGACAGAGTTAGAGGAGCTAGGGTTCCAAATTAAGCAATTCCTGTTTTATAATCTGATCAATTTACAAATTTGCATAGGATCAACACAGTTGAATGCATAGCTGAAAAGATGCTGCACTGGTACTGAAGAAACAAGAACTGATCTGTTAGGATGGGTTCCATTTAACCTAGCTGGGATTGGTGTCCTGGTGAACAAGCACCTAGATGTGGAAGGAGGTAGGTGAAAGGATCAGGTGGAAAGTTGGGTCAGTAGAACTTGGGTGGTACAGATGAGCAGTTTAACAGCAGCAAGATTTTACATTTCATCCTGAACAGAAAAATCCTTCTCTAAATCAAATCAAAAATTTCACACCAAGTTACAAATGGTGGTATGACAGCAAATGACCAAAACAGTTGAAGTAATGTGCATATTCAAGCAGGAGGTAGCAGGGGAGTTTAGGAAGAGAATGCCAAAGCTTTGGGCTTAGCAATTGAAAAGGTGGTCAACAATGGTGCAGCAACAAATTAGATACAGATCACATCAAGTGTAAACAGATGGCTGAGGCTCTCAAATTATAGCAATGTGAAGGAAACTGCAAACAGTCCGACTCAATTTCGGACATAGGCCGGGGAGAGGAATGGATGCTGAAGATGCGAAGACAAGGGCTCTGAAGTCTTTTTAATATTTAATCTGAGGAAACCACTGCCCATCCAAGATGGGATATTCAGGAAGGCACAAAGGCTGTAACATTAATATAGTAATGACTAAAGTTACATCAATGAAGAATAAATAGAAGATGCACCCTTTATCCCAGTTCTGTCTTCTATTACTCAACCAATCCTCTAACCATGTGAGCACTAAATGGCACAAATACATCATGAGGTTGATTGACAGGTCATTTGACATGATTGCTGGATGACCAGTGTTAGGAATAAACATTCCCAGGATATTTAAAATGTCAGACAAAATGGAACACAAGGTCAGAAATCAGGACTTTTGGCTGCAAACAATGCGCTTTCGAGATCACACATGTGGATTACTGCCTGTGTCACAATCAACCTCGTGAACCTTCTCTGGATTGCCTCCATCATTACATCTTTCCTTAGACAAGGAGACCAAAACGTTCAGTCTTCCAAGTGTGGTCCGACTGCTGCCTTGTATAGTTTTAGCAAGGCTTCCATAATCTTAATACTCCATTCCTTTTGGAATGGAAACCAACATCCTACTTGCCTTCCCTATAACCTGCTGAACTTGGATGCTAGCCTTTTGTGATTCATGCACAAGAATCCCCAAGTACTTCTGCGTTGCTGATTGCTGCAGTTTTTCTCCATTTAACTAATATTCAGATTATGTATTCTTCCTGCCAAAGCACACAACCTCATGTTTTCCCATATAACATTTTCCATCTGGCAAGATTTTGCCCACACATGTAACTTGTCTGCATCCCTCTGTAGACTGTCATGCTCAGGACTTTCCTCCCCACGTAGTTTTGTCACCCACAAACTTGGCCATTGTATGCCCACTTTTCTCAAAGTTATTAACATATATTACAATTGTGGCACTCTACTATATTTCAGGATGCCATCTTGGAAATGTACCATTTATCACAATTGTGCCTTCCATCAATCAGCCAATCCTCTGGCCATGCTACCCCCAACACCATGGATGCTTAAGTAGCCCGACTTGTGGTACCTTATCAAAAGCCTTTTGAAAATCTAAACATATTACACCGATTGCTGCTTCCCCTTTATCTACTTGCTATTACCTCAAAGCCACAAATTTATCAGGCATGATTTCTCCTTCATGAAGCTAGCCTGACTCTGCTGGATTATAATGCTCTGGTATTAAACCCTTTCAAACAGACTAACATTGTACATGATAACTGGCCTAAAAATCAGTCTCCATTTTTTGAAATGATTCTAAAATATTCAAAATTTTTCCACTGACATGTGAAGCTCAGTTTAATATAATTCACGCACAGGATGAAAGTGCCACTTGCTAGGCCAGCCTTTACTACCCAAAGACATCACGGAACCAGATGGGTATTTCCGATAATCGGTAGTAGTTTCATGGTCATGCATGTCTTTGGGGGTGGCACGGTGGCTCAGTGGTTAGCACAGCTGCCTCAAAAATTTTTTAAAAAAAAAAAAATTCAAACTCCACCATCTGTCATGGCTGGATTTTAGATTACCTTCCATACAGTGTGAAAACAGGCCCTTCAGCCCAACAAGTCCACAATGACCCTCCAAAGAATAACCCACCTAGACCTATTTCCCTCTGACTAACACACCTAACACTGTGGGCAATTTAACATGGCCAATTCACCTAACCTGCACATCTTTGGACTGTGGGAGGAAACCCACACAGATATGGAGAGAATGTGCAAACTCCACACAGTCACCAGAGGCTGTGAGGCAGCAGTGCTAACCACTGAGCCACCATGCCGCCTCAGTCCCCAGAACATGGTGGTTCTCGGGATTAAAAGGCCAGCAAGAACACCACGAAGTTATCCCCTCCCCAAACGCGTCTTTACTGGACACAGCTTGGAGCAGCTGCAGCCGCAGGCAGGGACAAAGGAACCAGGAAGGAAGCTGCAGGAACACAATCTTCCGTGCAACTCCTGTTGATGTCAACTTCAAAAGGTGAGGTTGGGGGGGGGGGGGGGGGGGGTCCAGATTAGTGAGTACTGGGCACCTAGCAATTAACACTTGTTTATTCTACAGATGTAGAACAATTGTAGCTGTCAGAGGGTTAGATAGGGTGGTCAGGGAGAGCCTTTTTCCAAGAATGGTGATGGCGAGCACGAGGGGAGATAGCTTTAAATTGAGGGGTAATAGATATAGGACAGATGTCAGAGGCAGTTTCTTTACTCAGAGTAAGGAGGGTATGGAATGCTTTGCCTGCAACGGTAGTAGATATCCCAACTTTAAGTACATTTAAGTTGTCATTGGACAAACATATGGACTTACATGGAATAGCATAGATTAGATGGGCTTAAGATTGGTATGACAGGTCAGCACAACATCGAGGGCCAAAGGGCCTGTACTGTGCTGTAACGTTCTATGTTACAGCTAACTTTTTCATAACCTTAGTGAGAGTAGGAAGTCTAACAAAGTAAGAATTCTAGTCTAAGGCTTTAACAGTAAGTTTGGGAGATGTTAGGAGAGGCCAGTCAAATGGAATGTGTAGCTGGTCACACATAGGGAGTCCTGGATGCTGCCAGTGCCCCAGATGACCACCCCTGCAGGAAGTGCTTCCAGCTGCAGGAGCAGTGGGTAGAGACGCTGTGGCACAATCACAAAGCTAGAAGTTACGAGGTTGGATCCTTTAGAGAGGTGGTCACATCACAGCTGAAGGGACTAAAGGACAGATTGGAATGGGTGACCACCAGACAGTCCAGAAAGAGCAGGCAGGTAGTGCAGGAGTACCCTGAGGTCCCACTCACTAAACGACATACCATTATGGAACTGATGAGGGTACTGGTACCTCAGAACACAGTCAGAGCCAAGCTTCTGATAAGTAGCTTGACTGCAGGGGATATGGGAGGAAAAAGGAACAGCAAAGTGAGGAATGAGGTCTTCCATTAATAAATTAGGGAGCTAGTCAGTAGATTAAAAAACAGGACCTCAAATGGTCATAACCTCTGGATTACTCCCAATGTTATGATAGAGTTTAGAAATAGGAAAGTAGGACAGATGAACGTGTGGCTAAAAAAGTTGGTACAACATGTCGAAATGGGATGGTCTGCACCTGGATCACACTGGGACCAACATCCTGCAGGTAGGATTTGCTGGTGCAGTTGGGAGAAGTTTAAACTAGTCTGGCAGGAGAAGGAAGACAGAATCAAATCACTGAAACAGGGACAGCAAAGGAAGCAAGTCACTGTGGGTTCAGCGATGTTGCTCGTCAAGAGAGTCAGACAATGCTGGACGGTTTTTACTTTAATGCCGAGTGTAGTAGGTAAGACTAACCAGTTAATGGCATGGATTAACTTGTGGAACTATGATATTGTTGCCAACACAAATATGGTCAAAGGGTCGCTGGATTGGAAATTCAATATTTCACACCAAAAGATCTTTAGCAAGACAGAGGAGTGTGTAAAAAAAAAAGTGGTGTAGCACTATTAAAATAGTAGTCAGTTACTGTGATAAGGAAAGATGATATCTCAGAATGGTCCTTAAATGATGCTTTGTCAGTAGAACCCAAGAATGGTAAGAGGGCATGAGCACATTATACACCTCCCAAAGAGTCAGCAGAAAATATAGCAGCAATTACAGACAGTTCACAGAAGTGTTTAGGAATAATTATCAGGTAATTACAAGAGGAGATTTCAGCTTCCCAAAAGAATTTGGGATACTCAGTGTTAAGGGTGTAGAGGGGACAGATTTCTTCAACTGTATCTAGGGGAGTTTTTTAAAAATATTGATACACAAAAGGCCCAAGGAGGGATAGTGCAACTGCTGCCTCACAGCACCAGGGTCCCAGTTCAATTCCAGCCTCAGGCAACTGTCTGTGGAGTTTGTACATTCTCCCACTGTCTGCGTGGGTTTCTTCCAGGTGCTCTGGTTTCCTCCCACAACCCAAAGATGTGCAGGTCAGGTGAATTGGCCATGCTAAATTGCCCATAGTGCTAGGCGCATTAGACAGAGTGAAATGGGTCTGGGTGGGTTACTCTTCAGAGAGTCATTGTGGACTGGTTAGCCCAAAGGGCCTGTTTCTGCACTGTAGGGAATGTAATCTCGTAAGTGTTCGAAGTGGCAAAGGGGTAATGTTATAGCGATAGTAACCACAACACGGTTTGGTTCAAATTTGTTCTGGACAAAGAAAAAGATGGCCTGCAAAAGATGGCTTGGGGTAGGGTTTTTTTTTTTGGGGGGGCAGAAAGAGAAGGGGAAGGGGTGAAAATGTGGAAGAGGCAGATTGGGAACAGCTCCTTGTCTCCTTGTCCACAGCAGAGCAAAGGTTTGGATGGATGGGTTTGAGCATTCAAAAAGTAGTCAGGAAGACTGCAGGACTAGTTTGTACCCTGTAAGGAGTATGTAAGGAACAATAAGTTCAGGGAGCCCTGTATGTTTAGGACAATACAGGACTGGATGAGGAAGAAGGGTATTCAGCAAGTCCCAAGGGAACAATTCAGCTGCAGTCCTACAGGAATACAGCAAGTGCAGAAGGGAACTAAAGAAAGCAATTAGAAGAGCTAAAAGATAGGCACAGGAAAGAATTTGCAAATAGGAAAGGAAGAGTAGGGGCTATTAGGGGCCAATCTGTATGAAAACAGAACATTGGAAGGAGTTGAATGAATACTTCTCTTCAGTCTTCACTCTGGACAAGGTGAGCATAGATACAAAGAGGGACTGAGGTGCTCACACAGTTTCACAGAAAAAGAATTGGAGGCTGACTGGTTTGAAAAATAGACAAATCCCTTGGCCTGAATTAATTACACCAGAGGTTGCTGTGGGAGGAGAGATAAGAAATTGCAGGGACTGTCACAAATTTTTAATTCCTCTCTGGCCACAGGGGAAGAGCCAGAGGACTGGAGGACACCAAATGTGGTTCCACTTTTTAAAGAGGCTTCTGAAGGTGAACCATAAAATTGCAGTTTGATGCGAGTCTCATGTAAAGGGTAGGGAAACAATTGGAGAAACTTGACAGAATAAATACCCACTTGAAAAGGAATGAGTTAATTAGGGGTAGTCAGCATGGTTTTGTCAAAAGGTCACGCCTAACAAATTTGTTAGAACTTTTCCGAAAAAGTCATCAAGTATGGGGATCAGGTAAATTCAGTTGATCTACTTTATATGAATTTTAGCAAAGCTTTTGACAAGTCCCACATGAGAGAGTGAGAATGTTAAAGCACGAGGCATTGAGATAAACTTGGTGAGATGGATCAGAAACTGGTTTAGTAATAGGAAAGTGTAATGATAAGATGGCTGTTTGAGTGACTGGAGGCTGGTGTCCAGTGATGTACCAAAAGGAGCAGTAATGGGACCCTTATTGTTAGTTATATGCAGAAATGATATAGATGAAAATCTGGGAGAAATGTTAAGCAAATTTAGTGAATGGCAGGGCGCTAGGTAACTTAGAGGAACAGGGCTCTTGGGATACTTAACTCAGAGCATATGACTAGGATAGGTAAGGTATATGGAACACTTGCCTTCATCAGCCATGACAGATATAAGAGCAAGGCGGCAATGTTGGAACATATAAAGCATTGATTAGGCTACAGCTGTAGTACTGAGTGCAGATCTGGTCATCTTACTACATGATGAATGTGATAGCACTGGAAGAGGTACAGAGGAGGTTCACCAGAATGTCATCTGGAATGGAGCAATTGAGTGATAAGGAGACACTGGACAGGTGGTTTCCTTTAGAGTAGAGAACACAGAGGGTGACATGATCGAGGCATAAGATTGAGGGATATAGACAGGGTGAAGAGAGAGACCAACTGCTCCCCTTATTTGAGAGGTCAATCATGAAGGGCATAGAACAAACAATGAAAATTACAGCACAGGAACAGGCTCTTCAGGCTTCTACACCTGCACCAAACCAGATCCTCAGTCTAAATCTGTTGCCTATTTCTAAGGATCTGTATCCCTCTGCTCCCTGCCCATCTAAAATGTATCTAGACAGATACATAAATGATGCATAGTTTTGCTAGTAAGGGACAGGCGATTCAGAGGGGATATGGGGAAAGAGCTGTTTCCCCTCAGCAGGAGATGGGAATTTGGAGTGCACAGCAGGCCAGAAAACTTACAACTGTTAAAAAACAAATTGGATTAGCACTTGAAATATCAATGATATGGGAGAAGTGCAGGAAATTGGGATTTGTACACTTAGTGGTAGTTATTGTTGCTGCAGATGTGATGGGCCAAATGGCCTTTTCTGTGCTGTATGACTCCTCTATGTCTACAAATCTTACAGTGCTCAGATGGTATCCTTCTGGGCTGATAACTCAGCACTTCACAGCCTTAATCAGCAGAGCTCATGAAGATAGATTTAATGAGATATTTACACAAACCTTTATGTTTGTTCAGAATTCTTGTGAACACTGGGATGAATTAAACTGCCAAAAGCATCATGATTGGGTTGAACAGATTTCACTCGTCCCCTCCTCAGGAGCTGCCAGACCTGGGCTTTTCCAGCAATTTCTGTTTGTCACTTACCTGCTTGTTAGTGGAAGTGCCACTACGTTAGATGTCAGAAAGAATCACACACAACCACATTTAAATCTTCAACCCTTCCCTCGTTCCCAATTTTAAGAATCTAAATTTTAGATTTGCACTCATTCTGAAATACTGACAAATTAATAAAAATGCTAGATCCTCCTGTCTAATTGTTGGGATGTATATCAATCCTTTTCATACAGAGTTTTTAAAACAATTGAGACAAATTGTTCAGCCAATTTGTTATCATGGTCACTACCACCGAGTGTAAAGCAGTCCCATTTTGTAGAATATTTTTATTTCTGAATTTTCAATCAATTTTCCTTGGGTTGCCTCCAAAATAGTGAAAGAATTGGGGGGGGGGGGGGGTCAGGCTCTGCTGTAAATTCTCAACAATTGACTTCACTCATCCTTCAACTACCTGTCATTGAAATCTTGAAGATTTATTTCAATATTTCCAATTTTTATATCTCCAATTCTTTTCTCTGACCTTTCAATTTGCCATTCTTTGCTTTATAATTAGTAAATCAGTGCCTCATTCTTGTTTTAGCTCTCAAACAAACACTGGCCATGCATCCTTTTGAA
The DNA here is from genome assembly GCF_020745735.1 of Hemiscyllium ocellatum. Classification (NCBI taxonomy): domain Eukaryota; kingdom Metazoa; phylum Chordata; class Chondrichthyes; order Orectolobiformes; family Hemiscylliidae; genus Hemiscyllium; species Hemiscyllium ocellatum. The sequence goes on along the minus strand of NC_083404.1, from coordinate 2,461,840 downwards.
ACATTAGAAAATAACTTGCTATTTAGCGGAATACCTAACTTATTGAGTTCGTTACAATTTGTGTATTAACAGTTCTGCTTAAGAGTTTATAACTGGAGGGTAGGTTGAAAATCATATACATGGCTCAGATATTGCCTCTTAATTGCTTCCTAAGTCTAATTATTATTCTGGTATGAAGCAACAAAATTGAAGAAAATTTATTTTCCTTTTCTCAGTGTAAAGTTTTAACTTTGTACCATAATGCCTTGGCACTTTAAATAAATTTAATCCCATATCAAGTAATGGGTGTTCATTGCAGTATCCTTAAATCTGCCCCAACGTTTTCTAGAAGGTTTATACCTTGCCCTGTGGTCAGTTAGCTCAGTTGGTTGGATGGCTGGCTTGTGATGCCAACAGCCTGGGTTCAATTCCCACACTGACCGAAGTTACCATGAAGGACTCAATTTCTCAATTGCTTGCCCTGCCTGAAGCATGGTGGCTTTCAAGTTAAACCACCAGATGTCTCTCTATAATGAGCGTGCAGCCCTATGGCTCTCTAGGATGATAGCAACTTTCCACCTTGCCCCACAGAATGAAGTCTGAACAGCTCCGTCATTGCAGAAACATAAATGCTTCAACAGAAGACAGATGGCATTAAGAAATTTGATATCTGTATTCCCCAATACATTTTAATTACCATCAATATTTACATATCTGAATGCGAGAAATATAACGCATGCTGAAACAGCAAATATATTGCACATCCCTTCATATGCACCAATCTTCCCAGTGTAAAGATCAAATTGCCTTGGAAAAATAATTTTAATATACTGTACTGGACAGGAGCTAAAATCACAACCTCACTGCTAGCACAGGTAAGGGCCTAAGGATACAAATTAAAGCAATCCATACTCGGAAGGCCAGAGAAGCCTTGATATTTTAAAACTCAAAACCTTGCACTGTGTTGTATTCAGTTTTCCACAACAATTTGAATTATTTTCTTCTTTGTAAACATTAGCAATGATAGCAGCCTAGCAGCCACTGATAATACATTATATTCATCATACATTGCAATTAATCTGACATTCAGTACAAGTGTAATTATAGTTGACTGAAGACCTTGCAGACATTATGGATGTATTCTTCGTCTGACCTTCAAAGTTAGTGGATGAATAATGTTAAAAATCTTTCATAAAAATGAAAATTCAAATCAAGTTGAATAGATGAACACTTTTGCATTAGCTTACTCTTCATCCAAAAGTGCTCTTCCTAGGGTGAGAAGATTGAAACTAAGTATTTTGATGATGAAACAGTTCAAACCAAAAATCACATATGAAAACCAAGCCACTGGATAAAGGTCCTTTCTCCAAGACAGCAGTAAAAGAAACCAGCCCAAAAGTTATATGGGCTCTGAGAGCACATTACAAAAAATACAATACTTCAGTGGACTAGAGATGACTGCCAAAATAAACTATGTAAAATTCCAAAATCATATTACCTCTTCAACATTAGAAGCAGTTTTTGCAGAAGTCTCCATAAAAATGAGGCCATGCTCTCTTGCAAAAGCTTCCCCTTCATCTTTCTTCACTTCGCGTCTTGATTCTAAGTCACTGTAAGAAAGAGAGTGTTCACCAACATTTAAAACCGTAAGTGTTCATTTTTCGTCGTTTACTTCTCTTGAATCAGCCATTTCATGTCACAACGCAATTGCACATTCAGCCTAGATTAAAAAAAACATACATTTGATGCCATTATTCCAAACATTTCACAAAACACTGGTACTTGAATACAAATCCATTAGAAAATGAAGAGTTTGGTGATTTATTAACTCCTTTAACTCAGACCAACACCTGCATACTATCACCTCTTCCAAGATCATACAGTAACAACCAAAGTTGAGGTCAGAACAATCCCAGGAAATAAGATAATTATCGAATGATTCAAGGATGGTAAACATCCTTTAAATTAAACAAAAATTGCAAAATTCAAGGAATCACTAAACTGAGAAAGCTTTACCTCCCTCAAATGTAATGTAGGTCAAAAGATGGGAAATTGTTGCATTTTCATGATATTCTTCCAATTATCAATTTGGAGTGGATCATACTGCAGTTAGTGTATTTTGCCAAGTTGTTTTGTAAAGAGTTCCAAGATATCTTTACATTGTCAATTTCTAGTCACATCCTTAATTTCCACAATCAAAAGTAGTTTCATTTTGTCGTAATTCTCTTCCACAGGAACTAAACTCAGGGATACGTTTGCAAAGCTATTGTACAATCATCAAAAGGTAGTAAGAACAGCACTAGAACTGAACTATTTTTAAAGACAAAAACAGAACTTGCTAGAAAAGCTCAGTATCTGTGGAGAGAAATCAGAGTTAATGTTTTGTGTGGTGTGACCCTTGCTCAGAACTAGATGATCGAAGGACTGAAACACGAACTCCAATTTCTCTCCTGATGCTGCCAGACCTACGGACCTTTTTCAGTCATTTCTCTTTGTTTCTGACTTACAGCATCTACAGTTCCCTCAGGTTTTTATTTGCTTTTTTTAAAAAAAGTTCACAGCCACAGAATACAGCATGGAGGTAAATTCCATTCAAAACAGAATTGGATAGGAAACCTGAATGGAAACAAAGTAACTAGAGGGAAAGAGTAGACTGGTACAAGACATAACAGGCCTTAACAGTCTACAGTACTGAAAACATTTGAGGATATTACCCTCACTCTAAGCTTGTCATAGACCCGTAGTCAAAAACAGTGTCAGCTTTTGCTAGCTAAAACGTTACCTCTTATTTCCAATGAGCATAATGACCATGTTGGAGTTGGAATGCTGGCGAGCATCTTCTAACCAAGTTGTCAAATGATTGAAAGTGTCCCGTCTGTGAAAAAATAGGGAAAGCAAGTTTTCAGCCTCTGTGTTAATTACTATGCTTTCACATTTAGCATTAACTAAGCCAACTTGCAAATTCATAACTCTTTTTATCCACCTTTTTCTGATCTCCCTTTCAGACACTTTAATGCCAAGCTACAATCCTATTTCTCCAATCATTTATTTGGATTGCTTCAATGGCTTTCATCCCAACCACAACAGATAACCTACTTGGTCAAAGACAGCAGACACCACTCCTCAATTATTCTACTATAACCTTGATCATTGCCCATTTCCTCCCTTTTGTGTTCCACTCCACACTCAACATATTGTGGTTCTACAATTATCTATTCCAAAATTAATACTTCTCCCACAAAATCAGAATGGTTATCTTTAAGATATCCCAAGATTCAATCTTCAGCCCCATCTATGGTGCGTACAGATGTCACATGATCTGTGGAAAGCTGGTCATAAGCATAAGGTTATGTTCCACGTTTTGCACCCAAACATACCCCTCTGCCACCATCTTCAATTCAAGACATGCCATATGTCTGGTTACCTCGTTATCAGCAAGTAAATCAACAAGGACCAAATGTGCCCTGTTAACCTCCCATCAGAAATTAACTCAATGAATGGCTGTCTGGAGACGCTCAACCTAATAAGTCTGCATCATAAAATTAACTTTAGACAAGACATTCCACCATCTTATTACCCAGCTGCCTCAGTATATCACAGTGCCCTATTTCTAGGCTTAAAACCTCTGTTGCTTCCTATATCTCTAGTTGAAAACTCCAACACTTACAACTTGCAATTGACAAATTAATCTAACTTTATTAGTATCCCACACTATCCCATCCTCAACCACGGTGGCTCAGTGATTAGCCCTGCTGCTTCATAGCACCAGGGACTCGGGTTAGATTCCAGCCTCAGGCAGTCTGTGTGGAGTTTGCACGTTCTCCCCGTGTCTGTGTGGGTTTACTCCTAAATTGCCCAGTGTTCAGGGATGTGTAGTCAGAGGTGAAAGTAATAGGGGAACGGAAATGGATCTGGGTGGATACTCTATGGAGGATCAGTGTGGACTTGTTGGGCTGAAGAGCCTGTTTTCATATTGTAGGGATTAGATTCGATTACCTACAGTTTGGAAGCAAGTCTGTCAGTCAAAGTCCACACCGACCCTCCACAGAGTAACCCACCCAGACAAATTCCCCTACCTTACATTTATCCCTGACTATTTCACCTAACACAATGGGCAATTGAGCATGGCCAGTTCACCTGACCTGCACATCTTTGGACTGTGGGAGAATGTGCAAACTCCACACAGACAGTCACCCAAGGTGGGAATCGAATCCTGGTCCCTGGTGCCTAGAGTTAGCAGTGCTAACCACTGAGCCACCGTGCTGCCTCTATTCAACTTCATCCACTGGTTCCCCACTCTCAGACACACTGGTCCATTATTAAAAGCCACTCTTCCAACATTATAAGCAACTCAGCCACTAACTGGTGAACTGAATTTCTTTTCCTTACAACCTGCACACCACTGTCCCAACCAATTACTGGGCAATTTTCAGTCATAGTTATCCACCTCTCTTCCAAAAGTATCTTCAAAGCCCACTTTGCTCAATATATCTTTGGATACCTGTTTTCCCAGATCCTTCAGACAAGCCTAACATTCTTGTATCAGACTATTTTGCAAGAATAATTGCCACACCATACAGCATGCATAAAGGAAATGAAGCCCCGCTATTCCTGAAGTCAGCACAGATGTTAAAGACTTTGTTTTAAAACAGTAAACTCCCCAGATTAGACCCAGGTTTTTTTTTAAAAAAAACATTATTGATCACATGAAGGGAGCACCTCTGGCTAGGCCAGGATTTACTGCCAATCCCAGGAGGCAGTCAAGAGTCAACCACATTGCTGTGGGTCTGGAGTCACATGGAGGCCAGACCAGGTAAAAATGGCAGTTTCCTTCCTTAAGAGGATAGGAGTGAACCAGATGGCCTTTCCTATGATTGACACAGACCTGTGGTCACCATTCAACTCAATTCCAGATTTTTAAATCAAATTCAAATTCCACCATTTACCATGGGAGGAATTGAATCTGGGTTCTCAGAAGAACCTTACATGGATCTCTGGGTTAACAGTCCAATGATAATACCACTAAGCCACTCCCCCAAAGAGAACTAACTTTATTTGTAATAAATTGTAAATTCTAACAGGTAAGCAATTATGAACCGTTGACATATAACTAGTTAAAACTAACTCCTTTATAAAACTCCCCCTACACACAGGCAAAAGTGTTATGGGTGGATAAAATGACTGGGAAGTCAGTTCAATGGTGATTGTCCAGAGTTTGTGGAGATAACCCTTTGACTTTCAGGACATCTTCCTTTTCCAGATAATTTTGCTTGCAGTAGGCACACAGTACTTGTTTGACATTCATAAGTGTCCGACGTATTGATTAAAAGCCACAGCTTACAGTGACTGATCGGGGACAAACAAACTCGCTTCCTTTGGACTTGAACTAATTTTTGCTAGAGGGAAAAAAAAATAGTACTCCTGATGGCTAGAGGTCCGATGGCTTTTGGCCAAATCATCATATCCAGAAACTGTGCAACTATTTGGGAGCCAATCTCTGTTGTTAGTGGACAGAAAACCTGTCAGTCAACGGCTTATGGAATGGTGACTGGTTAGCAGCTACTTGTCTCTGGCCAAACTCACCTTGGGCACACCTCGCCCAATTACAGCCCTTTTGCAGACTTTCCTCCATTGCTTGGGCAAACAACAGTGCAAAACATCACTTAAATGAATGTCAGGTAACTTGCTTTTTAAAAGCGTAGCAATCCTTTTCACAATCTTTGGTTTTTAAAAGTCCTTTTTCCATTTCAGTCCAAAATAAAAAACACAAAAATAAAAAAATACTGTATCTTCCTTGCCTCATCTCTCTGCTCCTACATCCCCTGCCAACACAATGAAAAAAAAACACAGAAAAACTTCCAATCCAAACAAAACCCCAGGTCCAACTAACCAACTAAAACATTGACAATCTCTGGGGTCAGCAGTACGCTATCACCAGTACCCAGTCACCTCATTCAACTCCCATGGTTTGGTTGAGATTCACAGAGCTGGTCCTTTTTTACCTACATTTTTACACCCACGAAATTTAATGGAGACTTGTAAAATTATACATTTGTTATTAAGTTTGCCTTTGTTTATTGAAGCTTGGTGAGTTTCTTTGACCACTATTTAAGATAAAAAAAGTCACAAATTAACCACCTTGGTAATTAAATTTATAATACATACCATATAATTATAACAGCTCATGGAAAGGGGAGGCTCAATTATCAGTGCACATTTCCCATGTCGGATGACAGCAACTTTCTTTGAAGTCAGGGCAGCATTTCACTAAGTATGGCATCAAAGCACCTACAGCTAATGGGAATTGGCAGGGAGGCTTTCTGCTGGTTTAAAGGTATACCTATCATAAAAGGATGATGGTTGCAGTTGGTGGAAGTCAAAAATCTCAATAGGAGTTCTTTAGAGTAGTCTTTTAAGACCAATCTTCAGCTGCTTCATCAATAATCCCCACCATCACAGGATCAGAAGTGGGGCTATTTGCTAACGACTGCATTAAGTACAGCACCATTCACAATGCATAGATATGGATGGATATGCAGCAAGACCCAAACAAGGTCACTGTCTGTTTCAGCATGGACAATCTCCAACAACAGACAGTCTGTCTATTGCCACAGCTAAATCCTAGGGTTACCACTGACTAGAAACTGAACAGTCATACTAAGACTGAGATTACAAAAACATATTAGACACTAGGAATCGTGCTGCTGGTTAACTCACTTTCCAACTCCCCAAAGCCCATTCACCATCTACAAGGTACAAGTCAGAAGTGTGATCGAATACTCCCCACTTTCCTAGATGGGTGCAGCTCCAACAACTCTCCAGAAGCTTGACACCATTCAGGACAAAGCAGCTCTCTTTGGTACCCGATCCATCAGTATGAATATTCACTCAATAGCATGGAAACTTACTAAGGTTCCTTCAATGGCTATGACTGTGACCTCTCCAACCTGGAAGGGCAGAGCAGATGGGAGTATGGCAATACCACTATATGCAAGCCCTCCAAGAGGCACACCATTCTGACTTGGAAAGGAACTTGCAGATGATTCTTTCACTGTTAGTGTCAAAATTCTGGAATTTCTTTCCTAACAGCAGAGTGTCCCAGACCTAAAGGATTAGTGATTCAAAACAGGCAATTAAGCAATCAATACTGGGCCAGCCCTAGACTTTCACCTTTCCTTTAAAATGAATATAAATAAAAAAGCCTGATGAATTCACAGATCTGAATTCACACAAGATCTTCACCTAGGAATCAGATCAGGAAGACTAAACAAAAAAATTCCGTCCTCACTGAAACAACTTTACAAAGTACCTTTCTCCACAAAAGGAGTTGCATGTCAGTATTGTAGGCACTATAAAATATTCACCTACAGTAACTGGAATACTGGAAATGAGAAATTTTCCTGAAAAACTTACATGTATTTCTTCATACAAAGTGGGGTTTAAAAAGCAGGTCTAAGTCCAAGTCAGCAAAAGCAAAATAAAGCTGTCAGAGAGCACACCTAAAATCTGATGCTTCATGAACTGCTACAATTGATGAAAAATATGCAACATGCTCACTTCTGCTTGTACCCCATACTGCCTCCAGCACTGCCACAAATGGAAAGCTGGGCAATATTTAAAATCATTTTGGAATGCACTGCCTGTGTGGGTAGATGAGGCATAAACCCTCTATGTTTGAGAAGGTATTTGGATGAACACATGAAATGCCCAAACATTCAAAGTAATGGGCCAAATGCTGGAAAGTGGGGCTAGTATAGATTTAATACAAAGACTAATTGCTGGTGACACCCTGCTTTCTTCCCATTAGATGCTGCTAGACCTGCTGAATTGTTTCAACGATTTGTTTTTGTTTTTGATCTCCAGTATCTACAGATTGTTGTTTTATTCTAGTTTAGATTTCATAGTTTTTGTCAGTGCAGACTCGATGGGCTGAAGAGCCTCTTCTGCACTGTATGATTTAATGCTTCCAAAAGGTCTTATGCAGATGAGCTGAAAACAGACCTAAAATGTCTATAGCGCCTCAGTTTTTTTAAAAAAAGGGATGGGGCAGGGGGGTGCTATGCTGGAAAACCTCAGGACAGCAAGGGCCTAAAAACACTGACCTGAGGCCAACTAATTCTGCCAGCAAGGTAGTGTAAGTAAGAGCTTAAGCAAGTCCCAAATACAATGATCTTTCTGAATATTGGGAACTTAAAATGGTATCGTCATGCATTAACGGTTAAATGACCGAAATAACACTGACTGAAGTGAAATGCTCTAAATGACATCACTAACACCAATTTCACCACATTCAAGTGGCTCACTATTTGAAGCATTTGTTCAACCAACTAATGGGAAGTAGGTTAGGAAACAATAGGGAATGAAGTAAATTTAAATAGCGTTATCAAAATTATTGTAATTACACTAAACAAAATGCAGGATAACTTTACTGAAGTAAAACTAAGTTACTTTGATTTCACTGAATATTTAACTACACTGTACAGTATACTGATACTTAGCTAGAACCCATTTTGTTTATAGGATGCAGGCTTTTTAAGAGGGACTATTTTTTTTCAAAAAAGATTTAACAAGTTTAAGAGCCGCCATTGAAAACCAACTGCAGTTATAAGTTACCTTGTAATATCGTAAACTAGCAAGGCACCAGCAGCTCCTCTGTAGTAAGATCTTGTGATGGAACGGAAAGATTCTTGCCCAGCCTGTTGAAACAAACAAAACACCCACTCTTGTTACATATCCAAGGAACATATGATCAAGAGATTACAAAGCATGCACTTATTCACAGGTGAATTTATTAAGTGCGAAGTTCACAACACATTAATCCTTTCTTTTGACCCTCTGACAACATTTAGTTTACCTAGTTGATTTAACATTTTAGTTGTTGCTTAGACAAAATGCTTTGCGCAGCTTAAAGCTAGGAACTGGCAATATGCTTTTTCAAGCACATGCACATTAAAAAGGGGTAGAAAACGATGGGTGGACAAGCAGACAAAATGGAATGGAAGCAACAGGGAGGCCAAACAAGAATGAGAAGAGTAATTTTAGCAGTTACTACATGGGAACTAAAACCTTTACAGTAGTAAAAACCATCAACCAGTCCTAAAAATAGCAAATGCAGAGAGTTTATAGAATGATGCAGAAACTCTGATAATGCTACCCTTCAATTATCCTAATATAAATTATCCTCTTCTAAAGTGTGGAAGAGATTCTGAAACATAGTCAGGATAAATGCTGATTACAGAAAAACTTTCAAATTCAACAAGGAGCACCAATGTCATTCCGCTGCAACTGAGTCAGGCCTTGGTGAAAACAAAACATCTACAGATGCTGGAGATTAGAAATCTGCCTCAGCTGGAAACACAAACAAAAACACTGCAAAGGAGCAGCACAGTGTCTCAGTGATTAGCACTGCTGCCTCAAAACGCCAGGGATGCTGGTTCAATTCCACCCTCTGGCGTTTGCACATTCTCCCCATGTCTACGTGGGTTTCCTCCAGGTGCTCTGATTTCCTCCTACAGTCCAAAGGTGTGTGGGTTAGATAGATTGGATAACTTTGCATGGCCAGTGTCCAGAGATGTGCAGAGCAGGTGGATTAGCCATGGGAAATGCAAGCTTACAGTAGGGAGGGTTGGCTCTGGTCAGAATGCTCTTGGAGAGTTGATGTGAACACAATAGGCCAAAATAGCCTGCTTCCACATGGTAGTGATTCTATACTTGAGGAAGTGGTTCATAGTCGGGCTACATTCCTACATGGGGAATGACCGGGCAGACCAAAATTAGAGCTACCTAGATAAAAGGAGGGGAGAGATAAGGCAGTATGTATTCAAGAGACTGAAAGCAGAAAGCGAACATGTCAGGTTGATAATACACATGAGAACAAGGTAGAAGACAAACAGGAGATTTTTAAAGCGAACAAGACAAACAGAAACTAAGAAAACATGCACACATAAAATGAGAACTAGGGGCAGACCAACAAAGCTGTTGATAAATCATAACTGATCAGACTGAGGCTTCAGATTCTGGTCTAGACTCCTGTCCACACACACCATTTGGACCCTCATGTCATTCTGACTCTGATAGATTTACCTGTACTTCCACACATGCCATCTACTGTGTCCATTGCTCCGTGCGGTCTCCTCTACATTGAAGAGACAGGACGCCAACTTGCAGCACATTTCAGAGAACATCTCTGGGACACTCACTATACCACACTGCCCTGTGGCCGAACACTTCAACTCCCCCTCCCACTCCACAAAGGACAAGCCAGCCCTGGGCCTCCTCAATCGCCAAATTCTAGCCACCCGATGCCTAGAACACCACCTCATCTTCCACCTCGGGACCCTCCAACCACATGGGATCAATGTTGATTTCACCAGTTTCTTCATTCTCCCAGGAGCAGGAAAATCAACGTTTCAGGCAAAAGCCTTTCATCAGGAATACAGGCAGAGTGCCTGAAGGGTGGAGAGATAAATGAGGGGAGGATGGGGAGAAAGTAGCATAGAGTACAATAGGTGAATGGGGGTGGGGATGGAGGCGATAGGTCAGAGAAGAGGGTGGAGTGGTTACATGGAAAGGGAGATAGGCATGTAGGACAGGTCATGGGGATGGTGCTGAGCTGGAAGTTTGGAACTGGGGTGAGGGGAATTGAGGAAACTGGTGAAGTCCACACTGATGCCCTGGGGTTGAAGTGCTCTGAGGTGGAAGATGAGTTCTTTCTCCAGGCGTCAGGTGGTGAGGGAGCAGTGGCGAAGGAGGCTGTTCCCTCCGTGACTACCTGGTCAGGTCCATGCCCACCCCCCAACAACCCACCCTCCCGTCCAGGCACTTGCCGCTGCCACCGCAGGAATTGCAAAACCTGTGCCCACACCTCCCGCACCTCCATCCAAGGCCCTAAAGGAGCCTTCCACATCCAAAGTTTTACCTACACATCCACCAATATCATTTACCTACCCATCCACCAATCTCAGCCGAGGACATGGAGGTCCGGGACCTCCTTCACTGCCGCTCCCTCCCCACCAGACACCTGGAGGAAGAACGCCTCATCTTTCACCTCGGAACACTTCAACCCCAGGGCATCAATGAGGACTTCAACAGTTTCCTCAATTCCCCTCACCCCAGTTCCAAACTTCCAGCTCAGCACCATCTCCATGACTGGTCCTACCTGCCTATCTTTTCCACTTATCCACTCCACCCTCCTCCCCAACCGATCACCTTCGTCCCCACCCCCATTCACCCATTGTACTCTATGCTACTTTCTCCCCACAGTTGAAAATGTGTTGCTGGTTAAAGCACAGCAGGTTAGGCAGTATCCAAGGAATAGGAAATTCGACGTTTCGGGCATAAGCCCTTCATCAGGAATGAGGAGAGTGTGCCAAGCAGGCTAAGATAAAAGGTAGGGAGGAGGGACTTAGGGGAGGGGCGATGGAGATGTGATAGGTGGAAGGAGGTCAAGGTGAGGGTGATAGGCCGGAGGTCAGGAAGAAGACTGCAGGTTAGGAGGGCGGTGCTGAGTTGAGGGAACCGACTGAGACAAGGTGGGGGGAGGGGTGGGGGGGGGGGGGGGGGGGGGTGGGGGAGGAGGGGAAATGAGGAAACTGGAGAAACCTGAGTTCATCCCTTGTGGTTGGAGGGTTCCCAGGCGGAAGATGAGGCGCTCCTCCTCCAGCCGTCGTGTTATGTTCTGCCGGTGGAGGAGTCCAAGGACCTGCATGTCCTCGGTGGAGTGGGAGGGAGAGTTAAAGTGTTGAGTCACGGGGTGGTTGGGTTGGTTGGTCCGGGCGTCCCTGAGGTGTTCTCTGAAGCGTTCCGCAAGTAAGCGGCCCGTCTCCCCAATATAGAGGAGGCCACATCGGGTGCAGCGGATGCAATAGATGATGTGTGTGGAGGTACAGGTGAACTTGTGGCGGATATGGAAGGATCCCTTGGGGCCGTGGAGGGAAGTGAGGGAGGAGGTGTGGGCGCAAGTTTTACATTTCCTGCGGTTGCAGGGGAAGGTCCCGGGAGTGCAGGTTGGGTTGGTGGGGGGTGTGGACCTGACGAGGGAGTCACGAAGGGAGTGGTCTTTGCGGAACGCTGATAGGGGAGGGGAGGGAAATATATCCCTGGTGGTGGGGTCCGTTTGGAGGTGGCGGAAATGACGGCGGATGATACGTTGTATACGGAGGTTGGTGGGGTGGTAGGTGAGAACCAGTGGGGTTCTGTCTTGGTGGCGGTTGGAGGAGCGGGGCTCAAGGGCGGAGGAGTGGGAAGTGGAGGAGATGCAGTGGAGGGCATCGTCGATCACGTCTGGGGGGAATCTGCGGTCCTTGAAGGAGGCGGCCATCTGGGCTGTGCAGTGTTGGAACTGGTCCTCCTGGGAGCAGATGCGGAGGAGACAAAGGAATTGGGAATATGGGATGGAGTTTTTACAGGGGGCAGGGTGGGAGGAGGTGTAGTCCAGATAGCTGTGGGAGTCAGTCGGTTTATTGTAGATGTCTGTGTTGAGTCGGTCGCCTGAGATAGAAATGGAAAGGTCTTGGAAGGGGAGGGAGGAGTCTGAGACAGTCCAGGTGAATTTGAGGTCGGGATGGAAGGTGTTGGTAAAGTTGATGAACTGTTCAACCTTCCCGCGGGAGCACGAGGCAGCGCCGATACAGTCATCGATGTAGCGGAGGAAAAGGTGGGGGGTGGTGCCAGTGTAGTTGCGGAAGATGGACTGTTCCACATATCCTACGAAGAGACAGGCATAGCTGGGGCCCATGCGGGTGCTCATGGCAACTCCTTTAGTTTGGAGGAAGTGGGAGGATTGAAAAGAGAAGTTATTCAGGGTGAGGACCAGTTCAGTCAGTCGAAGGAGGGTGTCAGTGGAAGGGTACTGGTTGGTGCGGCGGGAAAGGAAGAAGCGGAGGGCTTGGAGTCCTTCGTGATGGGGGATGGAGGTGTACAGGGACTGGATGTCCATCGTGAAAATAAGGCGTTGGGGACCGGGGAAGCGAAAATCATGGAGGAGGTGGAGGGCGTGGGTGGTGCCCCGAACGTAGGTGGGGAGTTCTTGGACTAAAGGGGACAGAACCGTGTCAAGGTACGCGGAGATGAGTTCGGTGGGGCAGGAGCAGGCTGAGACAATGGGTCGGCCGGGGCAGTCAGGTTTGTGGATTTTGGGCAGGAGGTAGAAACGGGCGGTGCGGGGTTGTGGGACTATGGGGTTGGAGGCGGTGGATGGGAGATCCCCTGAGGTGATGAGGTTATGGATGGCCCGGGAGATGATGGTTTGGTGGTGGGAGGTGGGGTCGTGGTCGAGGGGGCGATAAGAGGAGGTGTCCGCGAGCTGGCGTTTGGCCTCAGCGGCATAAAGGTCGGTGCGCCAAACTACTACCGCGCCTCCCTTGTCTGCCGGTTTGATGGTGAGGTTGGGATTGGAGCAGAGGGAGTGGAGGGCTGCACGTTCTGAGGGTGAGAGGTTGGAGTGGGTGAGAGGGGTGGACAGGTTGAGTTGGTTAATGTTGTGGCGGCAGTTGGCTATAAATAGATTGAGGGCGGGTAAGAGGCCAGCACGGGGTGTCCAGGTGGATGGGGTGCGTTGGAGGCGGGAGAAGGGGTCGTCAGAGGATGGGCAGGAGTCTTGGTTGTGAAAGTAGGCACGGAGGCGAAGGCGGCAGAAGAATTATTCAATATCTCGCCGCGTGTTGAACTCATTGATTCGAGGGCGTAGGGGAATGAAGGTGAGGCCTCTGCTGAGGACTGATCTTTCATCCTCAGAGAGGGGGAGGTCTGGAGGGATGGTGAAGATCCGGCAAGGCTGGGAGCTAGGACCTGGTGTGGGACTGGAGCTGGGGGTGGGGGCGGGGACAGAGATTGATGTAGGGGCGGGGTTAGATGTGGTGACGTTGCTAGGTGTGGGGGCAGGGTCAAGCGTGAGGGCAGGGTCATGCGTCGTGACGGAAATAACCGTGGGGGCGGGGTTACGTGTGGTGGCGAAAGACGGCATGGGGGCGGAGAAACCTGAGGCGTTGTGGTCCTGCAGGTTAGTGACGTCAGTGGGGGCGGAAGTGGCTGCGGCGAAGGCAACCGAAGGAGCGGAAATGGTTGTGGCGACGAAAGAACCGTAGTCATTCCCGGTAGCCGCGGGGGTCGCGAGTCCGTCGGCGATCTTCCTGGCAATCGTGGAAGCGGTTGTCTGTGCGGTGATCGCCCAGACTCCCCACCCCCACATTTATCTCTCCACCCTTCAGGCACTCTGCCTGTATTCCCGATGAAGGGCTTTCATCCAAAATGTCGATTTTCCTGCTCCTTGGATACTGTCTGAACTGCTGTGCTTTTCCAGCACCACTCTAACCCACATTCTCCCATGTGCACACAGGTTTCTGCCAGGTGCTTTGGATTCCTCCCACAGTCCAAAGATATGCAGGCCAATGGATTGGTCATGCTAAGTTACCCAGGTGGCTCATCCATGGGAAATGTAGGATTGCATGGATAGGTGTGGAGGTAGGTCTGGGTGGAGTTGATGGGCCTAATAGAACCCTTAGCGTGAAGCATACTATGAAGCACAAACTAGGCTTCACAACATTTATGTGCTGCCTGTAGGAAAAAACCCAAGCTTCCAGTTGCCTGCCACTTTAACACACCAGGTTAAAAACAATGACTGCAGATGCTGGAAACCAGATTCTGGATCAGTGGTGCTGGAAGAGCACAGCAGTTCAGGCAGCATCCAACGAGCAGTGAAATCAACGTTTCGGGCAAAAGCCCTTCATCAGGAATAAACACCACCCTGTCCCCGGACCAACATCTGTCTCAGGCTTGCTGCCGTGTTCCAGCTGAAAGAACAGTACCTTATTTTCTACTTGGGAATCCTGCAGCCTTCTGGACTTAATATCAAGTTCAACAATTTTAGGGTTTGAGTACCTTTCCTCATTTTATACCACACCCCCCCCATACACCAGGCCTGGTCATCAGCTGGGCTACCATTTAACCAATTGTCAACCACTCAGTCCCCGTTAACAGCTATTCATCCCTCCAACTAACATTTAACCACTCCTTTGTCTGCCCAACTGTTTTTCTCTTTGGGTTCTACCTCATTTATTCCTCATCCACTGCCCCTCCTCTGAATTAAAAAAACCCTTTGAGCAAGTTCAAAGTTCATTGGACCAAAACCATTAACTGATTTCTCTTCATAGATGCTACCAGACCTGCTGAGCGTTTCCAGTGGTTTGTTTTTGTCTCCAATCTTTTTTGGATTTGAAGATTCTGGTAAAGTTCCTTGAGAACTACTTTAATACTTTCAGCAATTATGTTTTTGGATTTCAGATGCTCCTTTTTCCATTCTTACCAGCTCCTAATGACAGTCACATTGTAACTTTACTGCCTATATTTGGGTTGATGTTTTTTGTTAAGAACTGTTAAATAGGAAAACCCTCTTACCAAAGAGATTATATACAAACATATGAAATCTCAATCGAATCAATAAAGATGTTTGTTATATTTATGAATAACCATAAATTCCATACCATTGGTAAACTGGAAATTGTAAATATTCAGTGCAAGGTAAATTATTGGAATGAAAATCAAAATTCTAATCAGAATTCTAAAATTATAGCTGAAAAGGAAGGAGAGAGATTTATAACTGACAAACAGGTTGTTGTCTGAAGGAATGTTTATGGAACAGCAGAGTCATGGAAAGGGGCAAACTGGCAGCATGATTAATAAGTACACCAAATCAAAAACTGAAGCTTTGCTATGTAGAGAATGCCCTAAGTTTACCAAGCATACTAAAATTAAAATGTAAATTTGAATATATTTAAATTGGGATAACTAACGCATTCAAGGCAGAAGAGAGAGACACACCTGGAAATATACATGCAATTAGGACAAGACCAGAAGTAGGCCATTCAGCCCATCAATTCTGCTCTGCCATTCAATGAGAATCTAGCTGGTCTGCTGATCCCAAATTCCACTTTCTCCATAACCCGAGCACAAACATGATTGGTAGGTCATGTAATTGGTGAAAGCAGCATATGGAGCTCCTGTCTTTATAAGGAGGGGTTTATGGAACAAAAGGATGAAATTATGAAGCACCTTCAAGCGTTCAATTCTGTGCATCATTGTAAGAACAAGAATGAAGGCTTGCAAGGGTATAGAAAATAATTAAGGATGAAATTCTCTTGAAATCAGTTACATGAACAGATTAAGGTAAGCAACCACTGTTTTGCAAAGTGAAGACTGAAAGAAAATTTGGAAGAAGTGGGCAAAATCAAAAAGAGGTTTAAGTGGAAAGAAAGAAACTGGTCATACTGAGGGCAGGGTTGACAACAAGATGACAGATGAAAAGGGATTGGTTAAAAAAGGTGACAAGGAAGGGTTTCTTCAAAGAAAAAAAAACTTTGCAAGGAATGATGATCTGGACCACAACACAAACTGTTGGTGAGGTAGATTCAATTGTGGCCGTGAAAAGGGAATTGGATAAGTTGGAGGAAAGTTTACAGTGCTACTGAAAGAGCACAGGGTATAAGGACTCAGTAAATTACCTTCACAATGAGCAAACAGTGGCTCAAATGATGCTGTAAGCTTTGTATGATAACATGAAGGCAATTAATGAAGGGGAAACCATTCCACAAGCAGAAGGCTGACTAATGGATAATTATCAAAGACAAATGGCATAAGAACCTCAAAAGGGAACCTCTTCTGTACAGCATGATTTGGAATGCAATGTGAAAGGTGGTGGAAGCAAACTGAACAGGAATTTTCAGACTGGAATTAGCTACAGTGTCATTGAGATGTACAGTATGGAAACAAACCCTTCGGTCCAACCTGTCCACGCCGACCAGATATCCCAACTCAATCTAGTCCCACGTGCCAGTACCCGGTCCATATCCCTTCAAACCCTTCCTATTTATATTCCCATCCAAATGCCTCTTAAATGTTGCAATTGTACCAGCCTCCACCACTTCCTCTGGCAGCTCATTCCATACACGTACCACCCTCTGTGTGAAAAGGTTGCCCCGTAGGTCTTTTTTATATCTTTCCCCTCTCACCCTAAACCAATGCCCTTTAATCCTGGACTCCCTCACCACAGGGAAAAAAAGACTATTTACCCTATCCATGCCCCTCAATTTTGTAAACCTCTATAAGGTCACTCCTCAGCCTCACTCCAGGGAAAACAGCCCCAGCCTCTTCAGCCTCTTCCTATAGCTCAAATCCTCCAACCCTGGCAACATCTTTTCTGAACCCTTTCAGGTTTCACAAAGATTTACAACATCTTTCTGGCAGGAAGGAGACCAGAACTGCACACAATACTTCAACAGTGGCCTAACGAACATCCTGTACAACCGCGACATGACATCCCTACCCTGTACTCAATACTCTGACCAATAACTGAAAACATACCAAAGCCTTCTTCACTATTCTATCTACCTGCGGACTCCACTTTCAAGGAGCTATGAACCTGCACTCCAAGGTCTCTTTGTTCAGCAACACTCCCTAGGACCAACCCATGAGAATGGGTAAGTTGTGCAAAGATTTGTTTTCCCAAAATGCAGCAGCTTGCATTTATCTGAATTAAACTCCATCTGCCACTTCTCAGCCCATCAGGTCTAGATCCTGTTGTAATCTGAGGTAACCTTCACTGTCCACGACACCTTAAATTTTGGTATCATCTGCAAACCTACTAACTCTACCTCTTTTGCTCACATCATTTATATAAATGACAAAACGTAGTGGACCCAGCATTAGTCCCTGGGGCACTCCAGTGGTCACAGACCTCCAGTCTGAAAAACAACCCTCCACCACCACCCTGTCTTCTACCTTTGAGTCAGTTCTGTATCCAATTGGCTAGTTCCCCATGTGTTCCATGAGATCTAACCTTGCTCACAAGTCTCCCATGGGGAACCCGGTCAAACACCTTACTGAAGTCCATACAGATCACATCTACTGCTCTGCCCTCAATCCTCTTACTTCAAAAAACTCAATCAAGTTTGAGAGACATGATTTCCCACGCACAAAGCCATGCTGACTCTTCCTAATCAGTCTTTGCCTTTCCAAATACACGTACATCCTGTCCCTCAGGATTCCCGCCAACAACTTGCCCACTATTGAAGTCAGGCTCACCGGTCTATAGTTCCCTGGATTGTCCTTACTATCCTTCTTAAGGAGTGGCACGTTAGCCAACATCCAGTCTTCCAGCACCTCACCTGTGACTATCGATGATACAAATATCTCAGCAAGAGACCCAGCAATCACTTCTCTACCTTCCCAGAGTTCTAGGGATACACCTGATCAGGTCCTGGGGATTTATCCACCATTATGCATTTCAAGACATCCAGCACTTCCTCCTCTGTAATATGGACATTTTTCAAGATGTCACCATCTATTTTCCTACAGTCTATATCTTCCATTTCCTTTTCCACTGTCAATACTGATGAAAAATACTCGTTTAGTATCTCCCCTATTTTCTGCAGCTCCACAAAAAGGCCACCTTGCTGATCTTTGAGGGGCCCTATTCCCGCCCTAGTTACCCTGAATGGATTAATCAGAAGGGTCTTTCACAGGATTGAGGTAAATGGTTTCTGTCTGCGCTACATAACTCAATACATCAAATAAAAGATCCTGCAAGGTGCATGGAGACAGGAGCAGCCAGCAAATGTGGCAATGATTGGGAGAAACATCAGCCAGAATTCTAATCTTTCCACCCCATAAAGTGAAACAGACCAGCAGCCCAAGGCAGATCCTCATTGATCTGCCCTATAACCACAATGCAACTATTCTAACTGGATTCTGGATCAGTGGTGCTGGAAGAGCACAGCAGTTCAGGCAGCATCCAAGGAGCAGCGAAATCGACGTTTCGGGCAAAAGCCCTTCATCAGGAATAAAAAGCCCCTACACCACAATTTTATGAAATAATTAACCACAATTGAGTTTTTTTTCTACAACTGAACTTTTAGAAACATTTTAAATAGAAGAGTCCTCTCAAATAGTCATTAAAGTAAAAAGACAAGAATTTAACTATATATAGAAAACATTTTCAGAAAGCAGCAAAAAGGTCAAACCTAATTCAACTGATTTAATGATTTATGTCTACCATATATTTAAGCTCCAGTCATATGTACTAGTAATGTGAACCAGTTTAGCAATTGAATACATTAGAAATAATTTGAAATTTAGAAAAGACTTACAGTATCCCAAATCTGAAGTTTTATTTGTTTTCCATCGATGGTTATCATTCGAGCACCAAATTCTACACCTGAATTAAAAGTTAAAAAACATTAATGGCTAAAGCCTAAGACAATTTTGTAACAGCAAACTATGTACTGGAGCTATAGAGTGAAGAGGAATACAGATTTCTAAACTTAAACACAAAGCTTCTTTCCAAATTAGTGACATTTAGAATTCTACAAAACCCAATACAAAATATAACAATGCAATTCAAGATAATTAATTTCAAAAAGTGACAATTTTATATTGGATATATGAAGTTTAAACTGCTCATTTCATCCATTTCAGATTTCAAAAGTTTATTAATCTCCATAAATAAGCGGTGCTGTTGTACAAATTTCACGTGCAACACCATTCCATAAATACTTAAATCCGCCAAATTATTATACAACAGAGAAAGTGAGGGCTGCAAATGTTGGAGAGTCAGAGTCGAAACCAACCTACTTACTATCTCATCCCGAGAGCAGATGGGACTTCAATCTTGGCCTTCTGGTTGAAGAAATAAAGGTGGGGAGAGGAGGTTGAGGATTAACCACAATAGTGTTAAGTGACCAAGCAGACATGACCTTATGACCTGTTATTTCTTAAACCTATATGTATGATCATTTGTCGAAACATGTGGCCCTGGAAAAGCACAGGTCAGGCAGCATCCAAACAGCAGGATAGTCAATGAAGGACTATGCCCTAAACATCAACTCTCCTGCTCTTGCCTTGGTCACTTAACACTATTATGGTGAATCCTCAACCTCCCACCTTTCTTTCTTCAACCAGAAGGCCAAGATTGAAGTCCCATCTGCTCTTGGGATGTGAGATAATGAGTAGGTTGGTTTCAACTCTGACTCTCCAACATCTGCAGTCCTCACTTTCTCTCAGTTGCTGTATAATTCATGTACAAGGACCCATAAATTCTCTAAATACCAATAGCTACCAAGGTTTAAAATAAATTTGTTATTCAATTCTAAAGTGGATGGATTTTCCACATTTTACTCCATCTCCTCGCATCCTGAACAATTTGCATCCCTTCAGCTTTTCATTTGATCTTCACAGCTTACTTGTTTTGTAAAATTAAACTTATATTACTTGGTCTGTTCATCCAAATCATTATTAATAGCAAATAGATGATCTACCAGTTACATCCACCCACCCTCAAAATGGCTGGCTTGCATCTAGTTGATTTGTTAGTTAATAATCCTCAATCCATGCCATCCTCCCAACTCACTGAGCCCTACCTAATCTGTGCATTTTAATTGTGGACTCCAGTCAGACCTCTGAAACAGCAAAGGGCAAAGAGCTTAAGGAACACTTCAAACGTTTGACAATGCACAATACACAACCATCTCTCCCCATCCTGGAGGGTTCATGCCTTCAGTCCTGATGAAGGGCTTTTGCTGACCGGCTATGCTTTTCCAGCAGCACTAATTTAAACTGATTTCCAACATCAGCAGCCCTCACTTTTGCCACAATACACAACCCTCCAGGCAACTGAATTCAATAATTTCCAATCATAATTAATATTTGTTTCTTCCAAACGGTGGTGCTTGCAGTGGTTTCTCCATAACATTTAAACTTCCTCTAGCCTCATTTTATGTTTCCTTAGTCTATCCACTTTTGCCTTGCAAAAGACATGGTCATTTAATATTTCCGGCCTTCCACAAAATCATTGACCTTCCCCTTTGGTTGGGTCCAGTGTAAATGGTGATGAGCCAGTGGAGGGGAAATGGGGACAAGCATCACTGACGAGCTGGCTCAGGTCTAATGGACTCTTGTTAAGAATAAGAAAAATAGAGATATAGCTTAAAATTATCCAAAATGGCAATGCATTGTTGCGGCAGGGGAAAAGATTTCACAACTTTACTGTGTTTTTCACTGTAAAATACTCCTGACAAAATCATACATACTATTGTTCCTTCCTAGTCCCTTTACCTGCATCAAATCTGTTACCCCTCTAACTGAAAACATTACCTATTCCTCCACTGACAGATGCTATCTGATCACATGAGCATTTCCCATTTTTAATTTAAATTTTCTGAATCCAGTATTTTGCTTGAGCAGAATATAAGTGTGTACTCTGGGGGTGCAATGAATTACTGCAGAGACACCAAGGGCATTCTCACAATCTTGCAGGATGTCATTTAACAGTAACACTGTGAAACAGAGGTTTGGTTTTTCTGCAGATGTATATGGTAAACTATTTTTAAATGAAATTTCTATTGGGAGAGGCAAGATGACAGCCAAAGAGATAGAGTATACTATGTACTCACCAATGGTAAGATCATGTACAGGTTGAAATCGCTTGTCTGTAAACTGTAGTAATAAACATGACTTGCCCACACCTGCAAACAAAAATTCCTATTAGTGTTAAATTCTGTACACTGATAAAGAAATGCAAGGAGAAAGGGAGGACTGCAGATGCTGGAGATCAGAGCTGAAAATGTGTTGCTGGAAAAGCGCAGGTCAGGCAGCATCCAAGGAGGAGAATCGACGTTTCGGGCATGAGCCCTTCAGGAGGGCTCATGCCCAAAACGTCGATTCTCCTGCTCCTTGGATGCTGCCTGACCGGCTGCGTTTTTCCAGTGACATTTTCAGTAAAGAAATGCAGGGGCAAACAGAATCACAGTAACACTTTCACAGAAAATAAACACGATGGATTACATATTCAAAGCAGATCAGACAAACCCAGCCACAAACTGTACATTTACAAATATTACTAGTTGGTAAGATCGAGCCAAGTTCTCAACATTAGCTTTATGACATCAGGTCAAAACATGGACAAGGAGACTCTGTTGTTACCAAGTACTTAGATGACAAATAAATTCTCCTCCATATTAAGCAGCACCTTTGAGAAAGGAAGGCAGGCAAGTGGTACTTGAGATCCCCAAAGTCCATCATTAAGAATGGCTTGGTAGAACCACTCCTCAGAGGGGACTGAGCTCGAAAGGTTGCTAGACAGTCTGTGGCTGGGGTTTAAGAAACCAGCAATAAATAAAAACACATTTGGCCTCATCTTCACCAATCTGACTGCAGCAATTCCAATTTCAAATGCTTTCAATTTGTACTTTGTATTTTCTCTACTCCATCCCCCTTCTCAAAGTTCCAATATTCCGTATTTCACTAGCAATTGGTCTAAGCACAAGCCGGAATGCTAACATGCCTCCTCAGAATATCTCCACTGAACATTATTGATCTTTTCATAAATTGCTGTTGGAATGCTGGACTTAGCTGTGTGGATATCACTTGCTCACAGGCTCTCACTTTGGGATTTTACAAAGCAAGCTAGCATGAGTAAGACATCCAAATGGTGGTAAGCTCTCTACAGCTTCCCTCCATGGAGCACGCACATGCTTCAACTTGGAACAAATCAGACTGAAGAATGGGCTGGCATGTTGAACTAGGAAGTTAAGTTTTAAAAACGCTGAAATACACGTTAAAAATGGAGGCTGAAAGCAAAAGAGAGTAGGAAAGGAGAAAGTGGAGTGGTACAAGTCAGAACAACTTGGAGATTCACAGTTTACGAAGCATGCATTCCTCACAACAAGCTTTTTCTTTGCTAACCCACCACTAAATCATCTGTTTAACTATTTTGATTACTCTCAAGGTAGGTAATTTGCATGACACTATAACTCCTCTCAAATTCTAGCCTATAAATTTTTAAGCCAAATAAAATCAAAGTAATTATGGAAAAGGATAAGTCTGGTTGACAAGTTAAAGTTCCTTGGGGGGGGTTTGAAACTAAGGGGCATAGTTTTAAGGTGGGAGGAGCAAGTTTTAAAAAAAGGACAAAGGCCAACTTGTTTTTTTAAAAAAATACTGTGAAGCTAGTGTATGAACTGAACTGCCAGAGATGGTGTTGATTGTAGGTAAATTTTCAAAATTTAAGACATTTAGATAAGTACTCAAAAAGGAAAAGGTTTGGAGTGTTATGGGGCAAACACAGGCAAGTGGAATAGCTTACAGAACTAATTTACTTTGGGATGGACAAGTTGGACTGAAGGGTCTGATTCCATTCTGTATGACTATTCTAAATTGGGGCAAGACTAACTTTGATGGTTTTAGGAACTTTCAAAAGTTGGTTGTGGGAGGCTGTTCTCAGGTAAAGGGACATTTGACAAATGGGAGGCTTTCAAAAAAAAAAGATCGAGAGTTCAGGGCCAGCATGTCCCGGTTAGTGAGAAAAGTCATGGCTGGCTGGAGTAGGGAACATTGGAAGACTAGAGATATTGAGGCTAGGCTCAAGAAAAAGGAGGCATGTGTCAGGTATAGACAGTTGGGATCAGGACATTGGGAGTTTACTTAAAATGGAAATCTGGAGGGCAAAAAAAAGGGGACATGGGATAGCTTTGGCAAATAAAGTTCAGAAAAATCCAAACAGATTCTATAAGTACATCAAGGACAAGAGTAACTAGGGAGAAGCTCCTTAAACGTTCAGGGAAGTCATTTATGCATGGAACCATAGGAGACAGATGAAATCCTAAACATTTGTCAGTATTTGCTCTGAAGAAATGAAAGACAGGCAACTCTGGGAAATAATGTCTTCATGTCTTGAAAACAGTCCATATGACAGAAGTAGTGCTGGAGGTCTTAAAATGCATAATAGATAGATAAATGCCCAAAGACATTCTGGAAAACTAGGGAAGAAATTGTAGGGTCCATAATCATCAACAACCACAGGTGAGGAGCTGGAAAACTGGTTGGTGACTAATGTGGTGCCATTATTGAAGGCAGGCTGCAAGAAGCCTGGAAACTGTAGACCAGTGAGCCTTACATCAGTGATGGAGGAAATTCTGAGACAATCTACATGCATTCAGAAAGGCAAGGACTGATTAAGGATAGGCAGCATGGCTTCTGCATGGGAAACTGTTCCGCACAAACTTGATTTGTTTTTATTTGAAAGGGTGACCACGATGATGGATGAAGGCAGAGCGGTAGACATTGTCCGCATGGACTTCAGCGAGGCTTTCGACAAAGTTCCACATGGTAGATTCATTACTAAGGTTAGATCATATGGGATCCATGGAGGGTCAGTGTGGACTCAGTGGGTCAAATAGCCTGCTTCTGTACTGTGGGAGTTCTATGATATCGTAAGTGCAAAAAGCAGTGAAGTGGATTCAAATACAGGAGCAGAGATGTCTTGCTGCAATTGTACAGGGTTTTAGTGAGACTACGCAAGAGGTACTGTACGCAGCTTTGGTCTCCCTATTGGACGAGGGAGTATAATGAAAGCTTCCTAGTCTGTCTCCTGGATGAGATGGAGAGCCTGGTCAATTAGGTCTATATTCACTTGAGTTTAGAAGAAGAATGAGGAACAATCTCATAGCAACCTATAAAATTCTAGCAGGACTAGAAAGAATAAACACAGGAGGATGTTCCTGATGACTGTGGAGACCAGAATCAGGGTCAGAGTTTAAGGCTATTTGGTAGGCCATTTAGAAATGAGAAGAAAGCTTTCTTCAGAGAATGAGGAGCTCATCAAATTCTCTGCCTTGGAAAGTAATTGAAGCCAAAAAGTGTTAAATGCTTTCAATGAGTTAGATTAGATTTTAAGAGC
The DNA here is from genome assembly GCF_020745735.1 of Hemiscyllium ocellatum. Taxonomy (NCBI): domain Eukaryota; kingdom Metazoa; phylum Chordata; class Chondrichthyes; order Orectolobiformes; family Hemiscylliidae; genus Hemiscyllium; species Hemiscyllium ocellatum. The sequence goes on along the minus strand of NC_083404.1, from coordinate 2,437,137 downwards.
TGAAGAAATCAAGTTTGGGGGAGAAAGGAGGATCAGTGAGTTAAGTTTAATGATTAGCCATGGCATATTGAATAGTAAAGCAAGCTCAAAGGCCTGAATGGTGCTTTTTTTTCTATGCATAAAAAGGTTTAAAGGATGTTGCTGGGTTTGGAGGATGCAGTAGGGAGGGGCTAAATAGGCTGGGGCTGTTTTCCCTGGAGTGTCACAGGTGGAGGGGTGATCTTAGAGGTTTATAAAAATCTGAGGGACATAGATAGGGTAAATGGACAAGGCCTTTTCCCTAGGGTGGGGAGTCCAGAACTAGTGGACATAGATTTAGGGTGGGTGGGGAGATTTTATGAAGGGACCCAAGGGGTCAACTTTTCACGCAGAGGGTGGTGCGTATATGGAATGAACTGCCAGAGGAAGCTCAGGCGCTCCCGCTACCTCAAACCCTCCAACCCAGGCAACATCCTTGTAAATCTTTTCTGAACCCTCCACAAGATGCACTGCAGAAATTCAAAGAACCTCAGGCAGCACTTTACAAACCCATGACCATTTCCATCTGGAAGGGCAAGGATTGAGATACACGAGAACAACACCCTATGCAAGTTCCCCTCACTATCTTGGCTTGGAAATATACTGTCAGCTGTTTCCATGACTTGAATGCTTGTGATGCAGACCAAATCTGGAGAATGCTGCAGGGGTAGTGCTATTGGAAGCACTCTAGAAGACATCTGTGGCAGTGTTACAGAATCCATGATTCTGTGCAGGACAGAAATAGTTGTGTGGACTATAGGTCTGCCCAGAGACTGATGTGCACTGCAAGGCTCAGGTTACTCTACACACAGTCTGCCAAACTGGCTGTTTGCTTTCAAACGTTTGTCCACTTTGTTGATGGCAGCAAAGAAATGACAAACCAAATAGGTCAACTGTTGCACAACATTCAGCACAGTACTAATGGCATTATTTTGTGGTCTATATTCATCTTGGAGTGCAGGTTTTGATTTAAAAATGCATTTAATAAAAAGACCCGCGCCTCAAAAATGTTGTTGGACGGTGAGCTAGCAGTGCATAACTCAGGTGAAATGCTCACTGATTAGTTTTTCCATGTGAAAAAGTCTGAAGATACTAAAAGACTAAAAAACCTCCAGCCTGGAAACATTTGTAAATTCCCTCAGATCATATTGATGGCCATTGAACGTCAGGGCCTATACATATCATTACTTCACACCAATGGCCACTTGAGTCTCTGATTCTCCAATGTTGCATTTGACTTGTCCCTCCTGATGTTCAGAAAACTTGAAGTCATAAACCTAGTGGCCAAACATTATGCGAGACTTCTCCCAAGTTCATCTTTGCTCAGTGTCAAATGTTATGGTGATGGCTACAAAAATGAGGTAAAGATCTATGACAAATCAGTGAAAAACATGGAGGGTTAAAGAGTGTCCAAGCACTTTGTGATGTGCCTTTACTCAAAATAAATTCTCACTTCCCAGGGAGCCAATAGTCTCCACAAGCCAGTTCAGACATACTGTAGTCAATATCTTTCCATAAATATAAAAGGAGGGTAATACCAAGGTCATTGCAGCAGTCCAACTTGTGTCCAAGTGATGCTAATGACAAAGATCATGTGGAATCCTTCCCTACTCCTAGCAAATTGTTACAAAAATCATGGAGCTGGCCTGTAGGTAAGGGTCACCATACTTCATGACTATAGATATGGAATTCCACCAACTTTGGGGTGCTTGTTACTCTTCACTTGACTGAAGTGGATCCAGGTTCTTCCAGAGTGGATGTCAACTTTCTTGACATATGGTCATTGATGCAGTGGATAGCATTTCCATACATTTTTCAGTATGAAAATACACGGTTTCAAAATACTCTGACCCACACTCTAAGATTGACATAACAGTGTATAATGCTTAGCTATTGGAACTCTTCAGATTGGTTTCAACTCAACATGCTGGCCTACACAGATTTGAAAACTTGAGATTTTTTGCCAACATCCTAACAGTCAAGATTTTGCTGCAGCTGTGATTCACAGTCATTTTGGACATTCCTCAGTTTACTTGGAAGGGCATTGAAGATTTGACAGTAGGCTGTATTTCTCACTTGGTTGGCTGACTGAATCCGATGAGCTGACCTTTATATTGTGAGCAAATCTGGGATTTCTGACATTTCAATCATTGGGAATAGCTAGTACTGCAGCTTTGTGTGCCCAGCACAAAATACAACCACCTGCTTTTCAGGTGAATTAGTGAACTGCAGAAGGATTCTGATTAGACAGAGGTAGTTACTATCATGACCACACACCAGGGTCATCTTCAGAGTGCTCTCGGAACCAAGAATTTGTATATACTCATTTGCTACCCTCTTATCTTCTGAATGTTTTCAGTTCAAAAATATCCAAGTACAAGATCAAAAGGTTTGTTTTTATGTTTAAAATCACTTCCAATACATGGGAGTCACTGGCTGTGCCAGCATTTATTGCCCATCCCTAGTTGCCCTTGAGGTGGTAATGAGCTACCTCCTTGTACTGTTACATTCCATGTGCTGTTGGTATGCCAGTTATGGACAAGTTTCCTAATTTAACAATAGTTGTGCAGATAGAAAAATTATGAAGCTAAGGCTCAAACAGATTTAAACAAAGGATTGAGTTATGTATAAACCAAAAATTAGCTGAACTTCTCTTGCTGCAGGTTTAGTTTGCTTGAAGGCTCTTTTTCCTAAGTGGTGGGGTTGATAACAGTCCGATTCAGCAGGTGCATTGCAGTTGAGGGTTGCTCCTACAAATGGACTAGGTAGAATAGCTCCTTAGAGAGAGCAAGCCTCTGTTGCACTTTGATGGCACTGCAGGGGTGTCTCTTGGTAGTCTCATTCAGTACAATTGTTCTGGATACCCTCGCGTCTCCCTGCTGAGAAGCCATGGCTGCTTCAAGACATCACCTGAATTTCAGACTTCTATACAGTTCAAAACTTCACGATGGCAATTCCAAATCATGCTTCCATACTAGATATGGGTCTAAAATGAGGTTTGGAGGACCAATGCATCAACTGCATTTTAGTGAGATAACTTTAGAAAATTAATTGTCCCCAATTTCAGCTTCACTGGCTCTCATTTGGCCAGGTATTTTGAAAGATTGGAAGGGTAAATCACACATCCACGTAAGCCACTGTCAATTAATACTGCTTACTACTGGAAATATTAACTTAATTCCTAAAGGACTACTGAATTTCTTCTTGCTATAAGTAGCCTCATTCCAAACCAGCTGAATCTATAAGTGTAAATATCTGACTTCTGGCAGAATTTGTAACATTCCCTGTGTCCACGAGAAAGACAGGATCACTATGAGATATGGTTAACACCACATTTACGATGCTAAACAAGATGGCAAGAAACTACACGGTTACATGACTTCATGTTAGTGTTTAATTTTATTCATGGTCAACTTTAAGTTTAGAAAAGCACAAGATATGGGACACTGCATTTTGAACAATGAGAACAGATTTCAATGTTTTGCACACCTTGGTTATGACGAGAAACACCAATCCTCATATTGAGAGAAACAGGATAAGCAACAAACTGAAAAAAGTCTTCAGTTACTGACTTAAGAATCAAATTTCATAACTTAGGTTTATAGGTGCAATGTCTGCAGCATTCCTAAGTTAATAGAAAAATAGATTTGGTTACAATCGTACATAGCAATTAATGTGGTACAGTGTGCTGTACATTAACTTTCATTTCCTATCTCTGCACATTAAAAGTAACATTTTACACAAGCTCTGATGATACTGATACAGTCCTGCATTGATCATGGTGACTTCACCTTCACATACTTGAACATATCTAAGTGGCAAAGATAGTCACAAAGATAGGAAGAGCTCAGAATACATTAAGGAAACAACATTTCTTCAAACAATAAATTTTGCAAACAACCAGTGAATAGCCAATTTTAGACTTGGTGGTGCGTAATGAAGTGGGATTAATGATCTCAGTGCACACTGCTTTAGCCAAGAGGGATCACAGCATGACCTGTGTGTTAGATTTAAGGATGCAAAATGTGGATCTGAAAAGTGTCTTAAAATGTAAAGCATAATGTCATTGCAACGGTAAAAACAACAGTTGGCTAATTTAACTGAATGGAATTAAAATCTATTTAAAAATTGTGCCAAACGAGATATTTAATTAACAAAAATATTTTTCATATAGGAACACACTTTAAGAGCGAGAAGAACCACTGGTGACAAAGGAATTTGATGATACACAAGCTTGAACTCGCAATAATCATAAGACAGTCAAAGCTTCTGCAAATAAAGTAGTACAACTGAAGTTAACATGAGTTCCTTCAAAGCAGAGATGGGAAGAAAGGAAATAACAGTGAACAAATACCTTGCTCCTCTGTCAAAACAAATCACCCCAACAGAAAATCAAGGACAAGTAGGAGAGAGAGTACTCGGCAGACTATTGCAGCGAAAGGCTGACAGTGCTTAAACTCGTTAAAAAGGTGGTCTCAGAAATATGGATGCATTTGGTTGCAACCAAAATGTCCAGTGATGAAATAATCCTTGTGATTAAAAACTGAAAATCTATCAAGGGAGGGTGACTCAATGGAATACATTTTATCAGGAAAGTACTGGAACCGATTTGAAAAGCAGTAGCAGATTTTTCCAAAATCTTAAGACATTTAGAAATTTACAAAATAAACAGACAGAATTATATGGTGTTGAGAAAGGGAAACAATGTTAAAGCAATTTTGAGGTTATAACGAGCGGAGTAAATAGCAAACACAAACTGTAGACCTGGATGTCCAGGAGGCATTCAATAGTCTCCTGCACAAAAGAAAAACAATTGAGGTAGTTTTGGGTATATTTATTAACATGGCTTGAGGACTATAATTTGTAAAGGGCTATAGTGATCAGTGTTGGGGCTTCAACCACTATTTATATTGATGACCTGAATGAAGGGTCTGAGTGCATTGATGCCAAATTTGCCATCATAGAAAGTCAGGTGCAAGACCAACCAGAGAACATAGAACATCACAGCACAGTACACGCTCTTTGGCCCTCAACGTTGTGCTGATTTGTGAAATTTAATGCCCATCTAACCTACATCATTCATTATTGTCCATATGTCCAATGCCAGTTTAAATGCCCTTAACGTTAGCAAGTCTACTACGGTTTGAGGCAGGCTGTTCCACACCCCAATTACTGAGTAAAGAAAAAACCCCCAATATCTGTCCTATATCTATCACCCCTCAATTTAAACCTAATATCCCCGCGTTAGCCTTCATCTTCCGAGGAAAAAGGCTCTCACTGTCCACCCTATCTATCCCTCTGACTATCTTATACATCTCGATTAAGTCACCTCTCAACCTCCTTCTCTATAAGAAAAACAGCCTCAGTTCCCTCAGCCTTTCCTTCCATACCAGGCAACATCCTAGTAAATCTCCTCTGAACCCTTTCCAAAGGTTCTACATCCTTCCTATAATGCGGTGACCAGAACTGTACGTAATACTCCAGGTGCAGGTCCAGTCCTCTGGCTTTGTACAGCTGAAGCATGACCTCGTGGCTCCGAAACTCAACCCCCCTCCCATAACCACCAACACACCATATTCGTTCTTAACAATCCTATCAACCTAGGTGGTAACTTTCAGGGATTTATGAGCCTGGATACAAATCTCTGTTCATCTACATTGCCAAGAATTTTACCATGAGCCCAGCATTCCTGTTATTTCTTCCAAAGTGAACTACCGAACACTTTTCTACATTAAACTGCATTTGCCACCTCTCCGTTCAGCTCTGCGTCCCTCTGTAACCCGCAACATCCTTTAGCACTATCCACAGTTCTGCCTTACCTTTGTTATCTACAAATTTACTAACCCATCCTTCTAAGCCCACACCTAGATCGTTTATAAAAATGACGAACAGCAGTGGCCCCAAAACAGATCCTTGCGGCACACCACTAGTAACTGAACTCCAGGATGAACATTTCCCATCAACCACCACCCACCGTCTTTTTTCAGCTCGCCAATTTCTGATTCAAACAGTTAAATCACCTTCAATCTCAAAACTCCAATTTTGTGCAATAGCCTGTGGGGAACATTAGCAAGCGCCTTACTGAAATCCATATACACCACATCAACCACTTTCCCTCATTTACCTGTTTGGTCACCTTCTCGAAGAACTCAAAGGTTAGTGAGGCATGACCTACCCTTCACAAAACCGTGTTCACTGTCCCTAATCAAATTATTCTTTTCCAGATGATTGTAAATCCTCTCTCTTATAACCTTTTCCAACAACTTACCCACAACCAAATTAAGGCTCACTGGCCTATAATTACCAAGGTTGCACTGACTCCCCTTCAACAAGGGAACATTTGCTATCCTCCAGTCTTCTGGCACTATGTTGTCATTGTCTACAGAAATAAAGATCTAAGCCAAAGGCTCTGCAATCTCCTCCCTGGCTTCGCGTGAACCCAAGGATAAATCCCATCCAGCCAGGGGTCTTAGCAGTTTTGGAAGATCTGAAAATAGATAAAAACTCCTCTTTGTCAACCTCACTCCCATGTAATCTTGTAGCCAGTGCCTCTGTATTATCACTAACGTTACCTTTTCCCAATGTGAATCCTGATGAAAAGTATTCATTAATCACTTCCCCCATGTCCTCCGATTCCACACACAACTTTCCACTATCTTTGAATGGCCCTAATCTTTCCTCTGGTCATTCCTTTATTTCTGACATACCTATAGAAAGCCTTTGGGTTTTCCTTGACCCTATCCAACAACTTCTCATGCCCCCTCTAGGCTCCTCTTAGCCCTCTCTGGATCTTTTGTGGCTGACATAACTCTCAAGCCCTCTTACTGAGCCTTCATGCCTTATCCTCACATAAGCCTTCCTCTTGAGAAGCGCTTCAACTTCTTTAGTAAACCATGGCTCCCTCTCTTGACAACTCCTCCCTGCCTGATAGGCATATACTTATCAAGGATCGGTCGCAGCTGTTGAACTGGGAGATGGCATGGAACAGGCTAACACTAGGCACACAGACACACAAGATGGCTGAGTCACAAGTTGGTCACTTGACACACAAGATAGCCGCCACATCACAATATGGAAACAGACAGCAGAGCAAACAGACACTGCCTGGGGCCACCAGAATGCCAGCACATTGCATTCTCAGCCTAGTTGATTAGTTTAAGACGGACGGGGGAAAGAATACATGAGTAGCGTACACTGCTCGAAGTGTCTGGGTCTAGCCAACACCTTTGATAGAAATCCTAACAGTTTGATATGGAATCATTACGAAGTGATAATAGCCTGGGCTGGAGTAATCACCCCTCTCAGGAAGAGCGAATAGCGCCCATTACTACAGCAATGGACTTCCACACAGACATTGAAACTGACAATGTCTGCACTGAAACTTAATTCCAGTGTAGCCAAAAGCTGCACTGGAATTGACAATGACTGCATCAAACTATCAACGATTCTGCAATGTTTACAACAAACAGTTACAGAGACAATAACCTCATCACTGATCTATTATATTATAATGTGTAAAAGTATCTTGACATGTGCTCCGGGTTGTGGGGAATCACAGCTGACCACTCTGCTGTCAGTGTCTCTCTCCCTGGAACTCCGGTATTTCTTGTACAATAAACTGTCATTGAACCCTGACTCTGATTCAGAGGTTGGTGATTTTTCCCCATAACACTGTTCCTTGAATAAGCTCCACATTTTTCACGAGTGACCATCCCCTGCAGTTTCCTTCCCAGTTCTATCCATCCCAAACCTTGCCTAATCACATCATAATTGCCTTCGCCCCCCCCATTATACCTCTTTCCCTTCAGTATATACTTATCCCTGCCTGTTGCTATTATAAACATAACCAAATTATGGTCACAATCACCAAATCTAACTCCTGGGCGGTTTCATTCCCCAGTACCAAATCCAATATGGTATCACCCCTTGTTAGCCTGTCAGAAAACCCTCCTGCACACATTGAACAAAAACTGACCCATCTATAACCCATCTACTTTAACTTTGACTGTAATACAATAGTTCAAGTCCCCCAAAGCAACTACCCTGTTACTCTTGCTTCCATCGAAAATCACCTTTGCTATCCTTTCCTCTACATTTCTGGAACTATTCGGAGGCCTATAGAAAACTCCCATCAGGGTGACCTCTCCTTTCCTGCTTCAACCTCAGCCTGAACTACCTCAGTGGATGAGTCTTCAGACACAGTACATACTTAGTAAGTTTACAGATGACACCAAAATTGGAGTTGTAGTGGACAGTGAAGAGGGTTACCTCCCGAGTACAACGGGATCTTGATCAGACGGGCCCATGAGCCGGGGGAGGTGTTTGGTATGCTTTCCTCTTTTGGAAAGAGTATAGAGGACAGGAGTTGGGAGGTCATGTAGCTTCTGTACAGACATTGGTTAGGCCACTTTTGGAATATTGCGTGCAATCCTGGTCTCCCTCCTATCGGAAGGACGTTGTGAAACTTGAAAGGATTCAGAAAAGATCGACAAGGATATTGCCAGGGTTGGAAGATTTAAGCTATAGGGAGAGGCTGAATAGGCTGGGGCTGTTTTCCCTTTAGTGTCAGAGGCTAAGGGGTGACCTTTATAAAAGGTTTATAAAATCATATGGGGCATGGATAAGATAAATAGACTAAGTCTTTACCCCACGTTTAACAGTACAGATCTAAAGGGCATGGGTTTAGGGCGAGAGGGGAAAGATATAAAAGGAATCTTAGGGCAACTTTTTCACACAAAGGATAGTGCATGTATGGAATGAGCTGTCAGAGGAAGTGATAGAGGCTAATACAATTACATCATTTAAAAAGCATTTGGATGGGTATGTGAATAGGACAGGTTTAGAGGGATATGGGCCAAGTGCTGGCAAACTGGACTTGATTAATTCAGGATATTTGGTCAACATGGATGAGTTGGACTGAAGGGTCTGATTCTGTGCTATACATCTCTCTGTCTCTCATGCAAAGAAAGCGAGGATGGAATTAATTAGGAATGCAAATGGAATGTCATCTTGACAGTAGGAGAGTGAATTTTTGCCACAAGTGCAGCATCAGTAAGGTGGTATCAACAGCATTTTGTAGTCTTGGTCACCTTATTTAAAAGGAGGAATATACTTACGTTGAATTCCATTTAAAGAAAGTTCACAAAAAGGAGAGATGAGGAGGTTATTCTATGAGGAATGGTTGAGCCTACAAACATTTCGGTCTAGAACAACAAGTGTATCAGAGAACATTAATGGTTTCGCTAGAGGGCAGTGGAGGTTATGTTATTGAATCTTTTAAGCTGGAGAGGGATTCTTGACAGAGTGGAGGGAGAAAGTGAGAATGGCAGATGCTGGAGATAAGAGTCGATGAGCATGATGCTGGAAATGCACAGCAAGTCAGACAGCAACCGAGAAGCAGGAGAATCAAAGTTGAGCATAAGCCCTTCACCAGGAATAAGGCTTGTGGCCCTAGGGGGCTGAGAGATAAAATGGGAGGGAGTGGGGCTTGGGAGGGGAAAGTAGCTGGAAATGCAATAGGTAGATCAAAGTGGGGTTGAAGGTGATAGGTTCAAAAAGGGAGGGTGGAGGGGATAGATGGGAAGAAAGATGGACAGGTAGGACAGTGCCGAGTTATAGAGTCTTAGATGTACAGCATGGAAACGGACCCTTCAGTCTAAGCCATCCATGACAACCAGATATCCCAATCCAATCTAGTCCCACCTGCCAGCACCCGGCCCATATCCCTCCAAACCCTTCCTATTCATATACCCATCCAAATGCCTCTTAAATGTTACAATTGTACCAGCCTCCACCACATCCTCAGGCAGCTCATTCCATACACGTACCACTCAAAGTGTTGCCCCTTTGGTCTCATATCTTTCCCCTCTCACCCTAGGGTTCGATCTGGGATAAGGTTGGGTGGGGGGAGAATGAGAAAACTGGTGAAATCCACATTGACCCAGTGTGGTCGGAAGGTCCGGAGGAGGAGGATGAGGTGTGCTTCCGCCAGGAGTCATGTGGTTGGGGTTTGACAGTCAAGGAGCCTCAGGACTTGCATGTTCTTGTTGGTGGTAGTGGTGTTTTGGGGGGGGGGGGGGGGGGGGAGAAAGCGGGAGCGGGAAGGAAGTTAAAAACGGTTCAGCCACCATGCGGTGGGGTTGTTTAGTGCATGTGTCCTGGAAATGTTCCACGAGTTGGTGCTGTTTCCCCAATGTAGAGGACACCACATTGGGAGCCACAGACAAAGACGACACGTGTGGAAGTGCAGGCAAATTTCTGTTGGATGTGGAAAGATGGAGGTACGTGGGGAGAGGTGTAGGTTTTGCACTTCTTGTAGTGGCAGGGGAAGGTGCCAGGATTGGATAGTGGGGGGCATGGACCTAACAAGGGAGTTGTGGAGGGAATGGTTTCACTGAAGTGCAGATAGGGGTGAGGAGGAAATATATCCCTTGTGGTGGAGTCTGTTTATGGGTGGCGGAAATGGCAGAAGATGATGTAATGTATCCAGAGGTTGGTGGGTGGAGGGTGAGTATGCGAAGTGAAGGAAATGCGCTGGTCGGATCATTGGCCACGTGGGAGGGAAAATTGTGGTCTTTGAGGGAGACGGCCACCTGGGATGTTCTATGATGGAATTGGTCCTCTAATTCCAGGATTAGTGGTTTGTCAAGGTAGATATTGAAAGTTTGAGGAAGGTACTGAATATAAAAGCAATGAATAAATGCTGGAACTGTACAAGATATTGGTTAGATTGCAGATGGAGATTCATGTTAAGTTCTGGTCACTAGAAAGGACACTTGTTTCACAGAGTGTAGAGGAGATTGACAAGAATGATCAGAATTTGAAAACGGTAGGTGTAAGAAAAGATCACACAAGCTAGGATTGATTTCCTTAGAACAGAGGCGGCTAAACTTAAATTCAGGTGTGTAAAATAATGAGGGCTTGGATAGAATAGACAGATTTCCTCTTGCAATTCCTGAGGTTTGCCGAGGGGAAGAAACCTACAGCTTAAAAATGAGCCTGAATCTTCACCTGAAGGACCATAAACTGCAAGGCTACAGACCAGGTGCTGGGAAGTGAAATTCGAATGGTGGTTAAGTCAGTCAGCTGGCACAGGGTCAGCACATTGGCTTATCTGAGTTCGTGTGTTTCCTCGACAGTAGGAATCAAGCATTGGAGGGCACACTTTTGCAAGAAAAAAAATCCCCTTTTTAAGACAGTGATTAATAGACAGATTCTTGCCCTATTATGGAGTAAAGGTTTATGTAAAATAGTCAGGTAAGTGGAGCAGAGGCTAAGGTCAGTCAGAAAGAATGCCAAAGCAGGCTCAAAGGGCTGGATGGTTTACTACTTCCATTTACATTTTGTTCTTGTATTTCTTTGAGCTTTCAGTGAGCACATTTGCAAAATACTACTTCTCTAAATTAGCCGTTGCAGTCCCCTCCATGTAGCTGCAGTGATAAAATAAACAGCAACTCAACAGTACATCACCTCCCCCTTGAGCAAATGGAGTCCTGTTGCATAAATGAGAATACAGGTGCAGTTGATGCAGCCTGGCCAAGGAGCATCCTACAGGCATCAGGCCCACCCTTCTGATTATTTTTAAGATTCTAACCCAAACTGCACACTAATTAGAAATGTTACTTTGAAATCAGTTGGTATTAAACACTCCAATAAAATGTCTGAATTAAAAATTAAGCATCCTAATGGTATAATCCAAATTTCATTACTGTATTCTAATTGCACTGTAAGTAGGAATTCAGTACAGTAATAATCATTAGCTACACTTTAGTAAATTTTGGGTAATGGAATTTTAAATGCTGTAACTTTTACCATGTGTCATGACTACATATGTTGAATGGATTCATCACACTTTCACAGGGAAAATGACAAGGCAGTTCCTTGAGTGACTAAGAACCATTCAAGCCAATCGATAAAGGGGCAAATTAAATCAATGTAATCTAATATGCAGAGGGGGACAGAAATCCAGTAGATTTTTATTGGGCATAATTAGCACAGGGATACCCCTGTGTCAAAATGTCCAAGTCAAGTCCCAGACAGATCAAATATTTCGAGCAAGATTTGATAGTGGGTATGTGCAATTTTCGAGCCATGCACATTTCGACATCCAGTTTAAAAATATTTCATTCTTTCAAATTTAGGATTAAAGCTGTCATTTTAATGACAGATCACCAAGAATGCTTACCACAAATCAGTTGCAGCCTGATGCTGCTTAACAAGTGGACAAATCAGAGAACAAACTCATTAATGTTCTTCACTTTCCAGCCACATCCAGTCCTCCAAAAGACTGAACTTCAGAAAAAGTCTCTAATGCTAGGTCCACGCTGCTTTAAAAAAGAGATGTAGGTAAATCTCAAAAGTAAAAATAATAATTGATCATGGTAGGGTTTTAAAAGTGAAAATCTTTTTAAAAATGGGACAAAGCACGAAAGGCTTATAGAGGGTAGAATTCTTTATGTCTCCAGGAGGGCTTTTTAAGCCAGTACAAACAATGTCATGAGACAGTCCTCATTTTCAGTGATGAAACTGGGCAATTAGTAGGTGCAGCTGTGGGGGCAGTATTTCAGTGACACTGACCATAATTCAGCAAGATTTAAGATAGTCGTAGATAAGGACAATAGCATACCAGAAATAAAAAGGTTCTGAATTGAGGGAAGGCTGGTTTCAATAAGACAGCACCTGACCAAAACAGACCAGGAGCAATTCCCTGCAAGAAAATCCATCTCAAAGCAGTGAGAATGCAGGACTAACGCGTTCCCATAAACATGAAGGTGGGACCACGTGCAGAGAACAGTGGATTCTAAACAGTGGTTAAGGATTGGATAAGGAAAAAAGGGAAGCTTCTGGGGGATACGGTACAAGAAGAGTGCGCAGGTGGTCACCTAAGAGATAAAGTACTGAGAAGTAACAGTAAAAAAATCCAAAGGCACTTTATTTTCATTTTAAGGGTAAGAGAATAATTAGGAAAAGAGTACGACCCATCGTACTATAGCTGAGGCTTTGAATGAGTACTTTACATCTGCATTCACAAATGGGACCATATAAGTCCAGGAATCAAGGAAGGAAATTGTGATACACTTGATCAAACTAGCATGGAGAGGGAGGTTATATTAATGGTTTTAGTAAGCTTTGAAGTGGTGAGAAGTATCCAAGGGCTGCATTGAATACAAGAGCTTGAAGGTTGTGGAGCTATATATAATGTTCATTAGGGCACAGCTGGAGTACTGCAGCAATTCTGGTTTCTAACTATCGAAGGATGTGATTGCACTAGAGCCAAGGTTAGAGTGACTCAGCTATGAGGAGGGACTGGATGTATGGGGTTGTTTTTCTTATAAGAGGTTAAGGGGTGACCTGAAATGAGATATACAAAATTCTGAGAAGTACAGACAGTGTATACAGGGAAAAAAAAACCAAGCCCTTTAGTGGAGGGGCAAATATCTTTAAAACTGTGACATTGAGTTAAGAGGCAGAAGGTTGACAGGGAATCAGGAAAGAAAATTCACCCAGAAGGTTGTGCGTGTCTGAAACTCTGTCTGAAAAAGAGAGGGGGCAGAGGCAGGAACCCTCAAGAACAATTTAAGTGAACACTTAAAACACCATGGAATACAGAAGACTATTATTGCTGGAAAATGAGATGATTGTGATAGATAGAAATTTGACAAACGGGCACAGGGACAATGAGCTGTAGAGTCTTGCTCCATGTTGTAAAAACTGACTATGACACGCTAAACTTCAGGCAGCACAAACATGAATTAATGATGAATATTTGACCTAGAGATTAAAAGAACCCACATGGTTGATGCCATATCAAAACCACTTCTCTCTCAACTGATATACAACAATAAAAGTGAATTAGCCAACTATTACCCAACTCTGCCACTTTAGTCTATGGTTACCTAGTTGTATTCTTCCTCAGTTGGGTCACACAGACAAGATGATGATGCTGTAGAAGTCAATAAATAAGGTGTTGAGTTAATTGTTGCTGAGTATACATGAGCCTTTCTTTAAAGTGAGCTAGCTTGAAGTATTCAATTATTTAAACAATCACCAAAGATTCACCATATCTCCTAGAAACTGAAAAAACTGCACTATCATATTACATAATGGTTCAACTTGGATTATTTTCAGCTTTACTATTGACTTACTAAAATTTAATTCTTTCACATGACAAATTAAACAAATTCCCCTCCCCTTCCTGGGGCACTCCATCGCTGGCAACTGACTAACCATGGATATCTACTACAAGCTCACCAACTACCTCAGCTACCCAGACTACACCTACCACCCTAGCTTCTGTAAAAATGCCATCCATTATTCCCAACTCCTTTGCCTCATCTGTTCCCAGGCTGACCAACTCCATTATAGAAAATACCAGGGGGCCTCCTTCTTCCAAGATCATAATTTCTCTTCCCACACAGTTGACAGTCCCCTCCAGCATATTTCTTCCACTTCTCACAGCACTGCCCTTGAACCCCACCCATTACAACGAGAGACTCCCCCCACCTTCCATCCTACCAACCTTTGCAACATCGCACCATCCTCTACCACCTAAAAACACAAGTATATTTCCCTTCCTCCCTCTACCAGCCTTCCTGAGACACCATTCCCTCTGCGACTCACTTGTCAAGTCCACACCCTACTCCCAGTACCTTCCTCTGACACCCACAGGAAGTGCAAAATTTGTGCCCACACCATTCCCCTCACCTCCGTCCAAGGTCCCAAAAGGATCCTTACACATCCAACAGAAATTTACCTGTACCTGCAATGTCATCTACTGCATCCGTTGCACCTGATGTGGTTTCCTCTACATCGGGGAGACAGGACGCCTACATGCAGATCATTTCAGAGAATCTCTCTGGGACACCCGCATCAACCAACCCCACCGCCACATGGCTGAACACTTCAACTCCCCCTTCACCGAGGACAAGGTGGTCCTGGGCCTCCTCCGTTGCCAAACTTATCACCCAATGCCAGGAGGAAGAACGCCTCATACTCCACCTTGGGACCTAACAGGCACACCGGATCAATGTGGATTTCAACAGTTTCCTCTTACCTCTCCTTCATCTTATCCCAGTCCCAAGCCTCCAACATGACACCGCCGACCTTTCCCATCATTACATTCACTCCACCTGACCCACCACCTTCATATATGTATTGCATTCTCAGCTAGCCCCCCCTCCCCTTTCAAAGAACTGTCATAAATACTACACAAAAGAAAATTCCCAAACCCTTCATGAAGTCATGTGTTTTATAGTACTTTGAATATTCAAGTGTAGTCACTGCTCCAACAGGGAAAGGCAGTGATTAATTTACACAGAAAGGCTGCACAATCGTGAAAGAAGTTACCAGAAAATCTGCTTTCGCGATGCTCAAGAGGAGAAACCATCAAGGCAGAAAAACACAATTGAAGTTATTCCCATGACAGAAGATGGATGGACAATTTTAGTCTGAAATTGTTTAGAATATGTTGTAATAAATGCCATTTTGGATTATGTTTAAATTCTTTGAAGTAGAACTTGGACCCACAATATTCAGCTTTTCGGTCTGCCACTGAAACTCAGTTGAAAATTCCCTCAAAGCTGGTTAAGATTTCTATATTATCCACAGGCAAATAGCAGTTATTCAAATTCAAATAGCCAGGAACTGGTGAAATTGTCAGCCACTTGACTGACAGAAGGAATCAAATACCAGAGGGCCTACAACAAGCTGAAACGTCTGACTCGCAATTCTGGATTAGCTGAACTTGTGGACGCGCGTCATGTGACTGTGCTAAGAGTAGCATTAGACACTGCTAGAGCACATGACAGACAGGGCTGTAGCAATGGTAGCTACATCTACATCTTGAATGAGTATGCACGAACTACATATTTAATGTGGATAACACCAAAAAGTGGTCAGCTTTTCTCATCTCATTCCTTTCCTTCATTAAATGTTTGAAGATGCAAAGAATATTCCACAACAATGGTCTGAGACATGGACAGTACCAAAGAAGTTGACACTTGTTGTGACAGGCAAGTGACATTAATGTTGCATATCAAGATACTAGCCATACAATACAAAGCAAACAAAACCATCTTGTTGAGCTGAAGCATTTAAGGTTTATATCAATAAAGTGGACAAAAATGTACCAACAGAACAAAAGGGAGATAATCACTGAGCTGCCTGCTGAGTCCTATCAATGCCCATTCCTCAGGCAGATTTCTTTAGCTGAGAGCACAAAACTGTAGAGAAGCACTGGAATTTTGTATGGCAGCATGAAAACACGACAGCAATGTCGTCAAACACAGTAGACATGGCCAAAAATACAAGGCAAAGGAGAAAACAACCATTGTGTTTCTCCAGAGCTGCTTCGTGTAATCTTTCCCCAACGCCCCTCACTGCCTGTTATCAAACAAGGTCAGACCGTGAACAAGTTGAAAAATTAAATTTTCACTCGCTCACCTTTTTTTGACATTTTATAAAGCAAACCAAGATACATGGCAATCTCAAAGCTCCACTTATCACAAATTTTTGGAAAAACATTTGATTTTAATTAATTGAAGGAACACATTCTTGAATCCCACACAAATTAATTATTATACTCTGTACATCTAAGCATTTTAACATTACTACAAGTTCTTATTCTCAACAAGATTGGTTCACAAATTGCGCCAGCACATTACAATATCAAACTAATAGCAAGCAGCCAATAGAAAGCAGCCAATACAAAGCAATAGAATCTCACTTGATATGGGCTGCTCAGTCAGACACTAATTAGAAGAGGAAAGAACAAAATAAAAAAGGTTTTAATTCTTCAAGTGATTAACAAGATTTTCTTGTTGCTCTCGGCAATGTAAACACAAATAATTCACGCCTACCGTTTTTATTCTTGGCCAAGAGCTCTAAACAAAGTTTTGAATTCAGTCTTACTTATTTCCTTGTTAAGCCAAATATTACAGATTAAGAGTCAAAGCAAAAGGAGGCCATCTGGAAGATATCCCAAAGGAATGTGCTTTTAAAAATGCTGTGATTGCTGTAAAGTTGGAAGTTACAACAACCAACTTGTGCACATACAGGACCCAAACAGCAGTGAGAATGACAAGAGCAGGCCTGTTTTAATGGTGTTGGCTAACAGAAATACATTATCCAAGGACAATAGAAAACTGCCAAAAACCTCAATAGTCCTGAGGGGGCAGACAGGGCCTGGGTTTAATATCACAACTGAAAGATTGCATTCCCTCAGTACCGCACTGAAGAATCAGATTTGAGGATGGGTTTGAGCATTTGAGCTTCCAAGTTGGGTGAAGACTCTGACCTACAAGGCAAAACGGACACCAAAAATACCAAACAATTGCCGAGAATTATTTCTAAAGCTTGTAACTTTGTGAAATCAGAACAGGTGTAGCGATTCGTAAACAGTCTATGTTTTCACAGTAAAATATAATTCAACACTGGCAAACACAATCAGCTTCCATTAAAACCTTGAGTCAGTCCTGTTGCAAATGATCAAATTTGGTGTAGTTTCAGTAACTATACTGCTGACAGAGAAGCAGGTTGCTTATGCAGGTTTACGATTCTTCAAATACGTAATTTGCCCATACAACTTCATAAGCATCACAGTAGTGGTACAACTGTCAGCAGTTGTCATTTGCTGGAAAACATTTTCAAATAAAAACAAATATTTAGATCGGCTAAGGAATCATTATCCACAAAGGACCATCAATATCGCCACAAGAGAGACAATTGACGCATAACAAAAAAGGATTAATGAAGCTACAGAATAGGTTAAAGGTAAAAGACAGACTTCCATGATCACCACAGCAGGTACAATATTGAGCCTGTGTTTGACTTTATTCCATACCATACTTTTATCAATCTAGACACTTGAGCCGGCTCTTCTGGCATTACATGAACAAGAAAAGTGTCTCATTAAATAGTGCCCAGTTTCTAGCCAAACCCACTGAAGTCAATATTCAAGATATGTTGTACTCAAAATTACGAGACTGAGGTCTGCAGATGCTGGAGATCAGAGTTCAGAGTGTGTTGCTGGAAAAGCGCAGGTCAGGCAGCATCCCAGCAGGAAAATCAGATTTTCTTGCTCTTCAGATGCTGTCTGACCTGCTGTGCTTTTCCAGCAACACACAACTCTACTCAAAATTAATTTGCAGGAAGTTTTCAGGATAATATTTTGGTGTTATAAGGGCTCTGTAACAGCCTAACAGGGCATTTCAGTAGGACAGAGACAGAAGTAGTAACTACTGAATTAACAGCCAAAAGAGTGATGGCCAAGTGCATGAATGATAACCACTCCAATCATTAGAAATACATTAACTCAGAATCGCTGCATCACTACTCCTGGAAAAATAACAATTTCTGAACAAAACTGACAGGATAAGAAAGTGTGAACTGAAATGTTGAATTGATGCTATGGAACTTTGATATTTCATGTTCCAGAGTCAAAATCTTTTGAATTACATTTCTGAAGTCACTTGCCAGATCAAATAATTAAAACTACTTCAACTGCCCAAAGTACTTGAAAATGAAATGTTTGTTCCTACTTCACATTCTCCACATCAACATGCTAGGAAGGAGAAACCCTTTCTTCAGCACTGCAAGTCTAATTGTTCAAGTCTAATTCCACCCCATTTGCCTAGCTTAACTTTCCACAGGCATTTTCACTCTTGTTGGCTGGTCCTTTACGTCACTTATTAGAAGGATTAACTGCACTCAATTTGTAATTTGGCATGTCAGTTCCTAATTTGTTTGCCAATCAAAACCAATTGATTTATGGTTCTTCTTGTAGAGACTTAGCACAATATTTCTTCAATCCTTTCAGCTAAACAGGTGACTGAGCACCGATTGTTAAACTCATGCCACACACTATTACATCAGAGCTCTCGGTCACTCCACCTGCCAGAAGCTGAGGGCTTGAAGGACTTGACAAAGATTTAAGTTTCTTAAAATAAAGAAGCCCAGATTACAATTTATTCAGAAGCAGTCTACATCCAAATGGAGCAAGACCTAGACATTATACAGAATTAGGTTGACAAGTGGCAAACAACATTTGCATCACATAAATGCAAGGCAATGGCCATCTTCAAAACAGAAGAGTCTAATCATTATTTGACTTTGAATGTTATCACCAGTGAATCGCCCACTTAACCTGGGGTTACCACTGACCAGAAACTGAACTAGATGAACCACAAGCACTAGTTCCGAGCTAGAAATATTGCAGTAAGTCAGCTTCTGACGACCACACAGCCCAGCGCCCCCCCCCCCAGTCAATATGGCAAGAATTGAGTGTATGATAGGAAAGTGGAGTATTCCAACTGCAGTTGAATTAACACCCAAAGCTTGACAACATCCAGGACAAAGCAACCCACTTGATTGATACCCATCCTCAAAGTATTCACTCCATCCACCACAATGCTCATTAGAAGCAGTTTGCACCATTTACAAAACACACTGGTATTTCACTCAGGGCCTTTAGACACCATCTTTGAAACTCATTATCATCTGGAAGGACAAGGGCAGCCAATTCATGGGAACCCCCCCACCTGCAAGCTCCTCCCTAGGCACTCACTACCCTGACAATATATCACCAGGTCAAACTCCTGGAATTTCCTCCCGTTGTCACTGCTAATTACTTACAGCAAGTAGATGCAGCAGTTCAAGGTGGCAACTGACCACCTTCTCAAGAACAACCAGAGACAGACACATACTGGTCCTGCCAGTGACACCTACATCCTATGAATGATTACAATCAATGTAACTCAACTGACATACAATTCTACAGAAGTACCTGTTTATTTTTACAATAACAGTCAGCATAATACTTCAGTTGCTTTTAATTTGTATTTCAATTTTTTTTACTTAAGCATTGGAAATTTATGTAATTACCCTTCCACAGAAAACAAAGCTTTCTGAACTGCTGCCATGAACAGCAGCAAAACATTACTCTTTTGAGAACAGTCCTTACCATAGAAATTGTCAATTTTACAACTGTGCAGCATTAATTCAGAAGGAGCACCAACATGGTTGGTCAGACTCCTGACATCAGGTCATTAGGAAATCTAAACATTTTTCAGAGGACCATTACATTTTGAAGCGCACTGTGCACCAATAACAAGCAGGGACAGTGACTTTTGAAAGGTAAAATCCAAATAGATCACAGCATTCATCAGGGCTGATAAGTTTTTTTTAAAAAAAGTTAAAATCCACCATTGTTAGAGACAGCAGCATACATGTGGGTGCTGTGCAGAACTATTGTTACTAAATGTTAGTTTTAAAAAAGGTGTTAATGAGATGTACATAAAATGAAGCAAATTATGTTGACAAAGGGTGGTACACCCAGACCACTGAACGGTCACTTACTGTGCGCCGTGAATATTACAGGCTACCAGCATTTTGTTTTTTGCCATCTCACCAATTCCTCCAAACTGTCGGATTGCCTCACATTTAAGTTTTGTTCCTCCCATGGAGATCCCACAACGCCCCAAACCTGACCCAAAAAGCCGGTTCTGCAAAACTCAGCAAAAGCATCACCCAATGGGCGCGACGGGATTATTCTTCCAAACAGCCACAGTCTCAGGGAGCCTCTTTCCCCGCCCCAGTGCCAGCTCACTCCCCATGATGGAAGCCCCATTGATTCCGGCTTCAGTCCCTAATGAAACTATTTAAAACGACTGTAACGGGGTCAGCGCCTTATTCACCCCGCAGGCCCGGGGAAGCCGGTTGTTGACAGCGGTGACCCCCCACCCAGAACAGAGGGAGGGAGACGGGGGGAGGAGGAGGCCTGGCGCCAGGCAGGGGACTAACATTAAACAGAGAGCCCGGCGGCGCACGGTGAGGCCTCGGCCTCAAGTGAAGGCCACAACGCGGCACTGCCCCTCAGAGAGCGGCCTGGGCCTGGGCCTGGGCCTGGGCCCAGCTCCCCCACCCCGCCCCGGGGTATGGGCAGGCTGCGGGCGGAGGGAGCTGCCTGCCCCAGTCCCGGAGGCTGCTGAAGGCGCTGGGCCGGACCAGGGTGAGGTGGCAGCCGCTGGGCCCCGGGGAAAGAGGGGGGGGGGGCCTCTCGGTGCCGCTTTCCCCAACAGCCCGGCGCTCGGAGCTCACCTGTGTCCCCAATGATGATGTACTTGAAGAGGTAAGCGTACGCCATCCTGAGCCGGTGCCCGTTGCGCACTCGAACCGCCGCCGCCGCCTCAGCAATAACAGGCTCCTGCCGACGTCAGCACCGGAACTAGGCGAGCTGCACCCTCCACACACAGCGCCAGTTCACCCACCAGCGGCACCTACTGGAACTACCTCCACACACAGCGCCAGTTCACCCACCAGCGGCACCTACTGGAACTACCTCCACACACAGCGCCAGTTCACCCACCAGCGGCACCTACTGGAACTACCTCCACACACAGCGCCAGTTCACCCACCAGCGGCACCTACTGGAACTACCTCCACACACAGCGCCAGTTCACCCACCAGCGGCACCTACTGGAACTACCTCCACACACAGCGCCACTTTACCCACCAGCGGCACCTACTGGAACTACCTCCACACACAGCGCCAGTTTACCCACCAGCGGCACCTACTGGAACTACCTCCACACACAGCGCCAGTTCACCCACCAGCGGCACCTACTGGAACTACCTCCACACACAGCGCCAGTTCACCCACCAGCGGCACCTAATGGAACTACCTCCACACACAGCGCCAGTTCACCCACCAGCGGCACCTACTGGAACTACCTCCACACACAGCGCCAGTTCACCCACCAGCGGCACCTAATGGAACTACCTCCACACACAGCGCCAGTTCACCCACCAGCGGCACCTAATGGAACTACCTCCACACACAGCGCCAGTTCACCCACCAGCGGCACCTACTGGAACTACCTCCACACACAGCGCCAGTTCACCCACCAGCGGCACCTACTGGAACTACCTCCACACACAGCGCCAGTTCACCCACCAGCGGCACCTAATGGAACTACCTCCACAGACAGTTAAAAATCACACAACACCAGGTTATAGTCCAACAGGTTTATTTGGAAGCACTAGCTTTCGGAGCGCTGCTCCTTCATCAGGTGGTTGTGAAGTATTGATGTTGAGTGTCCGGAGGGTTCGGTCCCAGTTGGAGGCGCACTGCGGGACAGGCAGCAGCTGATAGCTATGTTCTGTACCCATAGGGAGGGCCTCAACCGGGACCTTGGGTTCATGTCACACCACAGGTGACCACTATAAACACACACACAGACACACACTCCTACACACACTCACAGACATACACAGACACTCCTACACACAGGAGAAAGTGACATCTGCAGATGCTGGAGATCAGAGCTGAAAATGTGTTGCTGGAAAAGCACAGCAGGTCAGGCAGCATCCAAGGAGCAGGAGATTCGACGTTTCGGGCATAAGCCCTTCTTCAGGCCCTGATGAAGGGCTTATGCCTGAAACATCAAATTTCCTGCTCCTTGGATGCTGCCTGACCTGCTGCGCTTTTCCAGCAACACATTTTTAGCTCCTCCACACACACAGAGACACTCCTACACACACACACAGACACACACAGACACTCCTAGACACACACACACAGACACTCCTACACAGACTCACAGATATTCCTACACACACACAGACACTCCTATACACAGAGACACACACACAGACACTGCTACACACACAGAGAGACACTCACAGACTCTCCTACACACAGAGAGACACTCACAGACACTCCTACACACACAGACACTCCTACACAGACACTCACAGACACTCCTACACACACACACAGACACTGCTACACTCACAGAGACACACACAGACACTCCTACACACAGAGAGACACTCACAGACTCTCCTACACACAGAGAGACACTCACAGACACTCCTACACTCACAGACACTCCTACACACACACAGACACTGCTACACTCACAGAGACACACACAGACACTCCTAGACACACACACACAGGCACTCCTACACAGACAGAGAGACACTCACAGACACTCCTACACACACAGACACTCCTACACACACAGAGACACTCACAGACACTCCTACACACACACACACACACAGACACTGCTACACACAGAGAGAGACACTCACAGACACTCCTACACACACACAGAGACACTCCTACACTCACAGAGACACACACAGACACTCCTAGACACACACACAGGCACTCCTACACAGACAGAGAGACACTCACAGACACTCCTACACACATAGACACTCCTACACAGACACTCACAGACACTCCTACACACACACACAGACACTGCTACACTCACAGAGACACACACAGACACTCCTAGACACACACACACAGGCACTCCTACACAGACAGAGAGACACTCACAGACACTCCTACACTCACAGACACTCCTACACACACACACAGACACTCACAGACACTCCTACACACACACACAGACACTGCTACACACAGAGAGAGACACTCACAGACACTCCTACACACACACAGAGACACTCCTACACTCACAGAGACACACACAGACACTCCTAGACACATTCAGACATTCCTACACACACTCACAGACACTCCTGCACACACAGAGACACTCCCAGACATTCCTACACACAGTCACACACACTCCTACACACTCACAGACACTCCTACACACACACAGAGATATTCACAGACATTCCTACACACACTCTCAGATACTCCTACACACACACAGACACTTCTACACACACAGAATGACACTCACAGAGACACACACAGACACTCCTAGACACACATACACAGGCACTCCTACACAGACAGAGAGACACTCACAGACACTCCTACACACATTCAGACATTCCTACACACACTCACAGACACTCCTACACACACAGAGAGACATTCAAAGACACTCCTACACACACAGACACTCCTACACACACAGAGACACTCCCAGACATTCGTACACACAGTCACACACACTCCTACACACTCACAGACACTCCTACACACACAGAGAGACATTCATAGACACTCCTACACACACAGAGACACTCCTACACACACAGAGACACTTACAGACGCTCTTACACACACAGAGACACACACAGACACTCCTACACACACTCACAGACATGCCTACATACACACAGACACTCCTACACACACACACACACAGACACTCCTACACACACACAGAGACACTCACAGACAATCCTACACACAGACACTCCTACACACAGACACTCCTACAGATACACACACTCGCAGACACTCCTACACACAGACACACACACACACAAAGACACACACACTCACAGACACTCCAACACACACGCACAGACACACACATACTCACAGGCACTCCTACACACGCAGACACACACACTCACAGACACTCCAACACAGACACACACACACTCCTACACACACACACACATGCACGCACTCCTACACTGATGCAGACGTTCTCTCATGCACAAGCTCTCTCTCATACGCTCGCACATACACTCCCACACTCTCACATTTACCCTCTCACAGACATATACCCCTTTACACGCACACTCCTGCATGGACGAGTTGGACTGAAGGGTCTGTTTCCCTATGTCTCTGTTTCTCTATGACCCTATATCTGAAAGAATAATAATCTGAAAGATTTCACATTTTCAACAAGAAATAATTAGTGAATTAAGCAAAACAAGTAATCAAAAATTAATACAACTTTTACAGCCAATAATTGCTTAGTCATATGGAACTTAAACTTTGCTAAAAAGGGACATCGGTCTGAAACTTTTTGTCTTTCTCTCATCAGGACTGGAGCGCAAGAAGCCAAAGTGGAAAGTGAATACCAATTCATACTGCACGAGAGGCAGATACTGATGTTTTTGGGTCATGATTGGCATGGTGACGCAACTTATTAAACTCAGACCAGGCAAGTAGACTCTAAATGCTCAGGATATTGCAATGGATTTCACAATCTGCATAACCCTATCTCAATGAAAAAGTTATAACAAACTAATTTTGGCTACACAGAACAGGGTCCCATACATTGTTTCCATCTGGTATAAATGAAAAGCACTGAAAGCTAAACCGATATTCCTAAATCAATGTCAGTTATAAATCCTGGCAGTCGGGACCATTTAATAGCTGCTACCCAATAGCAGAACTGTTTCTGGTGCTGGAAACCAGACAGTGAGTTTGTAAGCATGAGCTAGTTCAATAAAGCACTGTACCCTGCATACAATCAAATGTGTCATTTGATACAGTCCACCGCTGCAAATGTGTTGCTGGTCAAAGCACAGCAGGTTAGGCAGCATCTCAGGAATAGAGAATTCAACGTTTCGAGCATAAGCCCTTCATCAGGAATAGATGTATTCCTGATGAAGGGCTTATGCTCGAAACGTCAAATTCTCTATTCCTGAGATGCTGCCTAACCTGCTGTGCTTTGACCAGCAACACATTTGCAGCTGTGATCTCCAGCATCTGCAGACCTCATTTTTTACTCTGATACAGTCCACCAACATGATACATAATCTACATACCCGGCATCACATCAGCACTAACACTGAAATGACAGAAATCCTTATAAGTTATGTTCAAAAATATCTAACAATCCAACACAGGGTAGGTTGTACCTCACAAACCTTATTGAGTTCTTTGAGAAGGTGACCAAACAGGTGGATGAGGGTAAAGTGGTTGATGTGGTGTATATGGATTTCAGTAAGGGGTTTGATAAGGTTTCCGACAGTGGGCTATTGCACACAATATGGAGGCATGGGATAAAAGGTGATTTAGCGTTTTGGATCAGAAATTGACTAATTGAAAGAAGACAGAGGGTGGTAGTTGATGGGAAATGCTCATCCTGGAGTTCAGTTACTAGTGGTGTATCACAAGGATCTGTTTTGGGTCCACTGCTGTTTGTCATTTTTATAAATGACCTGGATGAGGGCATAGAAGGATAGGTTAGTAAATTTGCAGAAAACACTAAGATTGGTAGAGTTGTGGATTGTGCTGAAGGATGTTGTAGGCCACAGGGGGACATAGATAAGCTGCAGAGCTGGGCTGAGAGTTTAATGTGGAAAAGTGTGAGGTGATTCACTTTGGAAGGAGTAACAGGAATGCAGAGTACTGGACTAATGGTAAGGTTCTTGGTAGTATAGATGAACACAGAGATCTCGGTGTCCATGTATGTAGATCCCTGAAAGTTACCACCCAGGTTGATAGGGTTGTTAAGAAGTTATACAGTGTGTTAGCTTTTATTGATAGAGGGATTGAGTTTCAGAACCATGAGATCATGTTGCTGTACAAAACCCTGGTATGGCCACATTTGGAGTACTGTGTACAGTTCTGGTCACCGCATTATAGGAAAGATGTGGAAGCTTTGGAAAGGGTTCAGAGGAGATTTACCAGGATGTTGCCTGGTATGGAGGGAAGGTCTTATGAAGAAAGGCTGAGGGACTTGAGGCTGTTTTCATTAGAGAGAAGAAGGTTGAGAGGTGACTTAATTGAGACATATAAGATAATCAGAGGGTTAGATAGGGTGGACAGGGAGACCCTTTTTCCTCAGATGGTGATGGCTAGCTTGAGGAGACATAGCTTTAAATTGAGGGGTGATAGATATAGGACAGATGTCAGAGGGTAGTTTCTTTACTTTGAGTGTAGTAGGGGTGTGGAACGCATTGCCTGCAACAGTAGTAGACTCGCCAACTTTAAGGGCATTTAAATGGTCATTGGATAAACACATTAGAATAGTGTAGGTTAGATGGACTTCCAAGCTGGAACAACATCGAGGACCGAAGGGCCTGTACTGCGCTGTACTGTTCTATGTTCTATGGACACTATTTTGTTTTATGTCCATCTAAGAACTCCCTTGTACATTACAGGATTTTGAGGATTCCTTCACTTTTACTGGCACCAAGCCAAGGTGTGTCACAGGGGCTTCACTTTGTCACTCCTCAGCTTCCTATTCCAGCACTCAGTCTTCCAAAGATGTCTCCTCTGTGGGGATTCCGCTGGCGATAGATTTATAAGAAATCTGCAGCTCCCCCTGTACCCACCCCGAGTCCTGAAGAAGGGTCACGTCTGAAACATCGACGTCTCCACCTCCTGATGCTGCCTGGCTTGCTGTGTTCTTCCAGCTTCCTACCTGTCTATAATAGATTTATAAAGCAGACCTGGCATTTTTATTTCCCCACACATTTAAACTTTCCAGTCTGAGCACAGGCCACACTTACAGTTATCATCAAACAAAAACCTGTTCTGTCATAGCACCACTCTCAATTACTGGCACCTAACCAAATTACTTTAACATCTTCAAGTGGTAAAACATCTATTCTGCAGCACCTCTGTTATTCTCTGACAATGATTATAGAGGACACTGAATAGAAATGAGTCAAGAGGGGAATGTAATATGAATAACCGTTATTAAACATCTCCCTTGGCAGATGAAAGAGAAAGACTGTCATTTTCTTGATTTGACTCGATCTGCTTCGTGAGATTAGAATGTTTACAGCAATCTACTTTGTTGGATTGCAAAGATTTTAAGGACAATCAACAAGGCAACATTTATCATAAACTGATCAGTTCCTGCACTCTCCGTCAATCACTACTGAAACAAAATACAAAGCCAAATTAACTGATCTGCAATATACTTTGAAAATATATTGGCCAATAATATAAAGGACGATAGTAAAAGTTTTTTTTAGGTATGTGAAAGGCAAAAAAATGGTTAAGACTAAAATTGGGCTCTTGAAGACAGAAACAGGGGAATGTATTATGGGGAACAAAGAAATGGCAGAAGAATTGAATAGGTACTTCAGATCTGTGTTCACTGGGGAAGACACAAGCAATCTCCCTGAGGTAACAGTGACTGAAGGACCTGAACTGAAGGGAATTTATATTTGCCAGGAATTGGTGTTGGAGAGACTGTTAGGTCTGATGGTCAATAAGTCCCCGGGGCCTGATGGTCTACATCCCAGGGTACTGAAGGAGGTGGCTCGAGAAATCATGGATGCATTGGTGATTATTTTCCAGAGTTCAATAGATTCAGGATCAGTTCCTGCTGATTGGAGGGTGGCTAATGTTATACCACTTTGTAAGAAAGGTGGGAGAGAGAAAGCAGGAAATTATAGACCAGTTAGTCTGACCTCAGTGATGGGAAAGATGCTGGAGTCTATTATAAAGGATGAGATTACGGCACATCTGGATAGCAGTAACAGGATAGGTCAGAGTCAGCATGGATTTATGAAGGGGAAATCACGCTTGACTAATCTTCTGGAATTTTTTGAGCATGTAACTCTGAAGATGAACGAGGGAGATCCAGTAGATGTAGTGTACCTGGACTTTCAGAAAGCTTTGGATAAAGTCCCACATAGGAGGTTAGTGAGTAAAATTAGGGCGCATGGTATTGGGGGCAAAGTACTGACTTGGATTGAAAGTTGGTTGGCTGATAGGAAACAAAGAGTAGTGATAAACGGCTCCATTTCGGAATGGCAGGCAGTGACCAGTGGGGTACCGCAGGGATCAGTGCTGGGGCCGCAGCTTTTTACAATATATGTTAATGATATCGAAGATGGTATTAGCAATAACATTAGCAAATTTGCTGATGATACTAAGCTGGATGGCAGGGTGAAATGTGATGAGGATATTAGGAGATTACAGTGTGACCTGGACAGGTTAGGTGAGTGGTCAGATGCATGGCAGATGCAGTTTAATGTGGATAAATGTATGGTTATCCATTTTGGTGGCAAGAACAGGAAGGCGGATTACTATCTAAATGGAGTAAAAAATGAGGTCTGCAGATGCTGGAGATCACAGCTGAAAATGTGTTGCTGGTCAAAGCACAGCAGGCCAGGCAGCATCTCAGGAATAGAGAATTCGATGTTTCGACCATAAGCCCTTCATCAGGAATGATTCCTGATGAAGGGCTTATGGTCGAAACGTCGAATTCTCTATTCCTGAGATGCTACCTGGCCTGCTGTGCTTTGACCAGCAACACATTTTCAGCTACTATCTAAATGGAATCAATTTAGGTAAAGGGGCAGTACAGAGAGATCTGGGTGTTCTTGTACACCAGTCAATGAAGGTAAGCATGCAGGTGCAGCGGGTAGTGAAGAAGGCTAATAGCATGCTGGCCTTCATAACAAGAGGGATTGAGTATAGAAGCAAAGAGGTTCTTCTTAGTTGTACAGGGCCCTGGTGAGGCCGCACCTGGAATATAGTATGCAGGTCTGGTCTCCAAATTTGAGAAAAGACATTCTGGCTATTGAGGGAGTGCAGAGTAGGTTAACGAGGTCAATTCCTGGGATGGCAGGATTACCTTACACTGAAAGACTGGAGCGACTGGGCTTGTATACCCTTGAAAATGTGTTGCTGGTCAAAGCACAGCAGGCCAGGCAGCATCTCAGGAATAGAGAATTCGACATTTCGAGCATAAGCCCTTCATCAGGAATTCCTGATGAAGGGCTTATGCTCGAAACGTCAAATTCTCTATTCCTGAGATGCTGCCTGGCCTGCTGTGCTTTGACCAACAACACATTTTCAGCTGTGATCTCCAGCATCTGCAGACCTCATTTTTTACTTGTATACCCTTGAGTTTAGAAGACTGATTGGGGATCTGATTGAGACATATAAGATTATTAAAGGATTGGATACTCTGAAGGCAGGAAACATGTTTCCATTGATGGGTGAGTGCCGAACCAGAGGACACAGCTTAGAAATACAGGGTAGACCATTTAGGACAGAGATGAGGAGAAACTTCTTCACCCAGAGAGTGATGGCTGTGTGGAATGCTCTGCCCCAGAGGGCAGTGGAGGCCCAGTCTCTGGATTCATTTAAGAAAGAGTTGTATAGAGGTCTTCAGGATAGTTGAATCAAAGGTTATGGAGATAAGGCAGGAACAGGATACTGATTAAGGATGATCAGCCATGATCATATTGAATGGTAGTGCAGGCTCGAAGGACAGAATGGCCTACTCCTGCACCTATTGCCTATTGTCTATTGTCTAAAAGTCAGTAAAATATACTTTTGGTTGCAGCTTTTTAGTATAGTCTTGCAGTGACTATAACATATAGGAGCAGACTCAGGTTATTCAGTCTATTGACTCTGCTTCAATCATGGCTGATATGTTTCACAACCCCATTCTCCTGCCTTCTCTCAATAACCTTTGATCCCCCTTACTAATCCCCTATCCATCTCTTGTTTTAAATATAGTCAATGACTTGGCCTCCACAGCCCTCCGTGGCACTGAGTTCCACAGATTTCCCCACCCTCTGGCTGAAGAAATTCCTCCTCATCTCAGTTCTAAAGGGTCGTTCCTTCACCCTGAGGCTGTGCCTTCGGGTCGTATTGTCTCCTACCCATCGAAACATCTTCTCTACAGGCCTCTTGGTATTCTGTAAGTTTCAATCAGATCCCCGTTCATCCTTCTAAACCCCATCAAGTACAGACCCAGAGCCCTCAAATGCTCTTCCTTCACCCTGGAGTCATTCTTATAGACCTCGTCTGGACCCTCTCCAACACCACCACCTCCATCCTTAGAAACAGGGCCAAAACTGCTCACAATCTTCCAAATATGATCTGACCAGAGCCTTTTACAGCATCAGCTCTTATATTCTAGCCCTTTTGAAATGAATGCTAACATTGCATTTGCCTTCCTAACTGCCAACTGAATGTACACATTAACCTTGAGAGAGTCCTGAACCAGGAGTCCCAAGTCCCTTTGTGCTTCAGATTTCCGAAGTCTTTCTCCATTTTGAAAATAGTCTACAACTCGATTTTTCTGACCAAAGTGTATAACCTCACACTTGCCCATGTTGTGTTCCATCTGCCACTTCTTTACCCACTCTCCTGTCCAAGTCCTTCTGCAGCCACCCCTCTTCCTCAACACTACCTGTCCATTACCCTATCTTTGTGTCATTTTTTTTAGATTAGATTACTTACAGCGTGCAAACAGGCCCTTCGGCCCAACAAGTCCACACTGACCCGCCGAAGCGCAACCTTACATTTACCCCTTCACCTAACACTAGCATGGCCAATTCACCTGACCTGCACATCTGTGGATTGTGGGAGGAAACCGGAGCACAGGGAGAATGTGCAAACTCCACACAGAGAGAGTCGCCTGAGGCGGGAATTGAACCCGGGTCTCTGGTGCTGTGAGGCAACAGTGCTAACCACTGTGCCACCGTGCTGCCCACAAATGTCATCTACAAACAATGTCATCTACAAACTTTAGTAACAATGTCCTCATTACTTTGCCCAGATCATTAATGTATGACATGAATAGTTGTGGTTCCAACACTAACCCTATTCCAGTTGTGCCATCCTGAACAGGTCTCCTTATCCCCACTCTCTGCCTTCTGCCAGTCAGCCAATCCTCTCTCCATGCCAGTGTCTTGCCCAGAACACCAGGTGCTCTTATCTTATTTCGCAGCCTCCTGTATGACACCTTGTAAAAGGCCATCTGGAAATCAAAAATCATCACATCCATTGGCTCTCTTTGTCTAACTTGCATGTTACCATCTCAAAGAATTATAACAGATTTGTCATGCAAGATCTCCCCTTGACAAGGCCGCGCTGACTCAGCCCTATTTTGCCATGCAGTTCCAAATATTTTGCAATCTCATCCAAAATAATGGACTCTGGAATGTTCCCAATGATGACGATCAGGCTAGCCTATAATTTCCTGTCTTCTGCCTCCCCCACTTCATAAACAGGACCCTCCCTGACTCCAGTGATTCCTGAAAGATCACCACCAATACCCCTACAATCTCCTCAGGTCTCTGCTCCACAACTCTTGCGTGTAGTCCATCTAGTCTAAGTGATTTGATTAGAGTGGTGCTGGAAAAGCACAGCAGGTCAGACAGTATCTGAGGATCAGGAAAACCAATGTTTTGGGCAAAAGCCCTTCATCGGAAAGCCATTCCTAATGAAGAGCTTTTGCCCGAAATGTCAGTTTTCTAGCTCCTCGGATGCTGTCTGTCCTGTTGTGCTTTTCCAGCACCACTCTAATCTTGACTCTAATCTTCAGCATCTGCAGTCATCACTTTCGCCTGGTCTAAGTGATTTATCCACCAACACACCTTTCAGTTTCTCTAGCACCTTCTCCTTAGTGGTGGGCACTGCACTCACCTCTGCCCTCTGACTCTCCTGAAGTTCTGGTATGTTACTGGTGTTTTTAAGTAAAAAATGAGGTCTGCAGATGCTGGAGATCACAGCTGCAACTATTCCTGAGATGCTGCCTAACCTGCTGTGCTTTGACCAGCAACAGAATTCTCTATTCCTGAGATGCTGCCTAACCTGCTGTGCTTTGACCAGCAACACATTTACTGGTGTTTTTAACCATGAAGACTGATGTATTTAGTTCTTCTACACTTCCTTTGGTCCCCATTACTACTTCTCGAGCCTCATTTTCCAGTGGTCCAGTGTCCACTCTTGCCTCTCTCTCTTACATGCGTCTAAGAAAGCTCTTGCAATCTTCTTTTGTATTACTAGCTAGCCTCCCCTCAGATTTCATCTCCTCCCCCAATGCTTTTTTAGTTATCTTCTGCTGGGTTTTAAAAGCTTCCCAATCCTCCGTCTTCCCACTAACCTTCCCCACATTATATGCTTCCTCTTTTGCTTTTATTCTGCCCCTGACTTCCTTTGTCAGCCATGGGTTACCGCGTCCTCCCCTTAGTTTGCTTCTTCTTCCTCAGGATGAATTTCTGCTGTTCCCCCGAATTATCCTCAGAAACTCCTGCCATCGCTGCTCCACCATCTTCCCTGCTGGGCCCCCCCTCCAATCAACTCTCCCAGCTCCTCGCTCATGACTTTGTCATTACCTTTACTCAGCCGTAATACTGTTGTATCTGATTTGGCTTCTTCTTCTCAAACTGAAGTCGATCTTGTAATGGTCACTGCTCCTGTGGCATTCCTTCACTTCAGCTCCTGAATCAAGTCTGTCCCATTACACATCACCAAACCCAGAATTGCCTGTTCCCTAGTGGGCTCTACCACAAACTGCTCCAAAACAAAACCATCTTGTAGGCATTCCACAATATCCTTTTCCTGGGATCTGCTACCAACCTGACTTTCCCAGTCTGTCTGTATATTGAAATCCACCCATGGTTATTGTAATAGTGTTTTTCTTGCATCCCTTTGCTATCTTTTGATTTATTTTCTGCCCCACGCCCTGACTACTGCTGGCAGGCCTGTATATAAAACTCCCATCAGGCTCTTTTCTCAGTTGCAGTTCCTCACCTCTACCCACACAGACTTTACAGCTTTCAACTCTACATCCCCTCTTGCTGTGGATTTATTTTCACTTCTTACTAACAGGTCAAGCCTGCCCATCGGCTCGTCCTTCTGACAGGATGTGTGTCTTTTCAATCCATCCCTTACCTTTACTGCTTACCAGTAGTTTGTCAGCATCCTCTCTCTTTGTGAATACTGACACATATTGCCCATCAAATATTGGCCTTGCACTACATCTCCACGCATGTGTCACCCTCTTTACCCATTCTAACTTACACCCTTTTACAGCCTCCTCCTGTTGTCAGACCAGGGAAAGACCTTTCCTTCACTTAAATTACCATTCTGTTCTCATATTGCCTTGTTGCTGGTCTTACTTTTCTCTCGATCTTCTCTCTCAGCTTTTTGTATTTAGCCTGGTTCCCATTTGAAAAATGTAACTGACCTGCATCAAATACCATCCTTCCCTGTTTCATCATATTCCCCAAACCACACACCATCCAAGAACACCTGACTCAGTCTCCCTTACCTTTCAGCCTTAATTGAAAGTACTTTGTCAGTCCCTGAAGTATCTCCTCCTTGAACACGACCAGTTGTTCTGTTCTCTGTTGATCTTTTGATTCATTTCATTCTAACCAGATCTCCTCTCATCCCATTGAATTCAGGCCTCCAGAAGGTTTACTGCAGTTTGTTCCTTGTTCTTCATCGTTACCAGCCTGAACTTCATGTGAAGATGTTCAGTTTTAGACAAGTGTGTCCTCATGGATTCCTGTCCACATCATTCTTAGTGAAGAACCACCATTTGACTTGGACTGAGAACATATGACTTTAGGAAACTCTGCTGAGCACGGTCTGGAAATTTCTCCCTCTCCTTATTCTTTATTCCAACATTTTCTCAGTTGCTTTTTTGGAGTGATTAAGCTCCTTTGCACGACAGGTAACAGAAACTGAATCTAAACGTCTTCAGTCGGCCTTTAAAAACAAAATGGTATTAAAAAGAGGGACAAAGTCCGAAGTCACACAACACTAAATTATAAACCAACGAGTTTATTTGAAATCACAATCTTCAAAGCACTGCCCCTTTATCAGGTGAAGTGGAGGGAAGTGCAAAGGCACAGAATTTATACACAGAGAGATATCATGGTAAAATTATAGGTGATAGTAGGAGTGTCTAAGGATAACCACAAATGGTGTGAGTGGAGTGCCGACAGGCTGAATAATAAGTCACTGCAGATGATCAAAAGTGTCAGATGATGTGAGTAAAGCTGAATAGCAAGTGAAGGGATGACCCATAATCTGATTAATGGTTACAATAAACCAAAAATAAGGTGGTGCTAGAGTCAAACCAACTGGCTGGAATAATATGATATGTAAAAGAATCACATGCTGGGGGTCTAACCAAAGTAACAACTAATCTAAAACTGTACAAACTAATTCAGGTAGAGGGATAACAACAAGTTACCAAGGTGATGGTATCCAAACACGACAGTAAGGAAGATTGTACAGATACTGAACCGTACGGTGGGGTTACGTATAACACAACAGCTGAGGCTGTCTTCATGGATATAGGACTTGGCCATCAGTTTCTGCTTGGTGATTCTGTGTCATTGTGTATCTCTCTGCATTTAAACTCTGTGCCTGTGTGCTCTACGCCACTCCACCTGACGAAGGGACTACGCTCCGAAGCTTGTGATTTCAAATAAACCTGTTGGACTGTAACCTGATTTCTGACTTTGTGCACCTCAGTCCAACACCGGCACCTCCACATCAAAACCAGGGATGTGTCAAATTAGGGATCAGGAATATACACTTGGAGGCAGGGTTAAATGATGAAACAAAATCCAAGAAACAAATTCACTTAGAAAAAAGCGTAGGTTTCCTTTGAGTGCTCCAGTGTCCTCCCACAGTTCACAGATGACCAGGTTAGGTTGGTTGGCCTTGGGAAATATAGGGTTACAGGTCAGATTGGGATGTTCTTTAGAGGGTCATTTTGGACTTGATGGGTCAAATAGCCTCCTTCCCTACTGCTAAATGAATACTTTTCATTAGTACTCACACTGGAAAAAGACAATGTGGTCAAGGAGAATACTGAGAAAAAGGCTACTGGACTGGATGGGATTGAGATGCATAGGGAGGAGGTGTTAGCAATTCTGGCAAGTGTAAAAAATAGATAAGTCCCCTGGGCTGGAGGGGATTTATTCTAGGATTGTCTGGGACTCCAAGGAGGAGATTGCTGAGCCTTCGGCTTTGATCTTTATGTCGTCATTGTCTACAGGAATAGTGCCAGAAGACTGGAGGATAGCAAATGTTGTTCCCCTGTTCAAGAAGGGGAGTAGAGACAACCCTGGTAATTATAGACCTGTGAGCCTTACTTCAATTGTGGGTGAAGTGTTAGAAAGGGTTATAAAAGATAGAACAATCTAGAAAGGAATAAGTTGATTTGGGATAGTAACACAGTTTTGTGAAGGTAAGTCATGCCTCACAAACCTTACTGAGTTCTTTGAGAAGGTGACCAAACAGGTGGATGAGGGTAAAGCGGTTGATGTGGTGTATATGGATTTCAGTAAGGTGTTTGATAACGTTCCTCATGGTTGGCTATTGCACAAAATAGGGAGGCATGGGATTGAGGGTGATTTAGCAGTTTGGATCAGAACTTGGCTAGCTGAAAGAAGACAGAGGGTGCTGGTTGATGGGAAATATTCATCCTGGAGTTCAGTTACTAGTGGTGTACCGCAAGGATCTATTTTGGAGCCACTATTGTTGTCATTTTTATAAATGACCTGGATGAGGGCATGGAAGGATGGGTTAGTAAATATGCAGATGACACTAAGGTTGGTAGTGTTGTGGATAGTACTGCAGGAAGTTGTAGGTTCCAGAGAGAGACATAGATAAGTTACAGAGCTGGGCTGAGAGGTGGCAAATGGAATTTAATGTGGAAAAGTGTGGGGTGATTCACTTTGGAAGGAGTAACAGGAATGCAGAGTGCTGGGCTAATGGAAAAAATCTTGGTAGTGTAGATGAACAGAGAGATCTCGGTGTCCAGGTACGTAGATCCTTGAAAGTTGCCACAGAGATTAATAGAGTTGTTAAGAAGGCATACGGTGTGTTAGCTTTTATTGGCAGAGGGATTGAGTTTCGGAGCCATGAGATCATGCTGCAGCTGTACAAAACTCTGGTGTGGCCACATTTGGAGTATTGTGTACAGTTCTGGTCACCAGATTATAGGAAGGATGTGGAAGCTTTGGAAAGGGTTTGGAGAGAAGGTCTGATGAGGAAGGTCTGAGGGATTTGAAACTGTTTTCGTTAGAGAGAAGGTTGAGAGGTGAGTTAACAGAGACATATAAGATAATCAGAGGGTTAGATAGGGTGGACAGGGAGAGCCTTTTTCCTCGGATGGTGATAGCGAACACGAGGGGAACATAGCTTTAAATTGAGGGGTGATAGATATAGGACAGATGTCAGAGGTAGTTTCTCTACTCAGAGTAGTAGGGGTATGGAATGCACTACCTGCAACAGTAGTAGACTCACCAACTTTAAGGACATTTAAATGGTCACTGGATAGGCATATGGACGAGAATGGAATAGTGTAGGATAGTTGGGCTTCAGATTGATTCCCCACGTTGTTGCAACATTGAGGGTTGAAGGACCTGTACTGTGCTGTAGTGTTCTATGTTCGATGTTCTATGCTCTCGGACCTGCTGAGTTTCTCCAGCAGTTTCAATTTATTTCAGACCCCCAGCATCTGCAAGTATTTTGCTTTTATTTGGTGTTTTGAGTTCAATTTTGTAAACCACACTTTAGAAAGGATACTAGACAAGGTTCCCCCAAAAAACCTTCTGAGAATGGTTTCAAGAATTGAGGAGTTTAGTAGGGTTTTCCCTGGAGTGTCAGAGGCTGAGGGGTGACCTTATAGAGATTTACAAAATCATGAGGGGCATGGGTAGGGTGAAAAGCCAAAGTCTTTTCCCTGGTGTGGTGGAGTCTAGAACTAGAAGGCATAGGTTTAGGGTGAGAGGGGAAAGATATAAAAGAGACCTGAAGGGCAACTTTTTCACACAGAGGATGGTACGTGTATGGAATGAGTTGCCAGAGGAAGTGGTGGAAGCTGGTACAATTAACAACATTTAAAAGGCATCTGGATAGGTATGTGAATAGGAAGGGTTTAGAGGGATATGGGCCAAATGCTGGCAAGTGGGACTGGATTAATTTCGGATGTCTGGTTGGCATGGATGAGTTGGACCAAAGGGTCTGTTTCCGTGCTGTCCATCTCTCTGACTCTATGACTGGAGAAGCTGATGTTGTCCTCCTGAAAATAAGAGAGAGATGGTTGAGAGGAGATTTGGGAAGGCTGTTCACATCCATAGCCAGCCTAGCCAGTGTAGATCGCGAGAATCTGCTCCATTGGTGGGAAGCTGGAGAATCAAAAAATATGAATAAGATGATTGACAGAAGATCCAAAGGCAACATGATGAAAAATGTTTCAATGCAGTGACAGCCTGCACTGACCTAGACAATGGGGGAGGAAGACAGTCCTGCTCCTTTCAAAAGGGACTCAGACAAGCACATGAATAGAAAGAAGTATTGGCTGACATAGAAAGAGAAGCAGAATAGGACAGTCTGACTTGCACAATCTCAATGGGCCAAATGGCCTCCTTCTGTGCTGTTATCATTCTATAGGTGGACACTGTGAACATTTCATTACTGGTCAACATGAAAATGAAATGCTTCATGAAGAATAAGCTTTTTTGATTTGAAACATTAACTCTTTTTCTCTCTCCACAAATGCTGCCAGACCTGTTATGTATTTTCAATACTTTCTATCTTAATGACATGAGCTGACAGTGAACTGACAAACTTCAAATCTTTACGTTGCATTTGAAAGCAACCTTTGTTGAAGCATATTGTGTGTGTGTGTGTGTGTGTGTGTGTGTGTGTGTGTGTGTGTGTGTGTGTGTGTGTGTGTGTGTGTATGCGCGCGTGGTTCCAGAACACAGCTGTAGAGTTAACCTATTAAAAATAAATTGAAAATTTGTAAAGAAGCATTTTCTGGCAATATGTTCATATAACTGTACAAAATGAGAGATTTGTTTTTTTTATTTTATGATTTTCTGTTAATTACTGAAATATAATTTACTTGTGATTTCACAGTTGCTACAGTAACTCAGAGAAAGCCAAGAGTAATTCTAAGGAGCAAAAGACACAATTACAAATCCTGACAAGAACCTTATGAAGACACCATTAGAAAAGTTCAGACTTTCATGCAAAGACAGAGCTGCTGGGTCCACCTACTGAGCAATCGTCTCCGATAGATGGTGAGTCATGTGCACAACTTAGCTCCCAAATTGGAATAGCACAGAACCATGTCAATTATCGACTCAGCCCTGTTCACTGGCTCCCCACTGCTGCCACCTCCAGGAAAGTGCAGGGAGACTGTCAGGCGGGTGGCAACTTGTGTTTTACATTCATCTTTCCAGCATCTCACTCCCCCAACTCCAAACTGCTGGGAACTTCCAAGCTTTACAAAAACAATATTAGGAAAGTTAGCACAACTGTCTGTTCTGTCATAGGATGACTATCAATTACAGGCAAGTGATCAAATTACTTTAACATTTTCAACCTTGACTGAAAATGGGAAAACATCTATTCTGCAGCATTTCTATTATTTTCTGACAATGATTATAGAGTATGCTGAATCGAAATGAGTCAAGAGG
Organism: Hemiscyllium ocellatum; assembly: GCF_020745735.1. NCBI lineage: Eukaryota > Metazoa > Chordata > Chondrichthyes > Orectolobiformes > Hemiscylliidae > Hemiscyllium > Hemiscyllium ocellatum. The sequence goes on along the minus strand of NC_083404.1, from coordinate 2,398,218 downwards.
CTAATGTGATATGAATAACTGTTATTAAACATCTCCCTTGGCAGATGAAAGAAGAAGACTGTCATCTTCTTGATTTGACTTGATCTGCTTCATGAGATTAGAATGTTTACAGCAATCTACTTTGTTGAATTGCAAAGATTTTAAGGACAATTAAGGCAATGCTTGTCACCGACAACATGAACTGAAACACAATGAATTACAATTGAAACAAAACTGCAAGAAAACAACCAAAATGAAACCACTTGCAGGGCCGGATCTTCAACTATTTTAGCAAAGAGTCATTTTTGTTGAAGTTCTGGAAGGATTCTTTGCACGAAGCCCAGTGAGTTTTCTCAAACTCACCTCATGAACCAAGTACCATGTGCCTTTAGTGCCCCTCTTAGCTGATGTCAGCCTGATTCCTCCACTCACCTTCGGCTACGTTTATCAGAATCCTTTGAGGAGGTAACAGGCAGGATAGATACAGCGTAAATGGTGGATGTAATATTTCACTGTTCAGAGGATATTTAACAAAGTATCACACATCAGACTACTTAATAAGCTATAGCTTTTCTGTGATAGCTTTCTGCAGTCTTTCTTCATTTAAATAATATTCAGCTCCTCTGTTCTTCCTGCCAAGGTGCATAACCTCACACATTATATTGCCAAATGTTGGAAGTCATATATCAACATGGATAAAAGATTGGCTCATGAATAGAAGACGGAATTGGGATAAGGGGAACATTTTCCGAATTGCAATTTGTAACTAGTGGAGTGCCACAGGGAGAGAGGCTGGGAACCACAAATATTTACAGTATATATGAAAAACTTAGATGAGGAACGTGAATGTATTATAGCCAGGTTAGTCAAGGACACAAAAATGTTGGAAAGGCAAATGCTGAGGATGATACAAAGAGTCCACAGAGGGACACAAATACGGTTATCAATGGGCACTCATGTGACAATTGGAATTAGAAGTGCTCTGTGTCAGTTACGCTGGAGGTAAGCTGATTTTGTGGGGAAGTGGAATAGGCAGCTTTCAGTATCCTGGGACAATGCCCACTGCTTCTGCACGTAATAGGAACTGTTGTTTGAACCTGCAAAGAATGTAGTTTCCCATAGAAGTAAGGGGCATAGACTGAGAATTAGGGCCAGACCATTCAGGGCAGACGTTAGGCAGTACGTCCAAACACAAAGGATTTTTAGATTAAATTGCCTACAGTACGGAAACAGGCCCTTCGGCCCAACAAGTCCACACCAACCCTCCGAAGAGTAATCCAGCCAGACTCATTCCCCTACTCTTGTATTTACCCCTGGCTAACACTATGGGCAATTTAGCATGGCCAATTCACCTAACCTGCACATCTTTGGACTGCGGGAGGAAACCCACACAGACACAGGGAGAATGTACAAACTCCACACAGATAGTCACCCGAGGCTGGAATTGAACACAGGTCCCTGGCGCTGTGATGCAGCAGTGCTAACCCCTGAGCCACCGTGCCACACACAGTCGCGAGAGATGTTCGGAACTCTCTTCCACAAACAGCACTGGATGCAGGATCAGTTGTTTGTTTTAAATTGTAGGTCAATAACTGTTTGTTAAACAAAGAGATGAAGGGAAATTAACCAAAAGCAGGCAGGTAGGTAGAGCTAAGTCACAGATGAGCCATAATCTCACTGAATGGTGGAACAGGCTGGAGGGTCTATGTGGCCTCCTCCTATTCCTATGTTCCTGTGAAGAGCAAACCCTCTCTGATGTTTGAATACTGTAAAGTAAATATGGTGGGATACATAGAATGGTATTTTGAAACCTTTCAAATTATTACAATAAATAGATCATAAAACATAGGAACAGAAATAGGCCATTCAGCCCATCGAGTCTGCAATGCCACTCAATGTGATCATGGCTGATTTGATCATCCTTAACTCCACTTTCCTGCTTTTTTCCCATAACTCTTGATTCCTTTACTGCTTAAAAATCTGCCTATCACTGCCTTGAGTGTACTACATGATGCAGCCCCAATAACCCTCCATGACAAAGAATTCCAGACTCACTGCTAAACAAAAACAAAGAACAGTATTGCACAGGAACAGGCCCTTCAGCCCGACAAGACTGTGCCAACACATGATGCCTTTCTAAACTAAAACCCTCTACGCAGTCTATATCCCTCTGTTCCTGCCTATTCATGTCTCTGTCAATATATCTTGTAAATGTTGCTATTGTATCCCCCTCCACTGCCTTCTCTGGCAGCGCATTCCAGGCACTTGCCACCTCTGCCTCTTGCATCTCCTTTAAACTTAACTCCTTTTATGTTTAACCCCTGTCCCCGAGTAATTGACATTTCTACCCTGGGAAAAAGACTCCAACTGTCCTTTTGATCCATGCCCCTCATAATTTTGTAAACTTCTACCAGGTTATCCCTCAGCCTTCGGTATCCAAAGGGAAACAAACCAAATTTGTCCAATTTCTCCTCATAGCTAACACCCTCCAAACCAGGCACCATCTGGTAAACGATTTCTATAACCTCTCCAAAACCTTCCAATCCTCCTGACAGTGTAGCAAACAGAAGAGTACACACATTCCAAATGAGGCCAAACTACAGTTCTATACAGCTGCAACATAACTTGCCAATTTTTATACTCTTTGCTCTAACCAATAAAGTAACCATGTTGTATGCGTTCTGGACCACCTTGTGTTGTTGCTTTCAGAGAATTGTGGACCTGTACACCCAGATCCATCTGTATATTGATGCTTCCAAGGGTTCTGTCATTTACTGTACATCACTCTCCTGCATTAGATCTCCCAAAATGCATCACCTTTTTGTCCTGATTAAACTCTGTCTGCCATTTCTCTGCCCAAGTCTCCAGCCTATCTATAACCTGCTGTATTCTCTAGCTATCCTCCTTACTATCTGCAGCTCCCATAATCTTTGTGTCATCCACAAACTTACTCATCAGTCCACTCACATTCTCCTCCAAACCATCTCTGTGTATCACAAACAACAGGGACCCCAGCACTGATCCCTGAGGAACACCCACTGGGCACAGATCTCCAGTCAGAAATGCACCCTTCCCCTGCTACTCTCTGTCTTCTATAACGAAGCCAGTTCTGTCTTCATCTTACCAGCTCACTGAGGATTCTCTATGACTTCACCTTTTGTATCAGCCTGCCATGAGGGACCTTGTCAAAGGCCTTGCTATAGCCTCTATAGGCAACATCTACCACCCTGCCCTCATCAATCACCTTTGTCACTTCCTCAAAAATAACCATCAAGTTTGTGAGACACTATCTTCCTCACACAAAACCATGCTGCCCAAATCCATACCTTTCCAAATGTGAGTAAGAATCTTCTCTAATAATTTCCCTACCACTGACATAAGGCTCACCAACTTGTAATTTCTTGGATTATCCCTCTTGTCTTTCTTAAACAAAGGAATGATATTGGCTATTCTCCAATCCTCTGGGAGCTCTCCTGTAACTCTCCTGTATACGGCACGGTGGCACAGTGGTTAGCACTGCTGCCTCACAGCGCCTGTAGACCCGGGTTCAATTCCCGGCTCAGGCGACTAACTGTGTGGAGTTTGCACGTTCTCCCCGTGTCTGCGTGGGTTTCCTCCGGGTGCTCCGGTTTCCTCCCACAGTCACAAAGATGTGCGGGTCAGGTGAATTGGCCAAGCTAAATTGCCCGTAGTGTTAGGTAAGGGGTATGGGTGGGTTGCGCTTCGGCGGGTCGGTGTGGACTTGTTGGGCCGAAGGGCCTGTTTCCACACTGTAAGTCTAATCTAATCTAAAGAGGATACAAAGATTTCGTACATGGCCCTAGCAATTCCCTCACCTGCCCCACTCAGCATTCTGGGATAGATCCCAGCAGGTCCTAGGGATTTAAAGCTTTTTTAAAGCTTTTCAAAACATCCAACACCACCTTTTTTATATTGACATGACCCAGAATTCAACATACCCCTCCTGAGACTCTCTATCCACCAGATCCTTCTCTATTGTAAATGTAAAGCATTTGTTGAAGATCTCATCCACTTTCTCTGGCTCCATACATAAATGCAAAACTTGTGCCCACACCTCCTCCCTTACCTCTCTCCAAGGCCCCAAGGGATCCTTCCATATCCACCACAAATTCACCTGCACCTCCACACACATCATCTATTGCATCCGCTGCACCCGATGTAGCCTCCTCTATATTGGGGAGACGGGCCGCCTACTTGTGGAACGCTTCAGGGAACACCTCTGGGACGCCCGAACCAACCAACCCAACCACCCCATGGCTCAACACTTTAACTCTCCCTCCCACTCCACCGAGGACATGCAGGTCCTTGGACTCCTCCATCGCCAGAACATAACAACACGACGGTTGGAGGAAGAGCGCCTCATCTTCCGCCTGGGAACCCTCCAACCACAAGGGATGAACTCAGATTTCTCCAGTTTCCTCATTTCCCCTCCCCCCACCTTGTCTCAGTCGATTCCCTCGAACTCAGCACCGCCCTCCTAACCTGCAATCTTCTTCCTGACCTCTCCGCCCCCACCCCACTCCGGCCTATCACCCTCACCTTGACCTCCTTCCACCTATCACATCCCCATCGCCCCTCCCCCAAGTCCCTCCTCCCTACCTTTTATCTTAGCCTGCTGGACACGCTTTCCTCATTCCTGATGAAGGGCTTTTGCCCGAAACGTCGATTCTCCTGTTCCTTGGATGCTGCCTGACCTGCTGCGCTTTTCCAGCAACACATTTTCAACTCCGTACATAAATTCCCTTCTTTGTCTTTGAGTAGGCCTACCCTTTCCCTCGCTACCCTTTGCTCCTTATGTGGGTAAAATGCTTTGGGATTTTCCTTAATCCTGTTTGCCAAGGATGTTTTCTGGCCCCTGTTAGCCCGAATTCCTTGTTTGAGTTCTTTCCCACGATCTTTGTATTCTTCTGCCTGCCTTCTGTTTCCTAAACATTACATATGCCTCCTTTCCATTTTTGACTAAGTTCTCAATTTCTCTTGTCATACCAAATTTTGCCATCCTTATCCTTCATTTTCACAGGAACACGCTGGTCTTGAATTAGAACATAGAACATAGAAAAATACAGCGCAGTACAGGCCCTTCGGCCCTCAATGTTGCGCCGATCCAAGCCCACCTAACCCAGACTAGCCCATTATCCTCCATATGCCTATCCAATGCCCGTTTAATGCCCATAAAGAGGGAGGGTCCACCACTGTTACTGGCAGGGCATTCCATGAACTCACGACTCGCTGAGTAAAGAATCTACCCCTAACATCTGTCCTATACCTACCTCCCCTTAATTTAAAGCTATGCCCCCTCGTAATATCTGACTCCATACGTGGAAAAAGGTTCTCATGGTCAACCCTATCTAAACCCCTAATCATCTTGTACACCTCTATCAAGTCACCCCTAAACCTTCTTTTCTCCAATGAAAACAGCCCCAAGTGCCTCAGCCTTTCCTCTAAGTCGTGGTTAGTTCTAATCAACTACCTTTTAAAGATTCTCACAAAGCAGTTGTGAATTTACCATGAAAGAGCTGCCCCTAATATACATTGGGCAAAAGCCTGATGAAGGGCTTTTGCCCGAAACGTCGATTTTACTGCTCCTCGGATGCTGCCTGAACTGCTGTGCTCTTCCAGCACCACTGATCCAAAAGCTAACATACATGCCTCAGTTTCTGCCGAATATTGCAATAACCTTCCCACGTGTATTAATTTCCCCCCCGAGGCCAACTCTTATCTTTATCCAGAAGTAACTTAAAACTAACACAATTATGGTCACTGTTCCCGAAATGCCCCCCACCATTGAGACTTTGATCAGTTGGCCCGACTCATTCCCCGATTCCAGGTCTAGTTCGACCCCTTCCTTATATTATTTATATACTGCTTGAAAAAATCATTCTGGATGCACCTAAAAAATTTACCCCCCCGCATTCAAACCCCTGCCTCTGAACAACTCCCAGTCAGTATCAGGGAAGTTAAACACAACCAGACAACAACCTTGTTATTTTCATATTTTTCCATAACCTCAAATATTTGTTCTTCTATCTCCCAGTGGCTGTTGGGTGGCCTGTAGTACAGTCTCATCATAATGGTTGCACCTTTCCTATCCCTGAGCTCTCCCCATGTGGCCTGGCAGGATGACTCCTCCCTCAGTACAGCTGTGATATTCTCCCTCATCCCTTTTCCTAACCCTTACCCTAACTCCACCTCTTTTACATCTCTCTCTATCTCACCTAAAACATGTAAACCCCAGAAGTTAAGCTGCTGGTCCTGTCTCTCTCTCTCTGAATCAAGTTTCTACAATAGTTACAACATGATACATGTAGGTAATAATCCAGCGCTCAGTTCATCCACCTCACCTCACATTAAAACAAATACACCTCAGATTGCCAGTCCTGCTGTGTTCAATAATCTCTTCTTCCTCTTAATCTTATTGGCCTTAATGTCTGGCTCTTCCTCAATCATTTAACTTGTTGACTGGTTCCCACTCCCCTACCATTCTAGTTTAAACCCACAAGCAAACCTCCCTGCCAGGATATTGGGGCCTTAGAAGGAATTCCTCCTCATCCCAATTTTCAAGAGCAAAGTATTTGTAATCACTCAGGAAGCTCAGCTGTTAAGGCACACTATTTATTGTTGAACACCAGAACAGAGCCGTTACTTGTGATGTACAGTCCTGCAGACCCATTACTGAGTCTACTTTGGAAGGGGCTCAGGTGATGAGTTCCAACTAGCAGGCGTTTGCTGTTACCGAGTAAACTCATACTTTACTATTCCACACTCTCACCTCCCCCTCTGTCAACAGCATCCCCTCAAACACCATTTTCCAGCCTCTTTCAGTTCTGAGGGAGAGCCATATGGGACTTAAAGCATTAACTCTGTTTCTCTATCCAATGATGTGAAAGGTTCATATAAAAGCATCTCATTGGCCTCCTTATCAGGAGCCTCTATGCTCCAATACTTGAAGGATGCTACTCAAATGTGGTTTGTGTGTGCTGCAATTGATGAATGATTGCAATACTGAAGCACTGCCTTGTTTCTGAGATTACTCACAGACTATGGGTAATCGTATCAGGGCATTCAGGTCAGAGTTGATGTCGTAAGACTATAAGACATAGGAGCAGAAATTAGGCCATTCAGCCCATAAAGTCTGCTCCGCCATTCAATCATTGCTGATAAATTTTTCAACCTCACTCTGCCCGTAACACGTGATCCCCTTGATACTCAAGAATCTATCTATCTCAGTCTTAAATGTCAAGACTGCAGCTGCTACAATAAGAACATCTGAAGTAATGGATGGTGAAGGTGTGTATCTGTATAGAGCAGCGTCTAACTCCAGCAAGGGAGGTGCAACCTCGTTATGTGATGTTTCCAGCTGAAGGTGACTGCATGATACAGGAGACCAGCAGCCACTCACCTTCAGTGTTTAGTGCACATTGTGAGGTGTGAAGCGTGCCTTGCCTCTCAAGCTTCATTAATGTAGCTGCAGCTAAAATTAAATTCATTTGGGGGACATGAGATGTCACTGGCTGGGCCCAGCATTTAATATCCATCTCCAGTTGCCCCTTGGGAAGGTGGGGATGAGCTGCCTTCTTTAACTGCTGCAGTCCATGTGCTCTAGGTTGACCCACAATGCCCTTAGGGAGGGAATTCCAGGACTTTTACCCAGTTTCGCTGAAGGAACAGTGAGATATTTCCTAGTCAGGATGGTGGGTTGCTCAGAGGGGAACTTGCTGGGGGTGGTGTTCCCATGTATCTGCTGCTTTTGTCCTTCTCGGTGGAAATGGTTATGGGTTTGGAAGGTGCTTTCACAGGACCTTTGGTGAATTTCTGCAGTGCGTCTTGTAGATGGGACACACTGCTGCTACTGAGCATCAGTGTTGAAGAGAGTGGATGTTTGTGAATGTGGAGCCAATCGAAGTGGGGGCTGCTTTGTCCTGGATGGTGTCAAGCTTCTTGTGTGTTGTTGGAGCTCCACCCATCCAGGCAATTGGGGAGTATTCCATCACACTCCTGAGTTGTGCCTTGTTGATGGTGGACAGACGTTGGGGAGTCAGGAGGTGAGTTACTTGCCACATTATTCCCAGTCTATGACCTGCTGTTGTAGCCACTGTATTTATGTGGTGAGTCCAGTTGAGTTTCTGGTCAATGGTAACCCCCAGGATGTTGACAGTGGGGGATTCAGTGATGGTAACACTGTGGAATGTCAAGGGATGGTGGTTCGATTGTCTCTTATGGAAGTGATCCGCAAAATGTTTCTTCCTCCTATCCCTTTCATCCCATCTTGTGTAGTGCCTTGGTCTGAAGTTGAGTGGAGGGAGCCTGAACAATAGAACATAGAACATAGAACAATACAGCGCAGTACAGGCCCTTTGGCCCTCGATGTTGCGTCTATCCAAGCCCACCTAACCTACACTAGCCCAATAACCTCCATATGTCTATCCAATGCCCGTTTAAATGCTCAGAAAGAGGGAGAGTCCACCACTGCTACTGGCAAGGCATTCCATGAACTCACGACTCGCTGAGTAAAGAATCTACCCCTAACATCTGTCCTATACCTACCACCCCTTAATTTAAAGCTATGCCCCCTCATAATAGCTGATTCCATACGTGGAAAAAGGTTCTCATGGTCAACCCTATCTAAACCCCTAATCATCTTATACACTTCTATCAGATCTCCCCTAAACCTTCTCTTCTCCAATGAGAACAGCCCCAAGTGCCTCAGCCTTTCCTCATAAGATTTTCCTACCATTCCAGGCAACATCCTGGTAAACCTCCTCTGCACTCGTTCCAATGCCTCCACATCCTTCCTATAGTATGGCGACCAAAACTGCACACAATACTCCAGATGTGGCCGCACCAGAGTTTTATACAACTGCAACATGACCTCAGGACTCCGGAACTCAATTCCTCTACTAATAAAAGCCAGTACGCCATATGCCTTCTTCACAGCACTATTTACCTGGGTGGCAACTTTCAGAGATCTGTGTACATGGACACCAAGATCCCTCTGCTCATCCACACTACCAAGTATCTGACCATTAGCCCAGTACTCCATCTTCTTGTTACTCTTACCAAAGTGAATGACTTCACACTTACCTACATTGAACTCCATTTGCCACCTTTCTGCCCAGCTCTGCAGCTTATCTATATCCCGCTGTAACCTGCCACATCCTTCCTCACTGTCAACAACTCCACCGACTTTCGTATCATCCGCAAACTTGCTCACCCAACCTTCAAGCCCCTCCTCCAGGTCATTTATAAAAATGACAAACAGCAATGGTCCCAAAACAGATCCTTGCAGAACACCGCTGGTAACTGCACTCCAAGATGAACCTTTACCATCAACTACTACCCTCTGTCTTCTTCCAGCCAGCCAATTCCTAATCCAAACCTCCAACGCACCCTCAATGCCATAACCTCCGTATTTTTTGCAGTAGCCTACCATGGGGAACCTTATCAAACACCTTACTAAAATCCATATACACCACATCTACTGCTTTACCCTCGTCCACCTCCTTGGTCACCTTCTCAAAGAATTCAATAAGGTTTGTGAGGCACGACCTGCCCTTCACAAAACCATACTGATTATCCTTGATTACATTATTCCTATCCAGATGTTCATAAATCCTATCCCTTACAATTCTCTCTAAGACTTTGCCCACAACAGAGGTAAGACTCACTGGGCTATAGTTACTAGGGTTATCCCTACTCCCCTTCTTGAACAAGGGAACCACATTTGCTATCCTCCAGTCTTCTGGCACTATTCCTGTAGACAACGACGACATAAAAATCAAGGCCAATGGCTCCGCTATCTCCTCCCTAGCTTCCCAGAGGATCCTAGGATAAATGCCATCAGCCCAGGGGACTTATCTATTTTCACCCTTTCCAAACATCCTTACCTCGTCTGGCCTACATGTGAGTCCAGACTCACAGCAATGTGGTTCACCCTCTGGGTAATTAGGGATGGGTAATAAATGCTGGGGCGAGGCAGCAACACCCTCATCTTGTGAATGAACGTACAAAAGTTGCCAAATTGCTGAGTTTCTCCAGCATTCTCTGTGTTTGTACATCTGTGGGATTTTGATTTTATTCTTAGGTCTTGCAGAACCTGCCAAAGGAAAATCACCAAACAGCAGTGACACCCACAGTGACACCCGCAGTGACACCCACAGTGAGACCCACAGTGACACCCACAGTGAGACCCACAGTGACACCCACAGTGAGACACACAGTGACACCCGCAGTGAGACCCACAGTGAGACCCACAGTGAGACCCACAGTGACACCCGCAGTGACACCCACAGTGACACCCACAGTGAGACCCACAGTGACACCCACAGTGACACCCACAGTGAGACCCACAGTGACACCCACAGTGACACACACAGTGACACACACAGTGAGACCCACAGTGACACACACAGTGAGACCCACAGTGAGACCCACAGTGACACACACAGTGAGACCCACAGTGACACACACAGTGACACACACAGTGAGACCCACAGTGAGACCCACAGTGAGACCCACAGTGACACCCACAGTGAGACCCGCAGTGACACCCACAGTGAGACCCACAGTGAGACCCACAGTGAGACCCACAGTCAGACCCACAGTGAGACCCGCAGTGACACCCACAGTGAGACCCACAGTCAGACCCACAGTGACACCCACAGTGAGACCCACAGTGAGACCCACAGTGAGACCCACAGTGACACCCACAGTGAGACCCACAGTGAGACCCACAGTGAGACTCACAGTGACACCCACAGTGACACCCACAGTGAGAACCACAGTGAGACTCACAGTGAGACCCACAGTGACACCCACAGTGAGACCCACAGTGACACCCACAGTGAGAACCACAGTGAGACCCACAGTGAGACTCACAGTGACACCCACAGTGACACCCACAGTGAGACCCACAGTGACACCCGCAGTGAGACCCACAGTGAGACCCACAGTGAGACTCACAGTGAGACCCACAGTGAGACCCACAGTGACACCCACAGTGACACCCACAGTGAGACCCACAGTGACACCCACAGTGAGAACCACAGTGAGACCCACAGTGAGACTCACAGTGACACCCACAGTGACACCCACAGTGAGACCCACAGTGACACCCGCAGTGAGACCCACAGTGAGACCCACAGTGAGACTCACAGTGAGACCCGCAGTGAGACCCACAGTGACACCCACAGTGAGACCCGCAGTGACACCCACAGTGACACCCACAGTGAGACCCACAGTGACACCCACAGTGAGACCCACAGTGACACCCGCAGTGAGACCCGCAGTGAGACCCACAGTGAGACCCGCAGTGACACACACAGTGAGACCCACAGTGACACACACAGTGACACCCACAGCGAGACCCACAGTGACACACACAGTGAGACCCACAGTGAGACCCACAGTGACACCCACAGTGAGACCCACAGTGAGACCCACAGTGACACACACAGTGAGACCCACAGTGAGACCCACAGTGACACCCACAGTGACACCCACAGTGAGACCCAGTGAGACCCACAGTGACACCCACAGTGAGACCCACAGTGAGACCCACAGTGAGACCCAGTGAGACCCACAGTGACACCCACAGTGAGACCCACAGTGAGACCCACAGTGAGACCCAGTGAGACCCACAGTGACACACACAGTGAGACCCACAGTGAGACCCACAGTGTGACCCACAGTGACACCCACAGTGACACCCACAGTGAGACCCACAGTGAGACCCACAGTGAGACCCGCAGTGAGACCCAGTGAGACCCGCAGTGACACCCACAGTGAGACCCACAGTGAGACCCACAGTGAGACCCAGTGAGACCCACAGTGACACACACAGTGAGACCCACTGTGAGACCCACAGTGTGACCCACAGTGACACCCACAGTGAGACCCACAGTGAGACCCACAGTGAGACCCACAGTGAGACCCGCAGTGAGACCCAGTGAGACCCGCAGTGACACCCACAGTGAGACCCACAGTGAGACCCGCAGTGAGACCCGCAGTGAGACCCAGTGAGACCCGCAGTGACACCCACAGTGAGACCCACAGCGAGACCCACAGTGAGACCCACAGTGACACCCACAGTGAGACCCACAGTGAGACCCACAGTGACACCCACAGTGACACCCGCAGTGAGACCCACAGTGACACCCACAGTGACACCCACAGTGACACCCACAGTGAGACCCACAGTGACACCCACAGTGAGACCCACAGTGACACCCGCAGTGAGACCCACAGTGAGACCCACAGTGAGACCCACAGTGACACCCGCAGTGAGACCCGCAGTGACACCCGCAGTGACACCCGCAGTGAGACCCGCAGTGAGACCCACAGTGACACCCACAGTGACACACACAGTGACACACACAGTGAGACCCACAGTGACACCCACAGTGAGATCCACAGTGAGACCCACAGTGAGACTCACAGTGACACCCACAGTGACACCCACAGTGAGACCCACAGTGACACCCACAGTGAGAACCACAGTGAGACTCACAGTGAGACCCACAGTGACACCCACAGTGAGACCCACAGTCAGACCCACAGTGAGAACCGCAGTGAGACCCACAGTGACACCCGCAGTGAGACTCACAGTGACACCCACAGTGACACCCACAGTGAGACCCACAGTGACACCCGCAGTGAGACCCACAGTGAGACCCACAGTGACACCCACAGTGAGACCCACAGTTACACCCACAGTGAGAACCACAGTGAGACCCACAGTGAGACTCACAGTGAGACCCACAGTGACACCCACAGTGAGACCCACAGTGAGACCCACAGTGACACCCACAGTGACACCCACAGTGAGACCCACAGTGACACCCACAGTGAGAACCACAGTGAGACCCACAGTGAGACTCACAGTGACACCCACAGTGACACCCACAGTGAGACCCACAGTGACACCCGCAGTGAGACCCACAGTGAGACCCACAGTGAGACCCACAGTGAGACTCACAGTGAGACTCACAGTGAGACCCACAGTGAGACCAACAGTGACACTCACAGTGAGACCAACAGTGACACTCACAGTGAGACCCGCAGTGAGACCCACAGTGACACCCACAGTGAGACCCGCAGTGAGACCCACAGTGACACCCACAGTGAGACCCACAGTGACACCCACAGTGAGACTCACAGTGAGACCCGCAGTGAGACTCACAGTGAGACCTGCAGTGACACACACAGTGAGACCCACAGCGAGACCCACAGTGACACACACAGTGAGACCCACAGTGAGACCCACAGTGAGACCCGCAGTGAGACCCACAGTGACACCCACAGTGAGACCCAGTGAGACCCACAGTGACACCCACAGTGAGACCCACAGTGAGACCCACAGTGAGACCCAGTGAGACCCACAGTGACACACACAGTGAGACCCACAGTGAGACCCACAGTGTGACCCACAGTGACACCCACAGTGAGACCCACAGTGAGACCCACAGTGAGACCCGCAGTGAGACCCAGTGAGACCCGCAGTGACACCCACAGTGAGACCCACAGTGAGACCCACAGTGAGACCCAGTGAGACCCACAGTGACACACACAGTGAGACCCACAGTGAGACCCACAGTGTGACCCACAGTGACACCCACAGTGAGACCCACAGTGAGACCCACAGTGAGACCCGCAGTGAGACCCAGTGAGACCCGCAGTGACACCCACAGTGAGACCCACAGTGAGACCCGCAGTGAGACCCGCAGTGAGACCCAGTGAGACCCGCAGTGACACCCACAGTGAGACCCACAGCGAGACCCACAGTGAGACCCACAGTGACACCCGCAGTAAGACCCACAGTGAGACCCACAGTGAGACCCACAGTGACACCCACAGTGTGACCCACAGTGAGACCAACAATGAGACCCGCAGTAAGCCATGCACTGATGCTTTCTGTGCTGAGCTAATAAATTGCAGGCAATGGACAGTGGGTGGTTATGGGAGAACGGGGCAGGGCATTAATCACGAGATGGGAGAAGCTTGGAGCATGAACAACAGAGCTATCCTGAGCGACTTCCATCTGAGTAAACCAACTGAGCATTAAAGCTGTGGAGAAAATATAAATAATAAAGGAATATAAATGATCATAAATTATACACTGATATCAAACAAAATGTAATCCCTCTGATTTGAATGCCCTTATGTTTGTTTTGAAGAGGCTGCACACCAATCCAAGGTCAATACAAAGCCGAAAACAACGTCATACACGTTGTTTGTTTGGATGAAGTTTATTCTGAATTATGAATGAACAGCAATTTTTTTTTACTGGTTATATTGCAGAAAGAGTGGAAAAAATCTAATTGGTTGCAAAATATTGATATTGTACATATAAAATTAATAGTTATTGTTGTAACAGCTGTTACAGTGTTAACTAGATGCTTGTAGACACACTCTGCAGCCAATTCCCAATTCTCAGCCTCAAAATCGTTCCTCCAAATAATGCCCCATCTTCACAAAGCAAACTATTCAACAATGCTGTGACCATGCTGAAGAAACCATCATAAACAAAAGGTTCTGCATGTATCTTATCAGGTTGACGCAAAGTATACTGACAAAACATAATTATCTATAGCATTTACTAATTACACTGACAGTCATAGTTACACATGTATGACTATTCAAATAAAACATTGAAGTGATTTTATTATATTGAGGAATGATATTTTTGAAGAGGAGTTGTAGCTGGGAATTTGTGATTGAGGCTGAAAAGACATCTTCAGCAACATGTTGCCTTTCTGACTCCAGATATGTTTCAGACCCATTTTGTGACTGTGTGCCTTCCAGCTGTGTGTCAGCATGATGATAAAACTGAAATATCTGGTAAACTAGGTGAGACTGAGAGTCCATAGCATGGAAACAGACCATTTGGCCCAACCAGTCCATGCTGACCAAGTTTCCCAAATAAACTAGTCCCACCTGCCTGTGTTTGGCCCATATTCCTCTGAGTAAAAAGTGAGGTCTGCAGATGCTGGAGATCAGAGCTGAAAATGTGTTGCTGGTTAAAGCGCAGCAGGTCAGGCAGCATCCAAGGAACAGGAAATTTGACGTTTCGGGCATAAGCCTGATGATGAAGGGCTTTCATTCCTGATGAAGGGCTTATGCCCGAAACGTTGAATTTCCTGTTCCTTGGATGCTGCCTGACCTGCTGCGCTTTAACCAGCAACACATTCTCAGCCCATCTCCCTCTGAACCTTTCCTATTCATTTACCTGTCCAAATGTCTTTTAAATGTTGTTCTGCGTCTAGCACTTCCTCTGGCAGCTCATTCCACACATGCACCATCCTCTGTGTGAAAACGTTGTCCCGCAGGTCCCTTTTAAATCTTTCTCCTCTCACCTTAAAAATATGCTCCCCCTAGTTTTGACTTACCCCACCCTAGGGAAATGACCTTTGCTATTCTCATTGTCTGTCCCCCAGATGAATTTATAAACCCTTTTAAGGTTACCCTATGAGTTTAACGGTGCAGTTGGCTGGCTATGAGCTATGATCTGATGATCCACCCACTGGCTTTAACAATGTGAGCTCACTGAATCACTTCCTAAACTACTGTCAGCTTCTCAGTGCCGAACCCAGTCACTGACATCATTTGACGCCTCCTCACCTTGTCCTTTTGGAGGGTCTGCTTTTAAAATCTCCTGGTTCATGACAGGATCATGACCTCTCTCTTTCAGAGTCACTGGTGCCTCCTGCACTGCATCGGTGCACACAGGCTACAGAACAAGGTAAATGAGCTTGTAGTGCAGATAGAAAATGGCAGGGGTGATGTTGTGGGTATCACAGAGACGTGGCTGCAAGGGGATCAGGACTGGGAGCTAAATCTCCAAAGATACACATCCTTTTGAAAGATATATAAGAAAGACACCATTACAATAATCATGGGGAAGAGGGGACTTTATTATGTAGGCAGACTGGGAAAATCAGATGGTAACAGGTCTCAAGAAAAGGAATTTGTGAAATGTTAGTGAGATGGTTTTTTTGGAGCAGCTTGTGGTAGAACCCACTAGGGAATGGGAAATTCTGGATTGGGTGATGTGCAATAGGGCAGACTAGATTAGGTAACCGAAGTTGAAGGAACTAATGGGGGCAGTGACCATAACATGATAGAGTTCATTCTGCAGTTTGCGAGGGAGAAGCTGGAATCAGATGTAACAGTA